>NC_090940.1:271908200-272221742 GCF_040938575.1 Ambystoma mexicanum
CAGGCAGTGCAACCATGTGTAACTGTTTGCTTCACTTTTTTCAGCTTTTCTTGCATTTATTTAAAGCCTCCAGCTCCACAGACAGCACACAACCAAGTGACCCACCCATTTATTCTGTTAATTTCCCAAGAGCTTCTCCACATGCAAGTTTGCAATCCTGACTTGGAACCTACAACAACGGATAGTAGCTGTAATGGCAGCAGCACCTATTGCTCCCCAGGGGGCCACTACTACCTCAACCAGATGGAGGACACAGAGTAGGAAATAACAGGGGCACAGCATCAAATGACCCACAGGAGGAAGAGGAGAAGGAGAAAGATGAGATGGAAAAAGTTCTGTAGACGTCTGTCGGTCGTAATGAGGCGTAGGTGTAGCAGTTTTTCTTCAGCATAGGAAGCATGCCAAAAGTGAAGACTGCAAAATGGATTAGCACCCTGGTGGGGGGAGCCGGTCAATCAGATGGCTAGGAACGCAGGCTGGCAGTGCAAGCCTGCGCTCCAAGCCACCTGATGGCTGGCTCCCCACACCACCCTGTTCCCCCCACCCTCCGTTGCCTTATTATTTTTTTTATAAACGCCACTGCATCCGCTCCTTCCCCTTGCCTTCCACAGGCCACCATGGAAAGGGAAGAGGGGATCCGTATGGAAACCTGCCTTCCCTTTCCATGGTGGCCATCTTTGTAAAGGATTTTCCTTTGTCTAATGGGACGCTGCAAGTGTTCCGTTGAACGAAGGAAAATCAATATTTTTAGCACTCCTGGTTACCGCTTTGGTAGCCCGGGGTGCTAATGGCCTTAAGCCCCCATTTCAAGTGCTGGAACGGGGGTAATGGCCCAGAGCGTCTCGTTAATGGCCCTCGTTTCACTTGGACAGTTAACTTTGTCTGCTGGATCATTAACCCCCGTTCCAGCCCTTGGAATGTGGGCTGAACGCCAAAGAAAATATTCATTTTTGGTACATTAGTTGATCATTATGCTTTTGTGGAAATTCAAAATGCAATGGGCCTCATCACAAGTTTGCCAGTATCCTGTTGGTGAATCCATCAGGATAATGGCAAAACTGAAATACCAATACTGGCCCTCGGTCAAGTGTAAGTACAGAGACCCTCAGAAGCTCCCAGTTCGCCAACAGCCTCATTCCAACTGCCCACTAGTCTGGAACATAAACACTTCTCCTAGAGGAATTGGGTATTCCAACATGGCTCCCAGTGACTGTGATGTCATCTTGGAAGTGAGCCACACCCACAATTTCCCTTAGCAACTTGTGCATCCTTGTGAGCAACAAAATTAGTATAGTCCTTCAAGTCTGGATGCAACATAACCTGGCGGTATGCCAAAGTCAAGTTAAGAGTAGTGAAAACGGTGGCAACCACCAGCATACTAATTGACTCAGCAATATTCGGGAGTGGAAACATGTCCACCACTACCTCACGGTTCAATTCCATCCTCGGCGCCACCAATATATAGTGGAATCCAATACGGTAAGGTAGGCAGTGGTCAGGCTTTATTCTGGTTAATAGTCACATAGAGGTGCATGGGTACAGAGAAACCCAGTTGCATCCAGCTCTCCAACAGCCTCATTCCAACTGCCCACTGGTTTGGAACAAAAACAACTCTCTCCTAGAAGAATTCTATCATCAGGTATTCAAACAGGTAATGGTAAATAAGGTTCAACTACATACCTGACACACAGTTTAACTATATAATCATGTGTTTTTTTAATTGTGCTTTTGCTATGCAAAGAGAGACCTCAAGGTGTTGACTTATCACTGACATGCCGGCCCTGGAAGGTACACCCCATGAGCACAAGGATTTTACATAATTGTCAACTTATCAGTTCAGCACCTTAGGAAAGTGAACCCAAGATCAGATGCCTATTATCTCAGCCAAGTCAGACCCTTCTCTGATGTTTTACTTTTATAGATAAACCAGCTCTGGCCTGTTCAGAACCCAACACAACATATATCATCCCTTGTGTGTAACCGTTCAAATTGTTTCATGTTTCCAAGTTCCTGTGTGTTGGTGGATTAAGTGAGCGCATGCCTCCCCTAAACCCCCCCCCACCGCCGCTCATTGTCACAAAGCATCACGGTCCATATCACGTTTGGAGTAAAGCCGCTGTATATTTAGTCCCTGGTACTGTATTTGGAAACACAAAATAAGTATGGATAGCTGACAGATATTTCACCCTTTTTTTCAAAAGGAATTAATATATCATTAAATATGTAAGAACATGTTTGTTTGTCAGAAAGCAAACCTGAAGCGTTTGAGTGTCCTCCACAAAGCAAGCCTATTTTACCAGCATGAGCACGCTAATCAGAGAGCGTCAGCAGGAGATCTGTGCGCATAGCAACCGCTCAGTGCCTAACACCTTAACACTGCCTGTCCGCTACAGGGCGGGGAGCTGACTGCTTCTGCCACCACACTCCAGTGACACTATTACACTCCACACATGCGCATTCCATCAATACGTTGCAGAGCTTTATATTTATATTTCATTCTTAAGGGATAGTGCATTTACAATATGAAATGTTAGTGATCACTAATTAGTACTAAATTCATGCTAGGCTCTCATTCACAGATCATTTTCCAATGGGATTTTGCCATTATAAACCGTTTCTGTGAATTAGGCACTAGTAAGTATGTGTGCGGGAAAATATTGGCAGTGACAGAATTACTACCACTTTTCCAACACCGCCATACCATGAGTATGGCCCTGGAGAGGGCGGATTTACCCCCACCACCATGGTGGCAGTAAATCCTCCCACTTTCTGCCGAAAATTGGCAAAATTGGTGGAATTACCACAGCTTTAATTCTGCTGAAAATGCCCCATAGAGTCCAATGGACTAATTCCACCACCGCCCCTTGGTCTGGCGGTACCGGAATACCGCCCAACTCGTAATAAGGCCCAACTTTTTTAAGGGGCTTTCTCAATAACTAGGAAATCATTTTTTGTAACCCTCCCATATGTTGATTTCATTTCATAGTTCTACTTTTTGCAAATGTGTGCTAACAGGGACAAGAAATGAGGACTCCTACTGTCTGGGACACTGTTACAAAAACTCACATTTTGAGGAAGACTAATGTTTATAGTTTAACTAGCAGGCAGACCCTCACAAAGATGTGGCTATGTGGGCACTTTTGAATTTAAACCATGCATAACAAAACTGGTGAACAAAGCCAAGACATTTTAGCTATGAAAACAATTGTTTTAATACATTGTGTGTCTATAAAAGATTATGTAAGAAGATATCCTCTATTTTCTGTACTATGTTCTTCAGTCATTGCACTGCACCTCAATCGGGGAAGCAGATTCAAGGAAACCTCAAGACAGTGATATGTATCTGTATCACAGTTGTTACACGGTGTCCTTCAGTAGCAGCATCATTTAAACCCCTCTGAATTTCATTCATGACTGAAGTCCTGGGGATGAAATGCGGTTGCTTTTTTTTTTTGTAAATTAGACTTTATTGGGTTTTGTTCATTATGAGTCACATTACATTAAAATAAAAACATTTCAAACTTCAAAATACAGAGTTGGGTCAGAAATGCGAGTGTTTTCAATTGGTTACATCTTCTACTTTGTTCTGATCCCACACTACTGTGTCACAACATGACTTCCCCTCTTCCCCACTCCCACCTCCCCCCATGGGTCGAGCAAGCATTTACAGAGTCTTTACAGTGTGTGACAATAGAGAGTCATCAGCTTTGGATAATTTGGGGTGTAAGGGATTCACGTTGGGGTGAGCGACGTTTGGTCCTGGCAAATTGCTCATGAAGGCAGTCAGTGCATTATGCCTGCTTAGGTACTAATCATCCTGGGGTTGTGATTCGCTTGAGAGGTATTTATTTTTAAGTTTCATACATAATGCCTCGTATTGAGCCGATTTTCCATGCAATGTTGCCATTATTCTTTCCATCATGCATATGTTGGAGGCGACATTGATCCATTCTCTTCTGCTGGGGGTTGATTTGGATTTCCAGTTCATTACTAGTGTGGTTCGGGCAGCTAATAAAAGCTGGGGTGCAAAACCTCTTACCCTGTCCCAATCGTCTTCCTCTTTTTCAAGACCAAATAGTATGAGGTAGGGGTCGGTGACGCTGGTGATTCCATCTATGTCTTTGATCCATCCAAGCACCTCGTCCCAAAACATCCTTATTCGGGTGCAGCCCCACCACATGTGCCAATAGTCAGCATTTTCCCGGCACCCCCCCCAACTTTTGGGTTTGCCGTTTGGAAAATTGTGGAAAGTCTGAGGGGGTCGTATTGCCACCTATGTAAGAGTTTAATTGCATGTAATTTATATTGATTGGAAATTGATATTTGTGTTGCAGCTGCGCACATTGTTCCCCATAGGTCCGGGATAATCTGTGCTCCCAGATCTCTCTCCCATCTACCCTGTAAGGGCTCTGTGGTTCCCTTTCACGCTTCTATCAGTTCTTTGTACATTATTGATATTAGACCCTTCATTTCTGTTTTGGTGTCGAGTATCTTCTCAAAAAGGGTGAGGCCCCTGTTCAATTTGGTTTCCCACTTTGGTTTTGTTAGGATGCCTTTTATTTGAATATATTGAAAGGTGGGCAGGGGGCCTATTCCGAGAGCCTCAGTTAGTTCCGGAAGGGGTATAAAGTGGTCCTTTTTCCGCATTTGCCCCACCCTCTCTAAGCCAGCCTCGTACCAGGCATGGTAACGCTCTACATTGGGGATTTGATCGATGATGCCAGGGACCATAAGTGGCTCCGAGGGGATGGCCATATGGTAATTGCGTGCGTTTCTTTTCCCTCCCTCCAGATATCCCATATGGTACTCAATATTGTGTGGTCTTTGATCCTTTTCAGAAGTTGGGGACTCAAAGACATTCCAAGACTGTAGCTGGTGACAATTAGTGATTATCCATGTGGACCCAATGGGGGTCTTTGTAATTGCGCAGGTGAGGGATCAGGACTCGCAGCTGGGCCGTTTCATAGTATTTTTTTTTTTTAGATATGCTAGGCCTACGCCTCCTTTCTCTTTGGGTAGTGTCAGGGTATCATAGGAAATTCTTGCCTTCTGCCCTTGCCAGAGGAATTTCAGAATGGTGTTCTTGATCTCAGAAAAAAACAAAAAAAACAAAAACAGTTTGGCATCTTAATGGGTAACATTTGGAAGGGGTACAAGAACCGGGGAAGGGATACAATTTTTATGGCATTGAGTCGCCCAAGCCAGGATATCGTTAATTCTTTCCATCTCGCTAAGTCAGCACGGAATTGTTGGAGGAGCGGGGGAAGTTGGCCTCATATAAGTCTGCAATGTCTTTGGTAATTTGTATGCCTAGGTATTTTAGTTTGGAATGCTCGATCGTTCTCCTATGTTTGTCCGTGCAGGGGAAAGAGTGTGGATTCTGTTTTATTTACTTTGAACCTGGAGAGGTGTCCATATTTTTCTAGTAGGGAGAGAGCTAGGTGAATGGATGTCATGGGATTGGTAACATGTAAGAGTATATCATCCACGTAGAGAGCTACTTTGTACTCTATTTCTCTTAGGTGAATGCCTTCTACTAACAGGTCAGTTCTCATTGTCAGTGCCAGGGGTTCTAGGGAGAGCACAAAGAGGATTGCGGAGAGGGGGCATCCCTGTCGGGTTCAGCGCTCTAATCTGAACCATCTGGAGTATTCCCCATTTACAAATATGGATGCCTCAGGGGACGTGTAGACTGCATGTATTCCCTTTCTAAACCTGGGACCTATTCCTATCTTGCGTAGGACTGCAATTAGGAAACACCATTCTACTCTGTCAAAGGCTTTCTCCGCATCGATCAAGAGGAGGGCTGGGTCATTAGACATGGTCTTGGCTGCATGTATGAGGTGAAGGGTTTTACGCATTGTATCTGCTCCTTGTCTCCCCAGTATGAATCCAACCTGATCAGGATGTATGATTTGTGGCATTAATGTTTCTAGTCATGCAGCAAGGATTCTTGTATAGATTTTCACGTCGAGATTAAGTAGGGAGATGGGACGGTATGAGCCGCATTTTTTGGGGTCTTTCCCCTCTTTAGGGATCACTGTGATCAATGCCCGAGTGAAAGAGTCTGGGGCTTTCCCTGTCTCTAGTATAACTGGGATATGTGCAATGAGGGCAAGTGATCGTGGCAGCATTAAACAGCTTGAAAATCCTATATATTGGCAAGTTGAGATCAAACATGCTGGCCTTGGGAACAGGACAATGCCATGTGACATGGGTTTGATACCCGGGCCCTTTGATTAAGACCTTCACCGAACCAGGTTTGTAAATTAAATTGCACTAGTGGGTAATAACAGTGACATTGATTATTATAGAAAAACTGAAGTATTTACAAATGAAAAATGTGACTTGAAACACTTCTGTATAGGCGCGTTATGAATGCCATATCATATCAATACTTGTTTAAATAATGACATTTTTTTAATGGAGTAAGTCTATTGTGCCAGTCTTTGGAAGCCAGTACTCCCATTTTCACTGGCTTTCGGCATTATCCAGCAAACCATGTTACACTGGCGTTCATAGAAAGATGCAGTCTCGAATATAGAAATAAAGAATCTCATGATGTCTTGGGCACCATTCTCAACTTGAGGAGTGATGAGCTGTTCTGGAGCTCGACATGATGCATGTGAGCATATTACACTGAGGTTGTGAAGGTGACGCACATTGGCATATTGTGACATACAAAGTGACTTGCCAGCAGCCGTTAACTTTAGACTTAACCCTGGCCTCTATCCATTAGTTTTACTTCAGCTTCAATTTTTTCCCAACAGAAACCTGTTACTTGAGCAAACCACAGGCAGCCTGCACCTTTGTGGTGGGCACCCAATTTCCCAGACCATGTGACCAGCTACAGGGCTCACACTATAGCCACGATTAATGGAACTATTTGCGTGTAAAACAGGGATTTGCATGACATTCTGCCCGCTAATCCCCATCAGTCAAACAGATGTTTGCGGGCAGAATGGCACGCAAATCCCTGTTTTACACGCAAATAATTCCATGGATCAGGGCCTATATGTACCTATTATGCCTTGTCTTGTCCACCTTCAGAGCGAAATGAGCTTGTTCACACCAAAGCTAAATAAAACAAGACTCAGCCTACAGCCTGGAAGTGTCATTAAAAGCCTGGTTCGCTGATCTGAAGAGGGTATTTTCTCCACCTGAGCGGGAAGCAACTGTAGGCGCAGCATCGAGCATTCTGAAATCACAAATGCACTGGTCCATAATCTTGCCGTTCTTATCACCTACTTTTTCATTTAATTCTGGAACTAAGGTGTAACGCTGAACTAAAATCATGATTTAAAAAAAAAAAAAAAGCTGGCACTTTTTTAAGGGTGATAAAAAGAAAACCTACTATTTGAACTGTGGAAAGAGCAGTGAAAACAATTCGGCAGAATTAGCATATTGTACTTTTTCAAAGCACAGATCACACTAGTGGAGTGGGCCCTTATAGAGGAAACTGCAAATTGATAGTGTTGTTCAAACTAACTTGTTGCAAGTGGCAACACGTAATCCACAGCTAAAGACCCCAGGAAACATTTTTATATAACAGGAAGACCAACAAATTAAAAACTATGACAGAAGACTCTGAGCGGATAAAATGGCATTTCCAAAAACTGGGAGTACGCCTCAGTTGAGATCAACCTCTACGGAACGGTCCAAGGGAAATTTGGGAGTTCAATGTAATTATTACACAAGAACATAGAAGCACACCTGCCAGAGGGAATCCCCTCCCACCGTGACGTGTGCCATTACTTTGCATTCAGGGTGGCACACCATTACCATCAGTTTACATTGGTTGATTGAGGGCCTTCTATTAGAACACTGACACGCTTGTTTAACCATCCCAAGGATGAGGATCACATCAAGGAGTTTATTGAAAGAAAGCAGATCCATTCTCAAAGTAAAGATCTGAGCGAGCTATGGTTCATGGAACCTAAACTCTGTCGTGCTGAGAATGGCCAACCTCATGTGGAGGGTTTTTCATTGCAAAACTACGATGGGGTTTTAGATGAAGGTGTGATAACTTGTGCTCAGGAATCCAATGTGTCAAACAGTTAACTCATTGGAAAAGGGACCGTAAATGAAATACCAGCCCCTAATGTTACTATTGGAAAAGAGAAAGAGAGTGTTTGAATGTACTGATATATTTTTTAACAATGCATGTGATGTTTAATTGAAGCAACAGAAATTATTACATTTAATTCATCAAATTCCTGTGTTAAGAGTGGTACATTCATCTGATTTTGATGTTGTGGAGTGTAGGAAATATGAATTAGTCCCTTTATTTTAGCTTGCTAAAGCATGGGAAATTAGCTCACTGTTGTACCCTTTTTATATGTGACGCTTGGGTAGGGCAATGTCAAACCTAGTGCTAAACCAGTGACACTAATTTTTCACATCAGTTATATTGGATAGTCAATAAGCCGATCAGACTTGACACAACATATTCAAGATTTACTAGGCCACACTAAAAATAGTCCAGCAGACAGGCTTCTAGAAACATGTCGCTTTATACTCGTTTGAAAACTCCAGCACACAATGAGACATTTATATGCAACCGGTGTGAGAAAACAGTACTATGTTGTCAATCTGGATGTGCCTCTTATGATAATAAGAGCACACACAGTTTCTACAGCTATGCCCTGAAGCACTTTATAACCTTTCTGGAGACTGGCACAAAAACACACGAGAGAAACATCACACGGTTTGCTTATTGGACATGTAAGACACCGGAAGGAAAATTAATAAAGTACAGCTTTCACCACCTGGCAGTGCAATGCGTTTATATTTGCAGTTGTCGGAAATAGTCTGCTGAGCAACCCCCACCCCGGTACTGGGTTCTACTTTCTTCAAGCAAACTATTTATACAACACTTGGCAGAAGACGTACGTGTATTTTAACTGTAACCTTGGAAGTAAAGCTGACAAGCACTCCTGCAGAATGACCCTTCTTCATGAATCTGTCTTTTCACATGGAGTAACACAACTGCTTTTCAGAAACTAAGAACAAATCGCTTCTCCTGTTTTATATATTTTATATTTTATCCATATTTGGCAATTCCCCAATCATTTCAGAATGATCCTAATTCATTGTGTCATTCATCTTTCTTGTTTTGAACTAATACTCACCAATAGCCCCGTGAGAGGGAGAGTCAGCCTGCACGAGATATGTTTTCTATGAAGCAGACAGTTGCTTTCCCACTATCAAATGCCTGCCGCAGCTTTGCGAGGATGTCACCTGCCTCCCTCCCTCCTTCTGCACTGCACAGCTCAGTTCAGCTACCAGCAGAATTCAATTGGCTCTCCTCCCTATTTGTTTTTCTCCCTCACTCCTTCTGCTCAATCTCGCATTTCTCGTGGGCCACCCCTTTTCTTGTCTCCTTCTCTGGTTTATAAGCCTTTTGTTTCTTCACCTCCCCCTTTGCCTATGTCTTCATAAAAGTCCATATTGCTTCCCCCGTCTTCGTGCATCCTACCGCGAGGTCATCAATCAATGAAACACCTCCCCTCGAATCAACAAACAGTAATTTTCCAAAACGTGTGATTCTCCTTTCTCAATGGCCCTTGTACAGCACTCTCCCCAGCCCAGATGAAATGTGGTACATAGCATCCTTACATCCTCTGTGTTTTTTATGTTTAAACAAATGATCTGTTTTTGCTACTGCACGTTCTGCTGTTTGCTGTTTCATTGCACTCTGCCACGTACACTGCAGTTCAGCTTCAGCTTTACATTTTTTTGCATTTATTTAGTATTTAGTAATGTTAATTTTTAGCAGCCCTACACTTCACTGTGCTAAAATAAGCTAAATCCCATTAATCCCAAAGAATGCCTCACATCAGCAGTAAGTCACACCTAGCATGACATTAGCACCATTTGTGCAAGGTGCACATTACCCCGATTGAATTCAGAGGACCTGTTAAAATTAGTGTACGGTTGGAATTTGTGTACTAATTATCTCTGCAGGAGTTTACTGATAATACTAATGATGTTCTAGTACATTTTACATCGAATCTGGTGGTTACTTTGGTTTACAAAAATAAAAATAGTACATAGACAACATTTTAATAAGATGGGATTTGTTGTATTATTATCCAGTAGCAAGTTTTTATTATATCACTAGTGGATTTTCGGGAGGAAAAGGGGAAAGTAAGCCCAGTGGTAGCAGAGTTGAAACCCATTTAAACTTAAGTGAGCAATCAAAGCTAAATATCTTCAACATTTAAAATTAGAAAATATTAGATCAATACTAATGACTGCAACTAGATCTGAAGTTACATCACACCTGTACGAGACCTAGTATGGCATGAAACTGCACTGAGGGTTAATTCTAAAAAATGAACCTAACAAATATTACTATTTGTTGAAAATCTTGTCATGGAATCCAGGGAAAGGGGTGGTGTGTCCAAATGTCACATAGCTAGTAATGTTTGGATCATCCTAACAGGTAACTTGGTGAAGATTGATGAAATGGTGTGGAATTGTACAAGGAACAATGCTTCATCATACCACAAACCAAACAATGCTTCACCACAAACCCACAAACATTTTTTGACTTCTGCTGAAATCCGGGGAATGGGGTAGGGTGTCCAAATGTCATGCAAACAGTAATGTTCAGAGGCTCCTAACAGGTAAATATGCACAATTTGGTGCAGATTGGTGGAACGGTGTGGAATTGTATAAGGAATAACGCTTTGAAAAGCCACAAACCCACAACAAATTTTTGACTTGTGCTGAAATCCGGGGAACAGGGGGCGATGTCCAGATGTCATGTAGCTATTAATGTCTGGAGGGTAAACTTTGCTAAATGTGGTGCAGATTGGTGAAAAAGTGTATGGAATTGTATAAGGAACAACGCTTCGCAAAGCCAAAAACCACAAACCCACAAATACATTTTGACTTGTTGAAATCCAGGGAACAGGGTGGGGTGTGCAAATGCCATGTAGCCAGTAATGTTCATAGGGTCCGACCATCAACTATGTAAAATTTGGTGCAGATTGGTGAAACAGTGTGGAATTTCTATGAGGAAAAATGCTTTGCCACAAATCCACAAACCCACAAACAAATGTTGACATTTGCTGAAATCCGGGGAAAGAGGTGTGGTGTTCAGATGTCATGTAGTCTGTAATATCCGGAGGAACCTAACAGGCAACTATGCAAAATGTGTGCAGATTGGTGAAATGGCATTGAATTGAATAAGGATCAATGGTTTGCCACAAATCCTGCCACAAACAAATGTTACTTTTAGATCTATAGATAATGCATCTCAAAATTGGCTGGCAATATGATTTTGATTGGCAGGGTTTTATTGAAAAATGCCCCGAGTATGTGGAGCTTGATTACCACTGAAATAAGTTGGTGTGCAAGTTAAAATAAAATGCAACATACATCCAGGGATGGAGATGTGTCCAAATGTTCACTCTTTGGCAATTGATCATGCTAAATCGAAGAATGCCAGGGGATGTCGCTGGAGACTGTGCCTGGCATTTTTGTCCTTCAGAGGCAACTCTAAAAAAAAAATTGCACTGATCATGTACATGAATTTTGAGAATTAAATATTGAGGATAATATATATAGTGATCATTCCACTCTTTCTCTGATCTTAGTATTGGATTTTGACTTGTACGCCCACTTAAAGTACATGGGTAATCTGGGGTTCTTGCAAGGTGGCACAAGATTAATTTGGTCTTCTATGAACGTGACCAAACGTAATTTGTATCTTGAATATATTGTATGGGTAAATCATCTATCTTACTGGGCTTTTGACCCAATACTTTTTACCAACTGGATATGTGAAATTATAGAGATATGGAGTGAAAGGCTACAGTATTAATCGTGATTCGTTTATAGCACGGAGCAAAAGGTACCTATGTGCTAATATGAGAAAGTTAAAAACTATTTTTGTTTATAATTATGCTTTGCATCACTCTGACATGAAGAAAGTCATGTAAGAATAAAAGAACTGGTTACAAAATTATGAGACAATAGACATACATCACAAAGGAAAAGAACAGTTTAAGATTATGCACCAAAGCTATTCTAGAATGTTCTGGATATTGGATAATAATACAGACAGTATGTCTCTAAAGAGACAAATTAATCCCTGTTCTTAGAAGAGACTAAGGAAGTAACTACACATAAGAAAACATTACTATGTGAAACACATCAAAAATACTTAAAATGTTGTAGTGACATTACAATTAAGGTGTTGTTGGTAAAAGCCAAGGCATCCGGAGCAGCAGGCCCAGATGGGTTGGCAATGACAGTCTTGACGGGTGATCTTGATCGTTGGTCTCATATTCTTGCTGTTTTATTCCATGTTATTATTGAAACTGGTATAATTCCTATGTCCTAGCACACAACTATTTTTATTCTTATTTACAAGAAAGGGTAAAGTTTAAAACCAGAAATTTTCCATCTAATAGCCTTGCTTCATGTTAGAAGTAACATGTGTGCAACTATCCTGTTGAGCGAAGGTAAGGAATGGATAGAAAAGGAAAAAAACTCATTCACAAAAACAAACAGGCTTGCACAAACACATTTCCACACTTTATAGCACCTAGATTGTGAAATCCCTGGTCAGCAAGGCTTCCACTCTAAACTAATTACCTCTATTTGTAGTGTTCATCGACTTTCAATCAGCTTTTGATCAAGTTAACAGATAGCAAGTTTGGTCTAAACTGAGGAACAGAGGTATTGACTCGGACTTTTTAATGCTGATCAGGGCTCTTCATTTTTCTTCAAGGGTCTGAGTATGTTTGGACCTTCAGAGTCATCGTCATACTAGACATTAAAAGGGAGGTAGAAGTTAAGAAGGGTTGTGTGCTTGCTTTGGCCTTGCTTAATTCATATCTCTCTGATATAGAAGAGACCATAGAGACAACTTTTTCCTCCTAAAATGGGTGGTCTTATATGCGTTGATGTCCTTTTGGTATTAGAACATACACAAATCAGTCTCCACTGTGCTCTTAATGCCCTCCATGACTATGCTAAAATAAACTGACAAATCTAAGATTATGGTGTTCCCGGTGTGTCAGAATCCAAAAGGGACCCTATATGTGGAACATTGGTTTTGATCTGGTGGCTTTTTTTGCTTGAACATACATTGAGGAACACATTTTCATATCATTAAGAATGTGCACATTTTTGGTAAAGCAAAGATTGGCACAGTAAAGTATTCCCCGAACTCGGTTAGAGAGGGAATATAATGTAAAATAGTGCCAATGGTTCTATATTTGCTTGGAACTGAGATAAAGGAGATACCCAAGTGGATCAAAATTCTATTGGGATCCACTGAATGCTCCGAATTGTTGCCCGATAGCTTTAATCTACATAGAATTGGATCTAATTTGACTTATATCGCTGCTCACATGACAAGAGATGTATTGTGTCTGTCTTTTCTAAAATAAATTGTCCACTAATAGCGATTCCTTGCAACATCCAGTAAAAAGGGAATGGGAAATTAAGAGCTGCAGCTCTCATGTGATGAAATTATTGACAAAGATCGGTGATGGTATAGATTTTACAGCAAACTTTACAGATGGTGATAGTAGTTTGTGTATCAAAGATGTGAAAAAGAAGGTTCAATTGAGGTACTGGTTTGGAAATATAGACATATTGCATAAGAAAAATGATCTACATTTTTTTTTTCATTTCATTCCTCAATGTTTCACGTTTGCTCCATATATTTGAATGTTTCCTAATAAGGTGTTAAGGGCAATTTCTATCAGATTTTCATTTAATGTATTACCCACAGCTATGGATGTCTTAGGACCAAAACTGAAAGTTCCATGTGAAAACTACTTGTAGATTATGTTTGAAGGTTAACCAACTTGAAACTGTACTTTAAGCTATTTGTACACAATATCGAATACATTGGTTACAGCTGTTTTTGGGAATGATGTGTGCGAGGGAAACAAGTTTCACTTTTAATTGTAGTGTCTACACTTCTAATGGAGATAATCAACATGGTTGATTTCAAAGAAGTTATTGTGTATGTTTGATAATGTAATATTGTATGTTGATGTTTATGTTTATATTTATTAATGCTTACTGTTTTTTGTAAGCCAAAAGTTATTTAAAATAAATAATAAAAAATACTGTATAATTAAAATCTCTATACCATGTTTTATTGTTTTTCATCTATCACTTTGTTTCAGCTTTCAAGCTTTTACATCAAAAGTCAATCTGGTTAAGAAAATGCTATTGCCCTCTGATTTCGTAGTTTTCCAGTTTATGGTAATGTCATTTAGCATACTATAATCAATGCAGTAGTGAAGATTACCAGTCTTGTCTTTGACAAAATAGATTAAATACAGCTGGTTATTTGAAGAGGTAAATAACACCTTTCTAAAGGGTTTCCTCAATATATTACTTTATGACCTCTGAATCTGTGAAATTGAGTGGGTATACATGTCCGTTTGCAATTGATTTACAGACATTACATACATCGCAAAATCCATTTGTTCATGAAAAGGCTTCGACATTGCTACATCAACTCTTTTTTTAGTCTACAATTTGGTAAACTATTTTTTGTTGTCCTTAATTCGACCTCTTTTTTGCTATGTGTGGTATCCCGTGTGCCTCTGCCTAAAAGATGCCCCTAATCCCCACTCCGAACCTACCTGCTCCCTTATCCCATACACACACATACACATGTATAAATGTATGTGTATTTCATCTAAGTGTCCAGATAGTCTGACAAACAAAGTCATGCCCATACAAAGTTACCTTATCTTGTTTAAAGTGGCATAATGCATTTTATTTCGGGAACTAACACTTTAGTAACCCTAATTCTAACTCGGATTATCAGTCTTCCTGAGCACAACCATTACAATCCAGCTGTATCGCTTTCAGACAGTCATTCCTACAAACATACAAATCAAACCAATCCTGAAAGCACTGTTTTTAATGAAAAAGTAGGCTGCACAATATAAAACAAAGTATTTATGTCAAATAATTAATCCAAAGCAACATCACACAGAATCTCTTCTACATTACTATCAATCTATATGTCGAATTTGGACACTTGAAGAGTGTGAGATCAACTCTGCTAAAGCTACTTTTCTTATGAGCTCAGCAATCCCCATTCTGCTCTTAAGAGAATTTGCTGTTATTTCTAAAAATCAGCAATGTATATATTTCATTGCGGTTTCATTATCAATATACTAGTTGTACTTTATTAGCAGTCCTTACATTGAAATTAACATGATTAGTGTTGTTAATATGATTTCTTATCAGACGCCTAGTTTATGTTGTATTTATGGTGTATTTGATGAATGCATTAAGACTATAGACGTTCTGGGGCCAGATTACAGAAACTTTGCACTGGTGCAAGTTCAAGGTTTGCGTGGTATTAGCACTATGGAAAGGTTTGTTCTTTTTCTGAGAACACTTGTAAATATTAGAATACCATTGCACATCAACAAGTGCAGTCTGGCATGGTCTAAGCACCAGGGCAAAAATTGACCTAGTTCAAACAAGAAACATTTTCGATGCATTTTTGCACCGTGGCAAAGGTTGCCCTAGTGCTAATACCATTGTCTATTAGCACTAGGGCAAACTTTCCCCTGGTGCAAAAATACAATGAAAGTGCATCTTTTGTGCACTAGGGCAATGTTTGCTCTACTGCTTATGACATGTCAAAATGCACTTGTAATGGTCCAATGGTGTTCTAATATTTGCAAGTGTTTTTAAAAATAGGGCACACTTTGCCCTAGTGCTAATACCGTGCCCACTTTGCTCTTTCACCCGTGCAAAACTTCTCTATTCTGGCCCCTGGGCTGGTTTTGGCGTTACTATGTCTACAACTCTTCTGGGCCTTAATTTCAAGGCTTCCTCTCCCCTGCTATTTATGGGAACATGCTGTCTCACTGGTTATTTGTTCTTTCTGAATACAACCTAACAGCAGGATACACACAGATCCTCGCAACTGATGCAATAATCCACTGATCTATTTTATTGAGATTTTAATTTGTGATATGTAAGGTACACAAATCATGTTTAACAGCAGAGTTTGCCATCTGATCTGTATAATTAGATTAAACATATTTCTTTCATTGTTTATAAAGATTGCTGCAGGACATTATGTATTAAAACATATACATATCTGAAATACCTATGCGCCGCTAATGTTAGATCACTATAGCTTGCATCTTTTTCTCTTGGCAGGTCACATTGTATTCATGTTTCGTTATTGAAAATCTGAAAAAAGGCGACCTGTCAGTCCTGCTCATGCAGAAAATAAAATTGCGCTCTCTCACAAAACATGAATGATAGGAAGCTTTTTATTTCCTTTTCAACATACTCTAAACATAAATTGCACATGTGATAACCTTGGGTATTTTCGTTTTTTTTTATTTCATTTGAGCTATAAAAAAAAAGGTACTGGCAGTACATTCAATTTTCCGTTCAACAGCATTCAGTTTGCTAACATTCATCCACAAAATGTGAATCATGTTTTACCTATAGCATGACATATTGTTTGTGAGGCTCCTCTTTCGTATTTCAGGGACAAAATTATAGGAAACATAACTAACCACCCAAAACATTTGCTAGAAAACCTCTACATTTGAGTTACTAGCACATATTGGGCCTGCTTTACAATGCCTAATGCTCTAGACTGCATGTTGCTGCAAAATAGTGATGAAGCCTCTCACAAGCTGACAGTTTATACATCATATTAGTACCAAGCGGGGATGGTGGCGGTGGCATTCTCCCAGCCAATGAGGAGGCTCGGAACGGGGGAATAACAACATGGTAATCCCCATCTGCTCCGAGCCTGCTCATGGCTGGAGGCCGTCCTCTTCCCCTGCCAGGGAATCAGTTAAGTGCTACCCTTTACCTGCCCTTCCCCTCCCTTCAGAGATTCCACTCCCCTCTTCCCTCCACTTAACTGCTTTTTCGGTTGTATACGAATTGATCGTTTTACAACTGCTCGAATGACAATTGACCTTTTCACAATTGACCGAATTGTGAAGGTCAATTGTACCATATATGTGGGGGGAAACCCCCCACAACCGCCCACCCAACGCCAAACCCCCCAAAATTATATATATATATATATATATATATATATATATATATATATATATATATATATATATATATATATATATATATATATATATATATATATATTCGGTCAATTGTGAAAAGGTCAATTGTGACCCTTTAAATTTGGTCAATTGTTCATTCGAACAAGTGTAAACGACCAATTTGGGTAATACCGCTTTTTCACTCCTCTTTGGGAGCGGACGCGCTGGATACATGTCTGTCTCCAGCGTGTCTCCTCCCGATCTGCGACACACCGCCATGGAAAGGAAGAAGGGACTACATGTAGTCCCTTCTCCAGTTTCCATGGCGGCCATTTTATTTGTTTTACTTTTTTGTACTATTTACAATAGCCACCACGGAAATGGAGAATGGACTACGTACATCCTTCCTTGAACATTTGTTTTACATTTTTTTCTTTCTGTTTTGAAACAGAGCTTTCGCAACAGAAAAACATGCTTTTATTACCCCAGTTTTACGGGCTGGGGTACCAGTAGCAATAAGCCCCAAGCAGGTGGGGCATTACCCCTTCAGGTAATGCCACAGGGCCTTCGTTAACTATGAGCCCCAGGGCATTACCTGAAGTTGTAATGATCCCAGGGCATTACCTGAAGTGGTAATGCCCCAACTGCTCGGGCGTTTTGCTTAATTAGCACATGGAGATCTTTATTGACATCCTCTAAACCAATCAGAACGTTCAAATCACAGTATACACTCCTGGTATTGACTGCATCCTGAACATTCCAACTTCAATAGCAGACAGGGAAACCACAAGGGACTTTTCAGGCAAGGATTATTTCAACAAGACCCTTCCTTTTTGTGGGACCATATTTCCGCAGCAATCCTGTGTTTAACACACCATCGAGAAAGCCAAAATATATAAATATGCGTTCACTTACTCACAGATAAACCGTTTACTTTTACATGATGCCTAGCCGAATGCATGTTAAACCCACTGCTTTAACTATGTTTGTAATACTTAACGTATAAAGACAACCTTGTTATTTAAAGATTGCAAAATGAAACCACATTTAATTTGCAAATTGAGTTTACTTTACTAGCAAAACTCCAAAACATGTATTAATATTACTACTATGTTCCTTAAAGTCTTCAAGATGCATCATTATCTATTGGGATAGTGACCCTTCCCCAATGTATGGCTCGAGCTGAAGTTGGCATAGGATACTGATCCCTCCCTCAGTCTATAGGGCTATATTTTTCTCCATTGAAACTGTACTGATGTGCCTGGAAGCAGGTGTGCCCAATAAGCACAAAATGTGCCTCATGTGGAGGTTGAGCTTTTCCAGCTGGGTTCAACCCACCCTGCGGGTTACCCATGGGGTTTGCCTTGGGGATGAACCCAGCCTCTTGTCTTGAGGCAAGCTTCAAACCCGCTTTACAATTGGAAGTTCTGAAGCTCAAGAGGGGCGTTCAACCAGTTTATCGGTGGCCATGAGCCATTTTAAAACTGGCTCATGGGTGCAGTTTGTTTCCTGCTTCCTTTTTGAGTTTTCCTTTGGTTGTCAAGTTGGAATTGGACAAGGCAGGCTCCCAAATTGTTGGTGTTGGAGGAGTTCTGGAGTGCTTTTAGGAGACATTTGGAGGAGGTGTTAGTCATTTGTGCAACTGTTGCCTGTTCTTCTTGACACTTATTTATCTGCTTATTTCTGTTTGTATATTTCCCTTATGGCCTCTCTATAAACTTGCCTTTTACTCTTACTCCCCTGTAAGAAAAATGTGCTTCTCTTTGTGTCGCCCCAAAAATGTAAATAATAAATACAATTTTATAATAGCTTTTCTTTCCTGAGTATCCAGGGAAACCATTGTATGTGGATAAGTGTTCCTGTGATGTGCTCAGTCACCTTCCCTACAGTTTGTGTGTTCTGAAGACCCTTTCTCATCATGTGAGTTTTGTGTTAATCCCTTGATTTAGCTTTGCAACTTGTTTTGTGTTGTGCACATTGGCAATTTAGGTACATTTGGCATTTTAAGCACTATTGTGTGCCAGTGGGGTGGGAGAACTGAGGGCTCATTTATTTTGTAAGATGGGGAAGATAGGACAGAAATCATTCCCAAACAAGGCTTCACCGCCCATCCGGTCATGCAGTGGGAATCTTTCAGCTTGCCAGAGGGTATGACTTACAGTGGGTAAGCAGCCGGTGAAGTATGCAACATTTGCCAGAAGTCGTTTCATAAGGGTATCCGAAGAAAGAGCACCTTGGGCACCACATGAATGCTGAAGCACTGAATTCTCTCACACAATGATGTGTTCAAGGATCCCACACGTGACACAGAACCAGCTAACGGAGCACCCTTCTTTGGTGGTGAACCGGGCCTCAAGGGAGTGTCTGGTGGCATTCCAGGGCATCACCACTCATGGTCTAGCAAGCAACACATTTAACCCTTGCAAATCCCATACACCCATGGCACTGAGAAAGCCCAGCAATGATTCTGACCCCTTATGTCTGGCCCAGCACAACCTGACCCAGTGGCACCATTGACTGTCAGAGCCACTTTAATACCCCTAATAGAACAGCTTCCTGGTGGTTGTGGTAGAGGTCTGAGTGTAGTACTATTTGGTAGTGCAGGTGAGACAGAGTGAGGAGCAATGTTCACACATAGTGCATGTGTTACATGTCCTCTGTCAGGCGGTAGGAACTGGATCCCATAGCAGTGTTGGATGTCATGGAGCGGCACATCCTCCAGCAGTAGGGGCTCCAATTTTGGGCCAAGCCAAACACATGTATGCAGAATCTCTAGCTTGTGAGCGCAGTACTAGACCCAGCGAATGGCTGCACTGAGTGAAATACCCAAATAAAATGAGGGAGAATCTGGAGATTGTGAGTGTGTACCAGGATGTTTAGACACCAGTCAATCCACTGGTTGGTAGAGGCAAACGGAGGCAGATCCTCTAGTTTGTGAACACTGTACGAATATATGTGTGCACTAGTGGCTCTGTTGGGTGCTAGAGACAAATGAATTGAGGATGAGGGAACAACTAACCATTTACTTTTGCAATCCAAAAAGCCACCACTTTCAGGGTAACGTTCTCTACATTTCCCCATTTTCCTCCACCCACCTGACTGAAGATGGCTTTTTCACCATCTGAATAAACTGTTCTGTGGCCTCCCAAAAGATGGGCCTGGTGTTTCGTCCAGACATAATCTTCAGCAATAAGAGGCACATCAATGTGTATAAAAGTAACCTCTCACAAGTACAGATTGCCACGCTGACCGCTTGCCAATCCAGAACTGGATTGGATCGTCATTACTACCAAGTTGGCATGCTTCGTGACACACATCAACTATCTGGGCTGAGGTGGACCCAATGAATTCCCATGGTGGCTGCGACGCATAGGGAAAGCCGATGTGTCTGCCATAGAGCCTCTCATGTTATTCAAACTCTGAAAGCTCATTGTGGTTACACCTGAATTAATGGAAAACATTGCAGAGAATGAGTTTGTACTGTCTGATAAACTGTTTTGCTGTGGTGGAGTCCCACATTGGGTTGCTAGAGATCTTTGGCTCTCCCTGCCTTTCAATGCAGGCTATGAATCATCTCTTTACAGCATCCTGACGCATGGCGTGGATGTCGTCTTGTGAATTACAATGCCTGCATTTTCCTGATCCTCACATACATGTTGTTTAAAATTGAAAAATTTGACACTACACCGCGGGTCAAGAAAAGATGCCAGAAGATATTCCACATTCCTCTTTATCACCACAGTGTGTGGACCCTTTTGGACAGTTAGCAGCAGAATCATGGCAAGTTGCCATGCTTGTATAACGCTAGACAGTTCATATTTATGTATTTTGTTGGATATATCTAATTCCAACAGATATACTAGTGCCAGAACACTGTGGAGCAACATACAGGATACAAAGCTGAGTGACTTTCTCAACAGGGTGAAGCAAAGAATAAACATTGCTCAACATTTGCAGCTATGTAGATGTTAAGTAGGCACCATCCAGTTGTCGACTCTCACTATTGCAGTAGTTCATCACTGAATTGCACTTTTCTGTAGACAATCCGGCATAAAAGGTTTCATTTTCAATTAGTTGGTTTTGCAGTTTTCAACTGGTTGTAAGAGAGGTAATGGCATCACAGCAGCATTCTTATCATCTAATGGGAAATATTGGAATATCTAAAGTCGGCACAGATCTTCTGGACACACTTATCTCATTTAGTGGTTTGTATAGGATTGCAAATTGTGTCACAATAAAATAGAGGGCATTGGCAAAGCAGTGCATGTGCATGGTTTGTGAGATCGCCAGGGCAGCTACACCATTAGTCAATTGTCAGTTGCCAAAAGGCCCACTTGTATACCACAGTGAACCTTAACCTCCTTTAGTTTCTCCCTGAGATCAACTCACCTGTGAGATGTTCTGTCAAACACGTCCATGAAAAGGGTGGACAGTTAGTGAGTGATATTTGGTGACTGATGTCCTGGGCTTTGGAGAGGAGAGGTGCAGGGGAAAGTGGCCGAGTGTCCAGTGTTGGCCATGCAATATGTGCCTTAAGCACTGGTCCACATATGCATTGTTAGGAGGACTTTCCTATAGTCACAATGGTCCAGTGCTCAAATGGGGACCTTGATTTTCTCAGAAAATAATTGTTTTGCCTTATGGCTGGTGTGGATGTTATTTTCTGCAATAAAATAACTCCACATGTCTGATTCTTTGGGACAGATGAGATGGGTGATATCCTCCTTCTACTTGGACTCTGCCCAGTGTACTGTGCCCCGGATATCTAGTGCCGCTTGACAGAACATATGTCTTCTAGCATGTGGATTTTCCTTTCCACTGGTGCATGGGGAGCGTCTGAAGGTCATTCTTGTGTACATTACTTGCACTTAATAATTGTATGGGTTTGCCAATGCCAGCTCCCATGTGTTCCGTCTCCTGCTCTCCCTCTCTATCTGTGGCATCATCAAGGTAGCAGGGTCTATGTCTTGACACTTAATGAAGCATAATCTTTGTCAACTTTTGTCATTTGATTCCAAGAAACTCAAAGGAGTGGAATTTCCGAGAATTCCTCACTCGTGGATTGTTCTCTTTGTTTCTCTTGAGTTAATGTCATCTATTCACCCTCGTGTGCCCTAGTTTGTGGGGGTACCATTTCCTGTGTCCTCCTACTGCCTAAAGTAAGGGCAATGACACTGCATGCACAATTACAGTTCTTCCCAATGCACCATATACTTTTGAGACTAATGCCACTGTTCTTTGCCGAAGAAAATCATTCTGGCTGCTGATTGACCAGCATAGCCGGCGCAGTGTTGGCATTCTCCAATGCAAACAGCTGCTGCTGTAGCATGATATGATATGTTATTTATAACGCGCTTAATAACCAGAGGTTTCTAAGCCCAGAGCTGGGGATCTCTGTGTCGTCTTGCTTCCAAGGCGAGCATGTTGCCCCTGAGCTATCCTCCCTAGACAGGATGTGACAAATGCCCAACAGATACATTCCTTCCTCATATTTACCCAATCCCCCATCGTGTTGGCGTGCTTAGGCAAATTAAACCTTTACATTAAATTGACCTCTTCTCTTCATTAAATGCATGTGGCATTCTCAGCGCTTTGGCTTTCTCCTTTGACTTCGCCTCAGCCCTGTAAATGAACTTTGGATTCTCTGTACTTTGAAAAAATATTTCAAAAAAGGTAGCAGGCGCTCCTCTCCAGAAAGAACATGGCAAGATAACCTGTTCTGAGATGAGAGTTTGCAGCACAGGCTTTTTTTGCTCACTGTACCTTTCACAGATGGGAACTACCCATTTGCATATCAGTCTTTGTCCCGCCCACATGGCCAGTCCAGCACCGAAATGCTATGGCAATTCCTCTCTGAACAAGAGTACCAACAGCAACCTCATACACGTGTTTCAGCCTTGTTGGGCCTCATCAATGAGGTGGAGCTGTGCCTCTATGAGCACAGTGATCAAGGAGTCCACGTCTGGTTGCCCACAGGTAACTCTGGGTGACCAACCACAAGTTCCTTGCAAATATTTCAAAAAAGGTAGCAGGCGCTCCTCTCCAGAAAGAACATGGCATGATAACCTGTTCTGAGATGAGAGTATGCAGCACACGCTTTTTTGGTCACTGTACCTTTCACAGATGGGAAATACTCATTTGCATATCATTCTTTGTCCCGCCCACATGGGCCTTCACCTTCTACTACTAAAGGTATGGGTTGCCTCTTCACTACATACAAAATGCATGTGGGGTTCTCAGTGCTCTGGACTTCACTTCAATCCTGTAAATGAACTTTGGATTCTCTGTACTTTGGCTTTCACCTACTACTACTAAAGGTATGGGTTGTTCAAAATGCGTTGGCCTTCTCCCTGCTTACTAAACGCATATGGATTTCTCAGACATTTTGATTCCTTCCTGCAAAATGCAAGTAAGCAAAATATTGAGTTATCCTTTTCTTCCATCTACAAATTGCTCCTGTAGTTATCAGTGTTTTGGTATTTTCCATTGCCTAATAATCTTGCAGGGGGTTCTCACTTCTTTGGCATTCTCCTCAGTTTGCAAAGTGCAAAGTGCCTAACTCTTCTTTGACTTAATCCTACACCTTTAAAATGCACCTCTGGCTGTCAGTGCTTTGGCCTTCCCGTCAGGCTGAAGGTATTTGGGGGTTCAAGCGGAGGCGTTGCTAGGTGGGGGCTAAGGGGGCTATAGCCCCTGGTCTTTTGGTTGTAGCCCCGGATAGAATATCAGGAGCTACAACCAAAAGAGTAGCTAGCCCCCAGTCCCGACAGTTGCAACATTAGCGTAGCCCCGGGTATTTTCCAGACCTAGCAACACCCCTGGGTTCAGGACTTGGCCTTCAACTCTGACATCAAAAGGCACAGGGGATAAATGCTGCCACAACCAAAATTCACATTCACATACTCACCAATGAGTCATATGCTCCCACAATAATTGTAACCTAATGCCCTAGCTCTTCCTAGACCATATCATTGATTACATTCTACTTCAACTTCTATCTTAGACACAATTCCTTTCCCTAATCATTTTCAGCCACTTGCCTCTTGATCTTTCAACCATGGACTGTTCTGAGTTTCTACTCACCTATCTTTATATAGATGCAATGTTGAACCCATTAGAACCTCCTATCTAGAACCTCAGGAAAAACCATGACTGTGTGATTTACACAAATCACTGGAAATTGGAAGGCTTCTGTTATTTCACAAACTATCCAGCATACTTAGAAAGTCAGTGCTTTAGCCATTCTACTCTTACTGTGCTTTCAAATGTACTTGTCTGCTCTCTTTGAAATCTATCTTTTGGCAACTACTACTATGACAATCTCCTCCACATTTGAGGCGTACCAGGGCCGATAACAGCCCGGCATCCTGAACTTAGACAGGCCCAAATGAAGTGAGGGCCTCAGTGAGGGTTCAGGGCCATTACTTCGCACCTCGTGGCTTCAGCCGGTGTGCAAATAGTTTGAATATGTTTTGTGAACTGGAGATGGCACCATGTGTTTTGCGCAAGCTAAAATTCCAGTGCAAAATAAAAACAAGATGCTAGCCACCATAGCAAATAGAAAATAGAGAGACTGGGCCTCATTACAAATCGCCCGGTATGGAAACAACGGTGGCGGTAAACCCGCCGCCACCCTTGTTTCCATGCCAGGCGATCACAACTCTTGCAGGCGGGAGGTGATGTTCCCGCCAAGTCTGACCTGGCGGGTTTAACACAGCCCGCCTGCAGGTAGACGAGGAAACACCGGCAGCTTTACGAGATGCGCCGGTGTTTCCATGATCCCCATTCCCATTGAGTCCTATAGGACTCAATGGGAATGGGGATTAACACCATTCCGCCTCCGTGATTCCCGGGAAACCGGGTTGTAATGCCCTGGTAATTCCGGAAATCACGGAGGCGGAATGGTAATACGAGTCCGGTGGTAACCAGGCAGTTTTACCACCACGGTTACCGCCGGACTCGTAATGAGGCCCACTAAGTCCCTTTTCGCCTTTTCTGTTTCCATGACAGTGGCCTGATGGGAAATGAGGGCAATGCCCGGGAGCTCCAGCAGATAAGTGGGGTGGGCAGTGTGGGGATTGGTGGATACATTGGGGGGGATTATGTGGAGGATTTGGAGGGTAGGGCAGGGGGCTGGAGAACGGGACAGAGGGGTATCAAATAAATTAGCATTATCCAGGGAAAGGCCCCTGGTTGCTGGAAATGCGAACAGTGGACGGTCAGTTCTCGACTGCGTTTTCAGGCACCTTGAGTGTCCTTCACCGGGTGTCACTAGACAATTCACATCAGACTAATGTTTATTTCAGGTTATAATATACAGAAGGCATGTTATTCTTAATGCAGCCTTCAAATAAAACACCATTGATAATATAAAAAAGAATGACAACTATTGAGTCAGAATCACAAATATACTAAAACTATATTCTATACTCTTGATTATTGCAACTGAGTGCATTCAATAACTAGTGCCATCTGTAAAATGTTGCACTCTTAAAAGGCACAGCTCTCTGCGAGGTTCAGATTCAAATACATTAAACAATTTAGCCTACAGTATTCAATTAAAGTCACCTTTATTTTGAAGTACTTTACATGACAGAGAAGGGAATGAGCCATATTACAACGCCTTGAAAATCATGAACTGAAACTACACGTGGCGAAGAAAGGGAGGTGCACAAAGGAGGATTTGGTTAACAAAACCAAAATAAGTGTTCAAATGGTAACACTGCCATGAGTTTTTTGCCCCTAATGTCTATTATGGAAGAACCAATTAAATAAAGAAAGCCTTTGGATCGTCTATTGTGTAATTGTAATACATTTTTTAAAATAAAATAGTAATGGCCTGATTATGAGTTTGGCAGTCATGTTAAAACTCCTGGTCATTGTCATTACTTGGTCTTTTATCACTGAGCCAAATTATGGGTTTCGTTTCCAAAACTAATCTTACCGGCTACTTTTGTGTGGAGTAACTGTCTATCACACAAAAGCAGTACTGCATGTGGTGATGTCCGGGTGTGGTAATTACCACATGCAGTAATTAAGGGACCCCATGGGGTCCAGCGTTCTCCAAAATGGGGAATGACAGAAAGGTCTGCATGCTTTGTGATGATGTGGACTTTTTTAGGCACACGAATTACTGCATGCCGTCGGTATTTTCGCTTGTTATACAGTCACATTAATTATAAGGCTCTTAATGTTCATATTCTTTTGCAACACCTTGTACACTAAGATATTTGCAAGCTTTTATCAAAAATCTTCCTCATATTGAGTCGATATTCACTTTTGAAATCTGATTGTTGCTCACACCCACGGTTAAGATGAAGCAGAAAGCAATATACACATGTTTCCCCCCTGTGCGATTAAACTCTGATTTCAAAATAATTCTTCTGGCGTAAAAAAGTGTTTGCACAACAATAGCAAATGCAGAGGTGTGCCAGCTGATAACACACCCGTCATTACTGGCGGATGCCCCTGTTCTTCTTCTCCTTTTATCTATCAGTGCACCTGTCTTGTTTGATTCCTCTCAAGAGTACCTTCCAGCAGGGGCTTTGGAACAGCGAGTGGGGTGGGTGGGTAAGGGGATATACCCTTCACATGCCTGATTGGAGGTGTCATGCTCACTTGACCTCGCTCGCCTACAGAGTTGCCAGCAGGCAGGAGAGGACACACATTATAAACTTGTTAGCTGCAACTGTGCTTTTCAGATGTATGCATGTTTTAGGCCATCGAAATCGTGATTGTAATGATGGGATGTTAGCACTTGCATGTCAGGGGAGTCCTTGACCTTGGAAGTGTATGAGGGGACAGAAGAAGACAAATCATCTTTGAAGCCATCATTAAGTGCCTCGTTTCTCACCAGAAGGGGAGAGTTGTGGCTGCTTTTTACATTGAAGCGTCACCAGAGGGGGCTCACTAGAATGAGAAAACCAGTTGATTGCCCTAACCAACACATTTGGTCAAGCAAGCCCACACATTTGGTCAAGCAAGCCCACAGAAAGTGATTGCCCTAACCAACACATTTGGTCAAGCAAGCCCACAGAAAGTGATTGCCCTAACCAACACATTTGGTCAAGCAAGCCCACAGAAAGTGATTGCCCTAACCAATACATTTGGTCAAGCAAGCCCACAGAAAGTGATTGCCCTAACCAACACATTTGGTCAAGCAAGCCCACAGAAAGTGATTGCCCTAACCAATACATTTGGTCGATTGTCCTAACCAATACATTTGGTCAAGCAAGCCCACAGAACAACACATTTGGTCAAGCAAGCCCACAGAAAGTGATTGCCCTAACCAACACATTTGGTCAAGCAAGCCCACAGAAAGTGATTGCCCTAACCAACACATTTGGTCCAGCAAGCCCACAGAAAGTGATTGCCCTAACCAACACATTTGGTCAAGCAAGCCCACAGAAAGTGATTGCCCTAACCAACACATTTGGTCCAGCAAGCCCACAGAAAGTGATTGCCCTAACCAACACATTTGGTCCAGCAAGCCCACAGAAAGTGATTGCCCTAACCAACACATTTGGTCCAGCAAGCCCACAGAAAGTGATTGCCCTAACCAACACATTTGGTCCAGCAAGCCCACAGAAAGTGATTGCCCTAACCAACACATTTGGTCAAGCAAGCCCACAGAAAGTGATTGCCCTAACCAACACATTTGGTCCAGCAAGCCCACAGAAAGTGATTGCCCTAACCAACACATTTGGTCCAGCAAGCCCACAGAAAGTGATTGCCCTAACCAACACATTTGGTCCAGCAAGCCCACAGAAAGTGATTGCCCTAACCAACACATTTGGTCAAGCAAGCCCACAGAAAGTGATTGCCCTAACCAACACATTTGGTCAAGCAAGCCCACAGAAAGTGATTGCCCTAACCAACACATTTGGTCAAGCAAGCCCACAGAAAGAAGTAACCGAAAAAAGAGAGCTCTTTTTTTAAAGCTCAGTTTATATTTTATTTTATTTTATTTATTTATCACATTTGTTGTACGCCCAGACCGGATATATCACGGCGTAGTTACAGACAGTGAATAAATACAAGCGTTATATTACAACAAAATAATGCAAGAAAACAGTGGTAATGTTACACACAGTGTATATAGAAGGTTGACGTTTGATTAGTCTGTGGTTTTTGCTCCTTTTAATATTGATTAAATAACCAGGTTTTCAGTAGTTTTTTTTAATTGTGGATAGGATGTTTCATTTTTGTTATTGGTAGGTAGGGAATTCCAGTGTCTGGGAGCAAGGACTTTGAAGCTACTACCTCCCGCTTTCTCTCTTTTATAGCGTGGTACATATCTATGAGATCTACAAGTTTACGATGAAAAGAAAAGTGGGTTTATATTTTGGGAATTGTAGTCCTACATTTAGGGTGGGGCAAGTACAGCTACAGAGATAATTTGTGGCTTAACACCGTTTTATTAGGCTTTACGTATGGACAATGTGCTTTGTGTGATTTGTGTGCTTTTGGAAATAAACTCTATAGCACCATACTATGTTGGTTCTTGAAAGGCAACACAAATACTTGTTTTAACGAGAGCTTGGAAGGTATGTTGTAAATGACCTATATTGCTGGGTTCAAATCCTGGCTTCACTGATTCACGAAAGTGTGTGGTCCTGGACAAATAATTTGATCCATTTCAACCACAGCATTACCATACTTGCAAGTACCAATGGAAACATGCATTTGTCCTTCAATCTTGTCATGTGTAAAGGCCGTGCCAGTTGCCTGATGTATGTTAAATTACACAATGTGCTGTTAAAATGACACCGGTTCTCACAAACGTATCTCGGCGGAGAACGCCCCCACATAAGTACGTGTGCCTCTCCCGCAGTCTCTAAAGTTATCCCGTCACCCAACATATGAACTTTTACACTAGCTGCACGCCTGCTGCAGATAGCCTGTGAGTGCCACATAATCACTGCGGTCTCTTTTGCCGCAGGTCCAGCAGATCACTACCCCATACCCAGTGACTAGGTTAGTAAATAAAATAGTTTATATTAGCACTTCCCGAGCACCAAAGCAGAGAACACCTCTCAGATGTCCTCATACTACTGGGAAATATCATGGTAGATGCGTGGGAATCCATGATCACCTTAAAACTCAGCCCAGAGGGACTTCTTATTTGTATGTGTTCTTTGCATCTTGCCCCCAAGCTCCTTTAATTAATCAGTTCAGCAAATATGTGGCTGGGAAATGTACAAAAAACTGGATCTTTGTGTTCACTGTGCGGCCGAAATTCCGTCGTCAAGCATCCCATAGATCACTTTTTCCTGCGCCCCCATACCCACCACCCCTTCATACCCAGACGTACCTTGCAGCGGCACACTTCTTGGGGTGTTGTGGATTCCCGTCTATCCCTGCAACGTCAGTTCCCTTACACTAACGCGGGTGGAACTGGCACTGCACGGACCTTTTATTTTACTATTCTTGTTTACTTCAATGTCCCCTGCTATCCATGAAATAGAAGCGGGGCACCCCTGCAATCTCCGAACCCATTGTACCAAACAAATGGATCGGGGGAGGGGGTGGTACCCACGAAACCTCAGCTTCCCCCGTTCGGTTTAATGTGGTTCGGAAGTATGGTTGGTTGCAACTGAATGTGCAGTACACGCGCATTCAGCATTTGTTTTTCTCGATATTTTGGGCCGATACCCAAAAAACATACCTCCATACGACAACCTTGATTGTAGGACATGATCAGGGGAGTTGCTAGGTCTGGAAAAGACCTGGGGCTACGCTGATGTCGGAACTGTTGGGACTGGGGGCTAGGTAGCCTTTTGGCTGTAGCTCCTGAGATTCTATCCGGGGCTACAACCAAATGATCAGGGGCTATAGCCCCCTTAGCCACCCCCTAGCAAAGCCCCTGGACATGATTCCTTTTTTTTGCTGACACAACCCATTTACCTTAAGTATAATGCAAGTTCTGAACGCTCAAATGTATCAAAAACATAAAAACTGCACCATTGGAGTTAAACGTCTACATGAATATAGCCAGCAAAGTGAACTCTATCCATATTTAAAACAGGTTTGCTACTATGTGTTTCTTTACAGGAGGAAGTCATGCCTCAGAGTTTAAGCACCTGCTGCAGAGATCAGCTTGTACCACAAAGGCCAGTTTTAGATTTGCGCTGCAATATGCCTCACCTAGAGTGTGTGAGTTTGTGTGAGGACATGTTTGACAGTCTGTGTGTGTGTGTGTGTGTCAGAAAGAGAGAGAGAGGGGGAGGTAGACGGAGAGTATGTGGCTATGCGTTCAAATCCCAGCAGGCATTGAATGCACTGAGCACCAGTTAGGTAGTAGTTGCACGTATTATGATAATGATAATGATGTGGTATTTATATAGCGCCTTAATCCAAGCACTACAAGACCATTCCGTTGTTTGTAGGATCTATATGAAAATGGGCTATGCACTGCAATGTACAGTTGTCTTATATGGTGCACAGTCTTGCTGCCTCTTGGCATGATTGGGCAGCCAGCTCCGTGCTGACTTGCCATTCATTATCTCTCCTGGTGGGAAAACATACTCTCACAGATGTCCTGCAGCGGAAAGCCTTCCATCTTTGAATGTTGTGGTGGATGCTTCTGCGGCACTCTCGTTTGCTGTCAGCCAGTCTCAAAGCACTGAAGGTCAATAGTAGATAGTGAAAGAGGGCTGGGGCCTGGGGAATAGACCTGTTCTTCACCTTTGTTGCAGCCATTAAATGCAGTCCAATTAGAAATAACGACCATGGCCGTGGATGGTGCCCCGGGTGCTGCTCGAGCCAGCCTGTCGAGTCCTTTTCTCACGCACATTCGGAGCAGCAGGCCTGGAGAGTACTAGAGTGCCTCTGGGACACATTTGCCCATTAGGATGTTTGTCTGTTTTTCTTTCCTCATAGCACATCTCACATTATATTCACAGAAATAGCACTTTCTACCCTTAGAATGTGTCCAAGGAATGTGCCCTGTGTTTAATATGGTTGCAGGAAGACATGGGTGTCACATTGCGGATGGTTCATAGTTATGGGCAGGGGTGATGGAGAGGAAGAGAGCAGGCTGGGTGGAAAGCATCGCAATGAGTAGCTACAGCATTGTTGCCACTTACAGAACTCTCCTGCCTTGCAATATGCACTGCACTGCAGCAGGCCCCTGCCTCATTTAGACTAGCAAAGGGAAAGAAAGCATGCTGCCTGAGACACCCACATCATATTTGTATTTTTCACCCTATAGACCTCGCAGGGAAACAGGGAATGTATGGGGCCCTGAAGTAAATGCCAGAAAGCCCTCCCATGCAGGCTTTTCAATATATATGTACCTTAAACCTTTTGTGATATATTCAGTTGGAATGTTTTAAGGTCCTTCAGTCACCCGAAATCCGTATGGCTCAATATTCACTCTAACTTGCTTGTCCAGGACTACTCAATACTACGCATGCATTCATTCATATATTTATTTATTTATGTTGGTGTTGAAGTAAGCCACTTTGCAGCCTTTTGAGAAGAGAACGGGAGGCGTAGTTACAGATGGGAAGGGGGATGGGATGGGGCTGGACTGTGTCAAGGACTACTGAATGGGTGTCAAGGATGAAAGGTGATATACCTTTGGACGCACCAACGGTGTGCATCCTGTGAGCATGAAAGGGGGAAGGGAAGGGGAAAAAGAGGACAGGAAGGGCACTACTCATTCAATACGGCCCAGAGGTTGCTGTCTTTGTGGGACCTGGCTGCTGAGGTGCAATATGTACAGAGGAAAGCGCTCACCATGTGAGGGTCTGTGGTAGTAGTGTACAGCCATAAAGTGCCTGTTGGAACTATCTCCCAAGGTACGAAAGGTTGGGGTCAGTATCCTGGAGTTGAAGTTCAATTGAGCAGGACTGTAGTAAATTGTTAAATCTTGAGACGTTGGGGAAACCAAAGCTGAATGTGAGGGAGAAAGGTTTAGTGGAGAACAAAGAGCTAGGGAGTGCAGAACAAGGAGGTACCATGAGGCCGGCTGTGCAGCAGGGAGAAGGCTGACTTTCCTTGGCTCGGAAGGGAATGGAAGGAGCTGGGCAGGAACATCCTGCAGTTACGGGGAGGCCAGGATCCTGAGTAATAGGATGGAGAGACGGGGAGGGAAGGAGAGAGAAAGAGAACGAGAGGGGGGAGCGAGAAAGAGGCTTGTGGGAGTGTGGCTTTTATCGAAGGAGATCAATGCTATGGTGTGGGTCCAAGGAAAGTTGGGACTGAGCTTTAGATGTCAGGATCACTTAGTGATCTATGTGTCACCCCGTCTTTTTAATGAGGCTATACCTTCGGCTACAATTACGTACAATGGTACCATTGTGATGACTAGCTCGAATAAAATATTTCTAGTTTTCAAGCAGGTCATGGTTGCAATACATGCCATTCATGCCAAACCACTAGGGATGCATGACCGATAGGCACATTTTTCCAAGAGGAAGACATTTTACAGGTACCAACAAAGCCGTTTGTTCCTTTCAAAACACACAATTGTTTAACAGTCTGGGACCTGCAGCATACCCAACATGTTACTAGCACATTGTGTGCTGCTGTTAGAGTTTCTCTGAGAATGAGTCTTCTGGAAAACACAGACTCCCATCAGTACTGGATTATCTATTAGGCCAAGAAGGCACTGACCTATGCGCCCCACTCCTTTTAGGGGCCACGCGACAACAGATCAAAATAAAGCAGTGCAGACAATTAAAAACTATTAGGAGATCATTTGGGAGAAAATACCCAAACATTTTGAAAAAAAAAAACAAAAAAGGTACAAAATGCTGCATTTGTATTGGTAATAAAATGAAAAATGAAAGTGTCGAATAACGGGAGCGGGGGTTGTGGGGTGTCCTCCACTCCCCATGCTCAAAATTATGGGATTTCGACGTTTGCGGGGGACAATAAAAAAGAAAGAAAAGAACAGTCCCAGCGGTGTCAATTCACACCCATAATATGGAGATGGAACTGACATGCAGGGAGAATCCGGATACAGGGAGCCACAGGTTGGGGTAGTGTCAAGGGGATTAGGGGTGGTGAGTAGAGGGGTTAAGGGCATACTAAATGTTCGATTTTTTTTAATTTTGCAGCTGCGCATAATTCTGCGACTGTAAAATCTGCCGCAAAATGATCAGGCACATCCATTTGCAGGGGTGCAGGGGGGTGACATTTCAACTGCCTAGGGGCCTCACAGGATTAAATCCAGCACGGTTGGAAAAGGTTTAAAAAGTGTGTTTACAAGGAAACACGTCTTCAACAAGGACATCTATGAAAAAAAAATCCATTAAAAAACTATCTATGCAACTTAAAAAAGGTGTGCTCCCTGAGGTAAGAGAAAAGTTGAGAAAAGGGAAACAATCATTCAAAAACTGATTGAAAATACACCAATATCATCTCTTGCAGGCAGACAGGGAGACAATGTTGGGCCTGATGGCCAATAAGAACACAGTCGAAATCTGGAAGCTGTTGAACTCCACAATGGTTTCACAACATTCGATCCTTGAAAACTCAATACCATAGTCAACTTGGGAGAAACACTTTGTGGGTTTGTTCTCCAATAAGTTGGGGGAAGGACACGAAAAGGTTACACTCTCCAACTTACCCTGGACTTTCGAATTTGATAGGGAGGAGATACTTAGCCTAATAAAAAAAGCAAGTGCATCAACGGCGGCGGGCCCTGACGGCCTAACAAATGCTATTCTGAAGCAACATCTAGAGCACTAGGTCGACTTCATGCTGTCTCTGTTCCAGGAAATTAAATTAACAAAGAAAATACCAATTTCTTGGACCAAGTCAATCATGGACCTGATTCACAAAAAGGGCGTCAGGTCTGACCCTGCCAACTACAGACCAATAGCCCTTTTGGACGTGGTAGGAAAGCTGTTCTCAGCAATACTCCTGAAACATTTGAACACATGGTCCCAACAATCACATCACCAAGACCGATGGCAATCCGGGTTTAAAAAAGGGACGGGAACTGCCCTTAATCTTTTCCTGATAAACTTGTTGAAATTCAGGGTAAAAGCAACTAAGCAAAATAAGACCTATATAGCGTCTATAGACTTGACCCACGCATTCGACTCAATAAACAGGAATATTCTATGGGGAAAACTGTCAAAATGGGGCTGTCCGATCAATCTGAGGGAAGCCCTGGAACTCCTGCACTCTGGAACAACATTAAGAATACGATTGGACAGGGCAGGAACTCTGTCGAGCGAAATTGGAACATCATCAGGGATAAAACAGGGCTGCAGACTGGCACCAGTCATATTTAACCTCTATATATCCGACATCGAGGAGGCTTTTGAAAATGTGAGGTGCTTCTGCCCAAGGATTGCAGGTATCCCAGTAGGAAGGCTACTCTACGCTGATGACCTCCTAATCATGGACCAAACTGAAGTGGGTCTGCAGAGACAGCTGAATACCTTGTCTAAATACATGTGTGACAACTCATTAACCATCAACCCTAAGAAATCCAAAATCATGGTTATAGGAGAAGCAAATAGAACCCACAGAATGAAAAGAAGTTGGAGTCTCCAAGGGGTAAAAATACCTGAGGTTACATCAATGCAGTACTTGGGGTTAACAGTGAATACTAGCATGGTAGACTCACATGGGATAATGGCCACGAAGTCAAAAGCTAAGAACCTAGCAACCCGGCTAGAATAATCTGTAAATACAGCAAATTTACCCTACTATCCATTATTAACTTCTACAAATTGAAGGTGACTCCCATTTTGACGTATGGCTCCGAAACTCAGCTACAACTTGTAGGCTCTCTTTGGAGGCAGATTGAGGGAGCATTTTGGCGACGTGTTCTGAATATGCCAAGCTCCCTACCGGTAGAAGTGATCAGGAGAGAAATGGGAATGGTGTCACTGTACACCATCATGGTCTGGAGATCACTGTCATTGCTGAGGAAATGTTTACTACCACCAGGTGAAGGAGGGTATGAAGTCCTACATAAAGCTATTTCCTTAAACAGTGAGAAGTCTCTAAATGAATGGAGATCTACATGTGTGGAGATACTAACAAGTCTAGCATTGAGTGAAGAGCTTCTACTGAAAAATCCTGACCATGTCAAGAAGAAACTTTACGACCAGGACTGGATAGACACAGGCGAACGGATTCGGAGCATAAAAAGTGGTGGAGGGATAACAAAAGATACTAGGAAAAGTGACCAAGTTCCAAGATACTTGACAAAGTTCCCCTCTCCCACTTTGAGACAAGACTTCATGAGGTTCCGCTTTAACCTGTTTCCAACAAAATAAGTTCTCGAGAGAAGCAAAGTAGCCTCAATGAGAAATTACACGTGTCGGCTCTGTAAGGGCACGCTTGAAACCCTAGAACACTTAACAACTGAATGTGAGTCACTGAAGGACTTAAGAACAACATACTTGGGACATTTATTTCAGAATTCAACGATAACGTCTCCCACTCACTTTGGGTTAGCTTGTGTCAAGGGAGGAGAAACACAGAGATTCTAGCCTTGTTGGCCTCCCTCAAACAAATCGTTGATAGACTGACGGTGGAAGAAGATGAAAGGAAGAGCTTTATTGAGACGAGAGGAAAAAACTGATTAAGACTGGAGCTTTCATCAGACTTTTGGGAGGGGGTCTGGGGGTCTTATTTATTTCTTTTTTTTGTATTCCCTTTCCATTCTTTTTTATTTATTTATTATTATTATGTTTTACTTAGTTTTTTTTCCTCTCCCCGAACCTATATATTTTTATCAGATTTTATATACCTCATCTTGCTAGCAATTCAATGAAAGTTTGTTTTCTTTTAGTAAATAGTATACAAAAGTTTAAATGTAAACTATAAATATGCTAATACAAAAATAAAATCCAGCACTGACTCCCCTTGAACATTGCCACATCCAAACACTGCCCAGCAATCAATATCTGCAACACAGATATTGCTGTTGATTCCTTTTGAGTTTTGTGATCTGTAAAACAGTTTGTTCCAGACAAAAGCGCTATTTTAAAAACCAATTACCGAAAATGCCTCCTAATGGTATGTTAGAAGATGGGAGAAAGCAAATAACGTAATGTCTTAAATCTAATACGTAATGATGCTAGTCACGTAGAAAATAGTTAAAGAGCAAGTTTAAGTTCAAGACCCTTTGCATTGTCCACAAGGCCTTCTGGGGCCTGTGATCAACATATCTCCAGCTTTGTCTCCTGAAGTATATTCCTACTCAAGCTTTCACTCCTCCACCTCCAATTCCCTGAGGGTCAGTCACTTTTCCAAGCAACGAGTTGGGGCAGATCTCTCTCTTCGGCTGGCTCCTCCCTTTGGAACAGCCTCCCTGCCGCTCTTAAACTTGAGCAGAACATCTCCCGTTCCGGAAGCGGCTCAAGACTTTCCTCTTTTTTCGTCCTTCTCAATTGCTCTCACCTTCAATTTGCAAAGACAGCAAATTGAAATGCACTGAGCACGTGTAAAATATTCCATGTTATAGCGAGTGGGCCATCTCTACAGTTTGCACTGAATAACCGAACCCAGAGTAATCAACTAACAATTTCCCATTAAATAACATTTCCCTAGAAATGTATTAATCTATCCTGTAACAGAGAAGTGCAAATGATTCAGATGACAGATTCTGTTTTGTTCAGTGGAAGTAAATGTGCATGCAGAATGCATTGGGTGTCTTGTTCATTCAGAAGGCTCTAGTGTGTGTTTTGCTGGAAGCAAGTTGATACAAATATGCTCGGGAGCTGAGGTTTTCGGAGAGAAAAATGCCATGATTCTAGAAGGATCAACTGGGATGACAGGAGATGTTAGGAGAGAAGGGGCAGCGTCAGTAATATTGACAGGCCTATGGTATAAATCTAGATACAAGAGGGGTGGAGATTCAGTCATCATTTGGCAGAGAGAAGAGACCAAGAGTGCAGCCAGGCTGTGCAAGGAGGTTATTTGGGGAAATTGTATTTCATACTAAACCTGGCTTGTGACAAATGGAGACGATCCAAGGTTGAAGTGGGTGAACCTTACACTTTGTTCTCATGCTAATTTTCTCTTGCTGTTTATTTTTGCTGAATTGTATTCTCATGAATATCGTATGTTGCTATTCAATGTTGCTGTTTTTTCCAATCGGTAAGTTCAATGATAAATGCACATTTTAAAAGTTACTGCACGTCTTGATACATTATGTACTGTGACTTCATAGATCGACAGATTGTATGTATGCGATGTCTCAGCTGTGCAAGCTGACAGCTGAGCAGATCCGTCAAAGACGGTAGTCCGGTTTTGTAAATAAGTGACTGGAAAACCAGCTAGTGCTGTTTTGTCCCTGCAAGTGTGAAGCCCGATAGTCTGCACTTACAGTCAACCCTAAACAGAATACAAATATTAGGAAAGGGGGCCTCTTGTCCCATCATGTAGGGCATTTCTATGAATACCACTATTTTATCACAATACTAAAATACCACCCAAGTGATATAATAGCCCTCTGACAAAACCCCTAACATGTTTTACTTAGGGAAGGAAAGGAAATTGGATAACAGCTAGAACTAGAAACAGTTAAACACTCACTGTGGGTGAGTTCAGGGGCAAAGCAGAAACGAAGAACAAAGCAATGCCAAAGAATTGTAGAACTCTGTGTAACTGTGCTGTTCATGAACAGGGCTGTCAGGAAGATCAATTCACCAACATGCTATAGGCAGCGTAGACATCACACACCTGATGACAATGCAAGAATTGATATCACATGACCTTTGACCCTGACAACATCACAAGAAATGATGTATGATCGTAGGCCCTAGTGACATCACAAATGACATTTTAGCCGGGAAGATGGCTTGTGGCAACACACTCATCACGGAAGCAAGTCAATGCTGAGCAGCATTGGTTCTATATCCGGTTGTGAACTTATAGGCTGGACTCTGGCAACAAGCGTTCTATAAAACCCAATTATTTCTAACAACAAATACCTCAATAAGTGTACGATTAACAAAATAGCAGGTGGCACTGACGCAGCTTAAAGGATCTGTTTGTTTCCAACCATATATTAACTATGATGCTTCTTCATTATATTAAGGGTGCTGCTATGATCTGCTAAGGGCATACCCATTCGTGGTATGATAGGCGTATACTTGAGCTTTCTTATGCCAGTACTGCCTCATATGGCAAGTGAATTCCATCTCATGACATTCACAAACTCCCATGTTGCCAAGGCAACTGATTCAGCTTGCAAGTTGACAAACTGAACTGCATCACTTTTAAATGATCTCAATTTGAACAGATGAGGAACATAAGAATTTGTCAACGATCACACGCGTTTGTTTATTGGGGTGGCCAGGATTTAAGGACAGGGATCAATGTTTCACATTCGTCAAATCACCAAGTAGATTACATCTCCTACCATCCTTTTGTTTTAGTTCAACATATTAAGAAGTCTGCATTATTTTCTTTCATGAACAGAACCAGTCGGTTGTGTTTTAAAAAGCTGATTTAAACATATACTAAATCAACCTGAAAAAATGTTTACCAAAACGTTTGGTTAAAACAAACAGAATTGTTTGTTCTTGTCTGTAGAGTGCTTGCTAAGTGCATGTCGTTCTTCGCACTGCAGTTAAAAGATATTAATGTTATCAAAAAAATGATGTACAATTTATCAACATTGTAAGGCTGAAGGGTTTAAATGGCTGTGCCGAAATATCAAATCTGTGATGGCTGCAGAATGAACTCAATTACGAGCAACAAACACTCAGCCCACTCAGCTTTCTCCACCGCTTTCAACATACTGTACAAAAAGAGCTCATTTTAAGTACTTAGAAATAGATGTGTCACATATATGACAGAACATGTCACACTTAAGCAACCTTCAAGCACAGATGACACACACAGGCACTTACAAATTGCAATTATACTGACAAATAAAGGCCCCGTTGCAACAATAAGTCAAAGTGCTATTGTGGTAAGAAATGTGTCCCTCATTAAAGAAATTAGACCAGAAAATCATACATGAATTCCTTCTGGTGGTGGCTTCGAATGAACAAGCATTTGTAATTTTAAAAAGATGAAAAGAGGACTGAGAAGGGACACACTTAAACACTTGTAGCATCAAAACTAAAGTTATTGAATGCAGGCCAATTGTGATTTTTTTTACTGAGTGAGGAATCACGTTATGGCAACTAGTGTGAAGAACAGTAGGCCAAGGGTCGCACGGGCTGCATGAGTGCCAAGGGTTTTACCAGCACTAGTAACTGCTACTTCTGGTTACCACTAAATGAAAGTTGTACTGAAAAGTGCAGTTCCAACACCAATGCCATTGCTGGAAACGGAATATTCAAAAAGCAGGAACACACTGCCAAGCTACTGTGTGGCAAAATCAAAACTCAGGAACAGCCACACACGTAATGATGACGCAGGAGCACGAGGCGCTGCCATAGCAGGAGCACTGCCAACATGCAAGGTGCGGTCAAATCCGAGCCCCAGCCAGCCCCGGGTGTTCTGTATCCTCCACCCTCTTTTACCTGCATGTTATGAGAAGAAACAGGGCGCAAGACATTTGGGGGAACATAGAGACACTTTTTTCCGAAAAGAGTGTATTGGCATGAGATTAGCAATCTCCTAAAAATGAGTTTAAATGATCTAACATGTCATCAAGTGTTTGAATTCACACAATGCAGGAAATCTGATGTTTCTCCTCATGCATCATTGCACAATGACTCATTACTGGTGGATCTGTACACGTGATATCATCACACACGCTGCTCGTTCTGTAAAAAGTGCATATGTCTCACAAATCCCTCGCCCGTTATGTATGCGTCTCTGACAGATGGGCACGTTTCTTACACATCTCCATCAGATGCGCGTTTTCTTATGCATCTAAGAAACCTGCGCACCTTTCTAAAATATCTCAAACAGGCACAGGCGTTTCTTAGGAGTCTCTGCTAGTGCTGCTTTTTTCTTCATTTTCATATCGACATAATGTCGTAGATAATACAAACAATACGCATAAACCTTTATCAGTCCTATTACATTCGATGTTATAAAATAAAATCAATTCAGCTATCCGACTGTCAATTCATAAACAATAATGAATACCTGAAATCAGGATTATAGAATCCGATTATAATACAATTATGAGGCTACACTAATTTCTTCGGACCGTGTCAGCCAAGCTCTATACAAATACGTGGCCGCTGCGTATATGGCAGGCTCATCACGTGTTCTGCCACAATGCAGCAAGGCTGGTTCAACACTTTCAATCATCCCATGAGCAGCAGTCTTGGTTGCTGGAATAACTTCCTGAGGCCCAGATAGGATGGACAAATTAGTGAGACATGCGTATCACTCTTCAGTGACCGATTAACAACGTTCTCATGTATGAGAAGCATTCAGATCCTACTTATTTAACTGACCAGCGACCAGCAAATCTTCCCAGGCTGAACTTTATATAAAGCAGTCTCATATACTAGCTTCAAGGTTTTATTTCAATAGGTAAACTCAGGGTTGGCTAAAGTTCAATGTTATGCAGCAACATTTCATCTTTCCTGTCATGATATTTGTCTGTAATAATAATGTTGATCTTTGAGATTATCGCCACTGGATTTTGCCAACATTCATCATGACCCATGCTTATAATACGCGTATACCAGGGCAAGGACGGCCCACCCTCTCTTGGCAATGCATCCATCAAGGCAACTCTGCATTTACCAAGAACTGGGGAGCTCCATATTACTAGTCAATTTAACAAAGGTTTCAGGTCAGCGAACTTCTAAAGCAAAGGCATCGTTGTAGTGGTTAATAGGAGCCCTGTACTCATTTTTAAGAACACATTATCCATTGCAGTCACTCCCTTGCTGAAAAGGAACCCCATTGTTCTACCTGATACAGGACCGCCTGTCTGGCTTGATGGTATCATGTAATATCATCCCCAACAAATATATTGCTGTATATATGGTCGTTAGGAACGGCCATGGGCGATATTTTTATTGGGGATAATATTTGGGGTTTTTGGGAGCGGGTTTTTGGGGGTGTCCCCCGCTCCCTTTAAAATAATACAGGGGCTGCAGGGGTGTCCCCCGCAAGTTCCATGCCTTAATATTGCCGCAAAAATATGACAATATTTTTGTATGGTGATATGTTTGCGGGGACACATGGAACCGGCTTGATGCACATATGCTTCAATGGAGAACTTCTGAACCCCATCTCCATGCGCTTTGACTAATCGTGTGATCGCCCCACTGTATCTAGATAAAACAGCACCAGCTTCCTCTACTTGTTTATGCCAGCTGCCATTGGCCATGACTCTCATGCATTGATAGTCACATGAATTGACCTGTTTCATCCTATTCCCGTTTAGGGCAATTGAAGTGACAGATGGTCTTTTCTTTTTTTTGTGTTTACCATTATTTTACCCTTATAGCAGTTCATCTGTTCATTCTCTTTACAAAAGTGTTTGTATATAGAAAACTGATCCCCAAGACTGACGGGGTCAGTTATAAGAGTGCAACATCACTACCCAATGTTGGTGTAAGGCAGAGGCAGTAAATTAACTATCACCTCATTAATAAACAAGCAAAGGAGTTTAGTGGCAAGTATGCAGCCTTGTCACACTCCATTCTGTATTTACAATAGCTGTGATGTTTCTCCATCTAGCCCCCACTGTATTGAAGCTTTATTATCACTATACAATTACTCTATTTAATAAAATAGCATAGAGTAGAGGGGCAGGGATTCGTAATCTACTCAAGAGATTGCACAACATTGCCCAGGGTACACCGTCAAATGCAGTTTTTAGGACGATAAACATGACATACATCAATTTTCCTTAGCAAAGTGTATTTTTCTATTAATAGATGTAATCACAAGCTTTGGACCCTTATACAGCCTTTCTCTTCCAAGATTCCAGGTGAGCCAATACTGCTCTAGCTAAAGTTTTACCCCAGAATCTAACAAGGAAATCGGTGTATAATTAGAGGGATCCTCCTGACCCGCCTTTTCACAGATAACAACAACCTCCGCCCTGATCCGTGATGTATTGTATTCAGTGATGCTACAACATTAAACACATGTGTTAAATATGGCACACATACACTAAGCTCTGATTTAAAAAGATCCATAGGAATCTTATCGTGTCCTGGGCCTTTGTTCATTATTTGTGCCTCAATACCCCTTTTCTCTTCATTAACTGTAAACATCAGAGGATCAAAGGCTAAAGGCCTCTGTCTCACTAAAGAGGTCTAACATTATCCAAAGGTCTCTCCTCAATGTACATGCCTGTTTCTTAGCATCTCACACAGATCTGTACATTTCTCTGATATAGATCTGCAAACATCACACACGTGTGAATATATACATGAAAAATATGTGCATGTTCTGTAGAAAACAGGCCACACATACATTCTGCATCTCAGGCCGAACGGACACAAATAAATACACTCATATAAATGTATAGAAAGCTGGGAAGGAAGGAGTAAGGACGAGAAGAAATAAACACTTCACAAACCCAGAGGAAGAAGTTCTTATCAACTTCATGCAGGTCATTAAGAATTAACCTTTCATTCTCCAAGGTTGCCACACTTCCATCCATTACTAAATGCACCTTCTTCTGGCTGGAGGTCACCAATGATATCAATGCCCCTGGCATGTTGGTCAATGTCATTAAAATGGGCGGACATTTTGAGATGCACTAAGAAGAAGAGAGATCACAGAATGACCCAGAACAGGTGACACAGGAAGAGGATCAAGTTGCCAGTGGACCCCTGATATCAACAAAGGGGCACTTGTGTTCACGAATCATGGCAGAGGTTCTTGGGTTTGGAAGCATTGACACTGAAAAGGAACACACAGATACGACTGGATTAGATGTTTGAAAGTTATGACAAGCCAATATTAGCCCTAACACACATGTATAATAAATAATTAATATGTAAAGGAGAAATTGGTATAATATATAGGCTGTCAAAATTATTACTACCAAAAATCCATAATTATCGGTTTTATGAAAAATGAACAAATTCTCTTTTAAAATGAAGTGCCTACCAAAATCAACAATTTTTCATTACATTTTACAAATAATGAAGATACTTCTGGCATGTCCCCTATTTAGTTTGAAGTGCTGCTTTTGTATATACAAGAAACCAACATGAGAGAGCATCAGACACTTAACAATTTAAATGAATGCCTTACATATTATATTAGAAATACACGTCTTCTCCTTACACACTCCCATCTACAACCCTTCAAACTTGCACTAATTCAAATAGAAACAATTCCTTCATGTGAATCCAAACTACACAACACGACAATGCATTTATCCGGTGTATTAACACTTTCTTTTTCAGTGATAATAGTATATCCCCAAGAAATCCTTATTAATGTCAAGGAAATTACATTCCATTTATTGTGTATCCACATTTTTCCGCTCACCTAACTAAGTGCAACCCAATAGGGCTTTAGATTTCCTCCATGCACCCAATTATCTCCGGGCGTGGGACCTCTATTAAGAAATCAAGAATATCATCTGATTTCTATGTGATGTACCAGTGAGGACCCTGCAAACAGAGTATTCCAGATGCATTGTTTTACCTCTGAGTTATACAGATTCCTAATGATTGCTTGCATGACCTGGAGACAATATATAGCTACTAACAGTGCCCTTATTTTCAGGTTGCTCTAGATATCTAGTGAGGTCGCGTTGAATCATTCACATCACTCTACCCATAGCAAATTGGCCAAAGATTCAATCTTAATGTTGGTCTTAGTCTAGTTTGCATAAGTAGTATCCAAACAAAGGCTGGTGTCAGTAACTTGCTATTCATTCCACCGGCTACTTGTCAGTATTTATCCATACTATTCATCTAACCCAAAAGGAGAGGATTCCCAGCAGCCCTGTCAAAAATGATCTAAGAGTGGAATACCTTATTTTTTCTTACTTTGACAATAGGCGACGAGCAATGCAGCCAATACTAATTTCACTTGAGGTTGGATCCAGCCCATCAGAGGAGAGTTGTTCTGGCTGCACGTGATTGTTGGAGGAGAAAAGTCTTAGTGAGAGGATCAACTCCACTGTCTTAATCCTGCAGTTTCGTGGCTGTCTGGGAAACATTGTCTTCACCAATGATTTCTTGTCCCAGTCTATTTATGGGTGCTGGGTATGATGTAGCATTTGGTACATGTGCAAGGGTGTGAAGATACAAGGCACATCAACTCTAACTACCCTCTGGGGGCACTGCATGTAGCAACTTGCTTTCTAAAGTTCCCTGGTGATCCGTACCCTCAATCAAAAGGCTGCAGAGTTGATCAAACTCTGTACTGTAGTCTCAGATCAGTTCCTCTGGAAAGAGCAGGGCATCTTTATCAAGTGAAGCAGGGGCATTGGGAAGAGGAAATAGTTCAGAAGAACCACAAGGAAGTTGGGTCCTACAAACCAAGGCACAAGACAGAGCCAAGATGTCATCGTATTAGCAACATGGATGAAAAAGAAGTGTTCCCTGAAATGTCGCCATCTCTGTTCAATTGAAACGGATGGTACCGAAGAACCTAACACATATTATTCTCCATCCCCTGATTGAAGACTGAGACTCAGGCACCACTACTGTGACAATTACATGGATAGCAAAAGATACTAGAAGACAGAAAAAGAGGGTGCACATACATTGACAAACCCATGCACTAGTTAGGTGCTTGCACTGTACACTAGAAATCAAGCTACAGATATTTTCTGTCCACCAGTGTGCAGTCTTCCCAAAAATAGTTACAAAAGAACAATTATAGTGGTGGCACAACGTTGTACTTAGTCAAATCAACAGCACATGTTCCTCAGTGAAAAACATCCAAACAGTACCCACTGCAAGGTACATCAAGCAGACCCAAAGAAGGAGGAGAGTGTGTAGTTGTTTTATGGCAGAAAAGCAACAAGCTCATCTTGGCATCTGTCGTACATGCAGAAAAAAAGGTGTCTTACAAAGAAAGCCAGGCAGAAAATGTGCTCGCCTCTGTACTGTCTGGGGTTGCTTGTGTTTCTGTGCAGAGGGGATCTGGCTTAGCAGTTTGGGTTAGGCTGCTACCATTGGTGGCAATGCCTTACTGATTTGCATATGGCTGGAACCCTTTTGCAATGGCGCAGACAGGCTAAAAAACAATGGTGTGGAAAGATGCCAAGAGCAATGCCAGTGGTTCAGATTCATTCAAAACCTTCCACCCATCACTTTTGTGGTTATGGCTTCTGTAATATAGAAGCATATGCATTCCTGTCAAAAGGCAAAGAGGAGAGAGCAGCCTCCCACCCCTCGACTGCTGGCAATCAGCACGTTTGCAATACATTCCACACTACCCAAAGCAATGTTATTGATTCACAGATTTTCACAAGCCCTGTCAGAGCACTATAATTTCCTCCAGATACAATGGCACTATAATTTGCTCCTCAGTGCACCAGCCCAATGTTGCTGTGGGTTTTGATCATGTCACAAAATATCACAGAGACAAAAAACTCGGTCTATTCAATGAAAATGATGGCAATAGATATTCTTCCCTATACTTTGCAGAAAACCATGTCTTTAGATGGCTCCTTGTATGTGCTGATCCCCATTGGAAAACTTTGAGTCAGCACTACTTCACACTAACATCAATACCACACTTCTACGACCTTGTCGTTGAAGCAGTAGACATGAAACTTGGCCACTGGAGAGGCTAAAAATCCCAACCAACTATCGAAATGTTGGCCAATGCTCAAGTATATGTAACAGAAGGGATAGCCCTTAATGTGGAAGAATGTAGAGCTGTACTAAAGTAGAGAACAAAGGGAGGGCTCCAACCACATATCAATTTTCTGACACTAAATTCCTGTTTGTGTGTCTGCTAAATTGTGTTAGCTTAGTTGCGTAGTCATACTTCAAAAATGCAAACAACATAACCATTGGTACAATACTACACATGACAGTCAATATCTAAATCATGGGAGTGTTAGTACTGTCCTTGTGATAAATATTACATAATATTTAACCATGTTTCAAAAGAACAAAGACAAAAGCAACAGTTGTTTTTAAAGGGGTACAGTAGTGTGTAGAGTGACACACAGCAGAAACATACCAAAGGTCTGTAACTGGGGGAAGTGGGTGCTAGTCTGTTATTTTAGGCTAGCTTTAGGGCTGGAACTTGCTCAAGGGACCAGCTGTGAAGTGGATTGAATGTTCCAACAGAGGACCAAACTGTTGTCAATGGAACTTGCTCAAGGATCAGCTGTAAAGTGGATTGAATGTTCCAATAGAGGACCAAAACATGTGGAAGGGAGACCCAGGCTAGCGCATCCTGACCTATTATTTGAGAACACTTCTTTCTTTTCTTGAAAACTGTCCCACACCCTTTTTGGTATTCCTTGTAAGGTTGGCAATAGGTTTCTAAGTAGAGGCTTTTTTATTTTGACTCAACGCCACTAGGACTGCCTTGTTTTACTTTTCGTGTTGGATGCTGGCTCCCATCTTAGATTTAGGTTTAGATCAGGCGTTTTTCCACCCTGCATTCATTGTTCAATAAAAACCCTTGAACTGTGATCACTTGTGTCTGTCTTACTTTATGCCACCATGAGTTCCTTACAATACTACAGTGGGAATCTTGACACAGTGATGAGAGGATATGAGGTAATTTTATCCCCACCAATTATATTGCTGTATATATGGTTGTGGGGTAAATCCATAGGCAATATTATTAGTGGGGATAATCTATGGGCTTACTGGGACCGGGGATTGCAGGGGTGTCACATGCTCCATTAAAAAAATGTTGGGGGTTGCAGGGGTGTCCCCCGCAGGTTCCATGGCTTAATATTGCCACAAAAATATGGCAATATTTTTGTATGGTGATATTTTTGCGGGGATAAATACATGGAACCGACGAGAGGACATTAACAGTGCGAGCAAGCTTTAGCTGCTGCTGCATTGGCAGTGGAGAAATCAGCAGGCACTACGATGGGGTGCAGCACCACTCTTTATGTGGAGAATGCCATCTTTGCGATACTGGAGAAATCAAAGAGCACACTGACAACTCAGAGAGCATCAGACAGCTTGTTAACCCGTCAATATTTCTCGCAGACGTCTTACAGGAGTGCGACTATGCACACAACTGTGCAGAAAATATACAGGAATTCAGTGACACCCGCAAAGTTCATGAGGATGCACGTGCGGTGGGAGACGTGCTATACAGTGATGGTTCATCGATGATTGACTGGACAGATATGGTTAGACATAAAGGAACTGCAGTGGGTATCAGTTAATATTGTCCTGACCAATAATATTGCCATATAAATCGTTGTGGGCTAAGGCCATAGGTGATATTATTAGTGGGGATAATGTATGGGGTTATTGGGACTAGGGGTTGTGGGGGGGTGTCCCTCACTCCATTAAAAACATTATGGGGTTTGCTGGGGGTGTTCCCCACAGGTTCCATGGCTTAATATCACCACATAAATATGGCAATACTTTTGTACGGCGATATTTTTGCGTGAATATTAACACATGGAACCCTGGCATGGTATGGAGATGGAACAAGTGAGGTAGTGGCCAGTGCATGATTGCCATCACATTATTCAGCACAAGCAGCAGAGTTAGTGGCTCTAATACTAGCATTGGAACACAGCAAGGGAAAGGAAGTCACAGTGTATTCAGACTCCACGTACGTGACATCAACAGTACACTCAGGACACTCAAAATGGGAAGATTAATTGAAGTTATACAGTACCCCATGCAGATAGCCATAGTGAAGTGCCAGGCACACACACAAAAGGAAGATTCTATTCAATGGGAAATGAAGCAACAGACTCAGACGCATAATGTGCAGCATATTTTGGAGAACCACTAGAAATGGAGGCAGCATCACATGCCTGAGACTAGGGAAAAACAATGGTATTGAAGGAAGGGCACAATGCATTGTCAGAAACACAGATCATGGAGTTACATGGAGGAGAAAGAATTGTGGACTAAGAGGGCATTACAGCGTCTCTGACAGCTGCGCTATGGTGACAGAACAACACAGGGAAAGTGGTTATGTCCCTAGCAGTGTTACACACTGTAGTGACACAGTTAAACTGTCCAACTCACACAGAGAAGGAGGCCATTGCCGCCCATATTGGAGAAACATGGTTCTGTCCCAATTTGGCGGAACACATGGCTGAATTTGTAAGCAACTGTTTGGCATGTAAGCAATTCACTGCAAGACCTTCATTGAGAGTTGTGAGAGGACACTGTTCTCAAAACGGCTGTAACCACAGCAGGGGATTCACAAACTTCTTACTATGTGGCGAAGTGCTTGTAATCTACAAAAAGAAGTTCAGTACCAAAAATGCCTATCAAAATGGGCATCCTGGTCTAGCAGTTAAATAATACTGCTATATATTTTTTTTCATTTTCAAAAGATAACATTTTTATGAATCGCACAAAAATAGAATACCTTATAAAAACAATCATAAAAATGATCATATCGCATAAAACAATTGTGAAACTTAAAACAACACAAGTGTATCAACCTAAGTGGGTCCTAATAATATGATTTGTCCTAGGCCAACAGTGTAACTCATTCACACCAAGATCCTTTTACCATAACAATTATGGCTATTTCAGATTATTTTTGTATGTTATAGATTCCCAGATTGTACACGTTTCTGCCCCTTAAACACAAACAATGTAGGACATTCTTCAGGGGTGTGCAATTTCTTGTGTCGATTCTATTCGAGTCCAATTTGTACTTCGTTACAAAAATCTTCTAACAAAGATGAGGTATCCTGTTGATCAAAAGGAGGCACTCCGTTAATACTAAGTGTCACAATACTGGTCTATTACTTCAACCACATACGTCACCCTTATCCCCATAAGGGTGTGAGGCATGTTATTAATCATGTACCTCTCTGGCTCATCGGTTTTAGTTTCCCGGAGTCTCTTAAAACCTTGAATTGTTATTTTGGGCATGTTCCAATTACTTAAGGAATTCTTGCCTTCTTTACTCTATCTTCTATATATACAACAAATATTAGAGTTAGACTCTTTCCATATAAGGGAGTGCTTTCTCATACTGCAATACTGTAATAAAAAATCTTGCCCTATCATCCCTGGGTAATGGGCTATCGTATCCAACTGGGTGTGGGCATTGGTAGAGTAAAAACCAGCTGGTCGACTCTATTGTGGCGAAAAAGTCCCATCCTTCCAATGGACCTCACTGTTCCCTGTAACATGAACAACAAAACAGCCACCATTGGTCAGAATAAACACCAATGTTGAAGAAGGGATAAACCACAAGCAGTTGTCTCCTCACAAAATCACTTACTTGTATCTGGCTAATTGCTACTGGTTTCAAATGCCAGATGTACCCAATCTGTGTCGCCTGCTTCCAACCGGTCTCAACCTGGGCGCTTCAACCTCAAATTTACCTCTCATCTGTCTACAAATATGAGACAACAATGATCCAATGACAGACCTTCTGCACCTCTGAAATATAGGTTTCTATAATGATATCCTAATCTCTAGGGTACTTACTTGCTAAATACTTGTCTCCCAGTTACTCCATAAAGGGCACTCTTTCCGGACTGCTACAAACTATTTTGAAATGCTTGCAGCAGTCACTATCATAACTGACGTCATGACATCAATGCGTAGATACATAATATCATCATCGCGTGTGAGCATCATCATGCACTAGTTGTGCGAGGAGCCATACCTCGCCAGCAGGCCCATTCCAGCATCTCCACATCAACATGATCAAGGTTTGCCAAGGATACCGCTACATGATAGTGGTTTTGCATCCATTCGCTTGGTGAATTGAGACAGGTCCCCGTTCCTATCCTGATGTCCTCAAGGCAGTGAAGTTCTTGGTCCAAAAAGTGTTCCCATGATGGGGCATGTCTGAGTTCCTGCAGTCTGACAATGACCCTCACTTCGCCAATGAGTTGTTCAAGCACATTACTACATAGCTGGACATTCAACATATGTTCTTTTGTGCGTATCACCCGCAAGCAAATGGGATGTATGAACCCCAAATGGCTTTTTGAAAGACATGATTGCAAAGACAAAACAGAGCACAAAGAAGAACTGGCTCATTTGCCTGTCCCTTGCACTCTTCACATTTCACAATAAGCCAAGGACTGTCCACCATTTTAACGCCCCATGAGGTGGTGATAGGACAGCGCATGCAACTCCCACTGTCTCCTACCACTAGAGTGCTGAAAGACAATGCGAGTAGTGCAGATGTGTTGGGCCAGGAAATATATGACTACATTACTTCCTTGATTGCTAGTGCCACTTTTATCACTCACCAGATACAACGACAACAGAGAGGCCCATAAGACAGCGGAAAAAGCAACAGTGGCACAAACTAATTTTGTCCACACTGTGAGAAGACCAAGCAGGCCTGTTCACCTACAGTATACTATTTTGCCTTTATAGCATATCTGGCCCAAGTGTGCCAAAACTTGGAAAGGGGAACCCATCTATTCTTTCCATTCTGAGGGACCATGGAATTAGAAACCTGTGGAAACAGCTATATATCTTTGCTATCAATGAGTATAGGGTTCACAGGGCATACAAATTAACTGATACTAGCACATTAACACTTATTTGTGCGCATTTCAGGCGGGAAACTCTATCTTCAAGCCGCACAAGGATCTGGCAGCACAGGTAAAGATGGGTGAAATGCTATGTGCTCGTATTGTCATGTTTCTTTATTCCAAGTGGAGTATTTGTATTCATATTCCGGAGAATTTTACTTGTCGCTTGCAAATCTGCTGTATCCTCTCCTAACATTACCCTGACCCCAGCAGGTAGAACAACCATGTCAGGTGCACAGGAGAGCACTGCAAGTACGGTAAGAAGAGGTAAGCGCAGTGTTGATACAAACATGAAAGGGGTGGATCTCTATCTCAGCGACACTGCTCGAGTGTGGTGCAAGCACATGACCAAAGTAGGCAAGGAAACCATCAGGGAGAGCAGTTTTGTCTGCCATGAGTGCCTCCAGAATGTTCATAGCAACTAAAATACCAGCAGAAAGAGCACAGTGCCTAATGTACTTGTCTATGGTAACAACCCGAGGAAGATTTCAAAGGGAAACTGCAACATTGAGATAGATGTCTCAGGCGAAACATTCCCATATGAAGATAGTTATATAAAGGGCCTCATTACACGGATGGCGGTGAACCATGCTGCTATTAGCGCCATGGTTCATGCCGGTAAAATACCGGCACCGCCTTGGTGGAAAGGGGAATTACCACCCTATTCCTAGGTTGGCAGGGTGGTAATTCCCCCTTCCACCATTGCCCTTCCCCATTCCTATTTTTGCCCCATAGGGCTCTATGGGAATGGGGAAGGCGCTAATTACGGTACCGTAATGAGCTCCCTGGTCCCTTTGCGGGTTGGTTTTTACCGCCTGCAAAAAGCAGGCGTTAAATTCCCCAACCCGCAAAGGGACCTCGTAGTAAGGCGGTAAGGATTTACCGGTACCGGTAAAATACCGGTACCGGTAAACCCTTACCACCATCCGTGTAATGAGGCCCAAAGACTCTTGACATAATGAACAATTATTGTCAGTTAGACAAAGCAACACAATATATAACTGACGGGCCGAAAAAGGGAGACATGAGGAATATAACATTGAAAGAATTGCCCTGCCTATGGAAAAGAGTGAAAGAGATAGGAGGAGAACCTGGTTGCTGGGAAAGACTACAGATGCTTGTGTGTGGTGAAGTGTACACAGAGGATGGGTGGAAGGATGGATTAGTGGGAAGCAAGACACACACTCTTGCACAATCACAGGTGACTAAGGTACAAGACGAAAATGACAAATGCCTGAAGGAGTGAAATGCGAGTGCGAAGTTGCTCACTTGGGTGGAGTATGAAGCCAGACCAATGCCTATAATACCCCTGAAAAATCCAGCACTTTATTATCAGAATGATGGTGAAGAGAAAGTTGGAGGGACTACAGGATGCCGCAACATAGAAATGCATGCAGCCATGAAGATAGGCACTGCAGTACTGATGGACCACTACTGGGCATGTGGATCTGAGGCATACGAGAAACTGCGACCCAACTGGGGAGGAGTTTGTTTGGGTTGTGTCACAGAAGGAGATAAAGTTTGATGACTTTCACGAAAAGTGGACAAGGACACACAAAAGAAACGGTCACTAGAAGCAGAATGTCGAAAAAGTGAGAGATGTCCAGAAAAAGTGAGCAATTTGAAAAGAGATGGTAACTATATCTCGGAAGCGTCAGAAACAGCTTTTCGATGAAGTACCACCAGAACATAGGTTATTCAGGAGGACCCAAATGTTCTTTGCTTTAGTGGTTCTAGCATTCTAGACATATACAAATGCGAAAAGGCTGCAGAGTACCCCGTGGGAGCCGATGATGACAATAAACTCTACAGTGAATGGGTTTAACACAATAAAAGAAGATCTCTGAGCAGTGAGATTGATGGAGCTCCAGAATAGATAAGTTCTGGATCTGCTCACAGCAATGGAAGGAGGAGTTTGTGCAAATATTGGGAGTTCTTGTTGCCCATTCATACCTACCAATGACAAAGATAAGGGCACGTTGACCGAAGCAGTAACCCAGCTATCCAAGATGCATGGCAAGATGGAGGAAGAAGCAAAGGGGACTGAAAAGGGCCAGAGCTGTATAGCATACCTGTGGTCATGGATGCCATCATTGCTATCAGATGGGCTGAAGGTAATATTAGGAGCACTGATATTGGCACTAGTGACACTATGCGTGGTGAAGATATGTATTGCCCAATGCCGAAAGACAGCTTAGAAAACTATTGGTATGAAGGTACTGATGTATGTGAACATAGGCGGAACAACGGACAAAATAGTGGAGGAAAAAGAGACAATCTGAGGGACATAATAGCAAACTGCCCACTATTCCCACTTGAGGCAATGAAGCTAGATAATTCTCTTAACTCTAAGATCTATGAAGGAAAGTGGGTATGGTCAACCCAGAAGGAATATGCAGCTATATGGAGTGGACTTGTGACGATCACGTAAATTATTATGGACATCTCAGAGGGATAACAAAGACATGGCAACTAAGAGTGACAGCTATGAAATATGAGGATGTAGTCGTCAGGTCAAGCAGAGGCGGGACTGAAGAGAGGGTCCCGGAATGCCCCTCATCACCCCCAGATTAGTGTCACAACGGAGAGCCAGAAATGCTTGCAGCCACCTTATTTCTTATTTCGGGTGAATCCCAAGTGCACCAATGATTGACAAGTTCAGAGAAAGGTATTCTCTCAGCCAGCCGTACAGACCAAATCCTGTACACATCTTCACAGGTATAGGAGAAGAGATGGAGATCATGGATAGAAATACCCTTATGGACAGCCTTGACTAAAGCATCAAGATGCCACAGTGATGATATCAGAAGTGACACCACAACGTAGCAGCATTAGACATGAAAGCACATTCTCAACCCTGCACCGCACCACACATACACACATCTGTTTAGATGAAGAACATGCTTACCCAGTTCTACAGCTAGAAGACAGATATATATACATACAGTCAATGCTTTTATTATTTGTCACACTAGCCAAATGCAGTAACGCAGAACTGCAAGGCACATCCTGAGCAAGCTTGCAGATGCTTATAACCATAATAGAGTGTGCATACAGGAGTATATATGGAGCCCGATAGAACCACATATCACTAAGCTATAGGGAACCTAGCATAACATGGACAATGTAGAAACGGCAGTATAAGGTTCAGGAAAATTACAGCAGGCCTCACCCCTGAGTAGGAGATGAGCAAAGCTGATTCAGGCTGCACAGAGAGCAAGACGTGCAAGACAGACTCACAGCCAAGGTCAGAGATACGCGGACACATTTCAATCTTCAGACGACAAGGGGACCAGCTGCATTGAAGCAGAATAAATCCTCATGAAAGTGAGCTGCAGAGCTCAAATTTGTAATCTCTAAACACATGGTACAGCCAAAGGAGACAATGGATAGTCAAACGTGGTGGGAAAGCGGAGCTGATCCCATCAAGCCAGATGCAAACAGCAACAAGAGTTGCAATATGAGCAGCGCATTCTCATAGGCAAAGCTGGTTTATACAAGTTACAATGCAGACACATAATCGTTCACCTCATCTTGATGAGGTGCATAGAGGTCTAAGAACTTATTTGAGTCCCAGGCCTGGGGATGTCAGCTCCAACCAATCACAACTTAGAATGCCAGGTGTGGATGGGAAAGGGTATGAACCAATGGTAAGCCCATTACACTGCAACAGTTTCCTGGGGATGGATATGCCAGTCACCTGACATGCGAGGAACCAGCAGAATAACTTCTATAGAAGACGCCATAGGTAATAGTATTCTCAATACCCAATCCCTTATGATGATAGGTTTTTTGGGGAAGAGACCAGGTTATGACGACTTCCATGTACAAATCTATACCATACGCCATGAAGAGCTGAGAGCTACCGGAGGATTCCCATTTTCTTGTATTTATCCCTGTTAGTTTTATTTGCACTAAACCGCAGTACTAACTTGCTGTTGGCTGAATCCTCCATTTAATCTGAGAGGATGTTGGGCCCACGAAGTCAAGCAGACCCCCAGCCATACTCTGGCATGCCTGCGAATCCCTCCCAACAGCTCCATGAACATTTAGGTTGCTATGTCTCACGTGTTATGTTTGCGGGAGACAGCAACCTATTTCTTATTTGCTAATGTATTTAGAAAAAACATAAATATCTCTGCACATAGCTCCCAGAGCCCTGCTGGCCACAGCCAGCAGGGCATGCCTTCAAAGGAACCTGCGCCCAATGTATGTATTGGCTCTCAGCCCTCTGATAGGATTGACACGTTTTTGAGATGACAGGGAATATGGAGTAACTTGTGGCATCTTGTTTGACTCATGGTTTAAAGTCAAGGTGACAACCTTTATACAGCATTCAGAAGCAGACCTGCTAACTGAGTTTACGGGTGCACTAACCAGATATTTAAAAGTCTGGGTGAAACAATGGGAGAGATCCAGGGGTCAGAGGTCTTCACCACTACAATGAGTTTATCTGACAGGGTACTGGTTGTTTTCCACCACTTCTGACAGTAGCTAAGTAACACATAGACAAGCTTTTGAAGATTGGAAACATTTTAGAACTAGTATGATAGACTCCCAGTTTGGCTTGTTATATGCATCTGGGCCCCACAGGAATTCAGCAGGCCCACTACAAACCAGATGGATATTCATTGTTCTTGATACATGACATCTGGGTAGTGAGGAAGATGCATGCAGCTTTGACTTAACAGTCAATGTGGTCATCTGTATTTTGTCAATTAGTCATAGAAAGAGACACCTCAAAGACACAGATTTGAGAGGGTTCACTTTCATAACAATGAATAAGAATCCTATTGCCAAAGACTATATTGGATGACACAACAATCCCATCTGTTGCTAGACTACACAACAGATTCCTCTTTTGATTGATAGAAGTTGTGTGTGAACTGAGTAAAATCATGCACATAGAATAGCAATGGACAAGGTGGTGGAGATTTTGATTCTGAAATCAGTGGTTGATTATATTGCAACAGTACATGTTTTACTTTTCCATCATCTTTAATTTATTTGACACTACCAAACAGCGGAGCAGAGCCACTCACAATACTCCTACTACAACACTCTAATGGTTCTATTTCAATTTATTTGGTTCCACTAAACAGCTAAGCCACTCTCGGAATTCTAGTACTGCACTCACAGTTTGGCTCTTCTGCAGCAATTTCATGATCACCCAGCTGATCAACTCTCTGAGTTCTAGGACCAGATTCACACACTGGAGTTTTTGTCACAATTTATTTTGCTGTACCTACCAGCCAATACACATTTGCTTTCTTATACATTTTCCTAGCGCACAATAACCCACTTTTTACTTCTTTTGTGCCTAGACATCTATAAGAGGGTAGGTGGGCAGAGGAGAATGTGTCTCAAATGTATTGACCATACTTTAGAATCCTGCTTCTCCCAATTGAGAGAGGTAACACATTTCTTACAGTTTTTGCCCGAATTCCTCATCTATCTGTCTCAGCTGCTCTGCCTACATCCTACATTTTCCACCACAAAGGAGACTGTGCTTCTAGTGGTGCTGAAATGTATCTAACATTCTACTGTGCCACTGGTTCAGGCCATATTGGGCTTGACGTTGGGAGTTGTGAAGATGGTTGGGCTGGCCCAGTTTCCTGGGGGTTGGGGTTTGCTTGTTAGATGAGGACATTTGACAAGCTGTGGGGTTTTCCAACACTCACTTGCAACCACCTTCAACGCTGGACTAGGCTGAGGAACCAGTTGTGTTCTTTGCATATGATTTCACCTGGGAACACATTTTTTGCCACATCTTACACTGCTTCTTCATTCAGGATTTGACAAAGGTACTCTTACATGGGTTACCCAGATACATGTTCTGCCAGAGGTTGCATTCTACACTGTCTGCCTCCCACCTGATCACCACACCATTTGGAAAGCTGAAATCGTCCCACACACATGGCCGAATACGTGATGTGATGGGTGGGGATGTTGTTTTACCCAACCCTATTAAAGAAAAGACCAAGTGTGAAAGAATTCCATCTGCTGATGGTGAAATAGCACACGTTTTTATTTAATTTTATTAATATGAAATGATGCTCAGCAGTGGCTAAAAACAGGCAGAAATTAAATGTGTATATCATGACAGCTACAGGAGCTGGTACACATAATCCCTGCAGACAGAGGTGGAATGTCTACTGTCTGCATCTCTGATATAAAATCTGAAAATAGCCTTACTTAGTCAGCCTGCTGACACATAAATCATTCAATATAACCCATCCATGTCTGGGTGTGGTGTGTTGACTACACGGAACACACAAAAATACAGCCACAGTAATCTGATATCACACTGGTGTCAGCTCTGTGAGCAGAGCCCAGCAATGAAAGGATGGATGTATATTAGGGTCTTGCCTGACTGTCTCAACATCTGCTATGTGAAACACTAGCCAGTGTGCTGCCTCGTTGATTCCCCTGTAGGAAGGGTAACAACTTCCTCCATGGAATAAGCACTTTTCCAAGGAGTACCCCTGGGAATCAATGACTGACAAAACAAAGCCACTCTAAAACCAGGGTGGTGGCCACTGAGTCCCCCTAAAGCCATCAGGCAAGGGAAGAGTGTGAAGGTAAAGTAGCCAGAGAGGGTAAGTAGTCCTGGAAAGGGCTCACACCATCTTGTCTTCTGTTAGGACTCTCTTCCTTTTTCCTGATTCCTCCATTTCCTGCAGGCAAGGAAACATGTTACAACAATAGACATTGGACCCTTAACGGCAGTCCTGCTTTGGAACAATCCTCTGTGGCATTATGCCTTTAAAACTAGAGGGATACCCATGTATTCTTTGGTTCACCTTTGGACCATCCAAAGAAGAACAAGAATACTCTTCTAAACCACTTTTTGGAGTGCAGTGCATTCTTCTGCTGTAGATGATAAAGACAGAAGGCATCCAAGGCAGAGGAGAGGTCTGTCCCCTAACCAACTGGGGCAGGGTGACTACTGCTGGGCGACTGTCTTATTGTTGGCTACGCTGGAACTAGGACCCTCTCACTCGATGTGAAGGACCACCTGTAGGTGCCTGCTAGGCTCCCTGGAAATCGGAGTTTATCAGTAGGACACTTCTTGTCCTAGAGTTCATGGACTGGAAGTCCTAGCAACAAAGAAATCCAAGAGCAGCTTGAATTGTGTTTCACTGCCTGGAGACCTCTTGGAGCTGCTTGGACCACACTCAATACCTTCTGAAACTACACAGGATCTTTGGTGCTGCTTTTGGAATGCCACAAACCTCAAGCAGCTTACATATTCTTTGAGACGCCCCGAAGCTCTCTCACATCAGTGAAGAGTACCACTGCCATGACTGAAGCACCAATTCACTGCTGTAGAAACCTCTGATTCACCACCGCTGACCATCATATCAACCCAACTGACAGTCTCTTGATCCAAATCCTTTGCTGACTCGTCCTGCTGAAAGCCATTGTATCATATGCCAACTCTACCCAATAGACGCTTTGGTTTGCTGCAACCCGACTGTCAACTCAAACCTGCTGAGACCCATCAACTCACTGGACTCGAGTGCTGACTTGTTCCACAAGAAGCCCTATCTAAATGGCAGCCCTAAGCCAAATTATCTCCAAATAAACATGACTCTCCCTGTCTAGACATCAGCTCAACCACCGAAAAGTGCATAGAAGCCTGACATGAGAACATTGAGCACCCAAGATACAAAAATAAGATATTGTGAAGAGGCCATGTGCTCCACGTCCACATTTGGGATTATAGTGACTTTTAAAGTCCCTTATATTCCTTTTCCTTCTTGGACATTCTTGAACATTGTCATTGGGCCAATTAAGTGACTGAAGACCCCTGCTCAGCTACCCAGAATGCCTTTCCAAAAAATACTTAATTTTCTATGTCATCATTTGCAGGGGTGGACTTCTCTAATATGTTTTAGTTAGCTCTCTAACGTTATTGTTTAGTTAAAAATATACAGTTGTATTGAACGTTGATAGGACATCCTTTTATTTTGGCGTCTTAGTACTCAAGTTGTTTAGGTTGTTACTGTTATCCGCTCACACCACTCATGACGATATATCAAGCCTTCCACCTATTCTACCAAACGAGGTGCAGGAGACATACATGTCAAGCTGTGCTTGTTTCAACATGTTGATTGGGTTCACTGATGGTTTAGTAGTAGTGTGGGGCTGAGTGGTGTGTTTGGCCAGTACTCATTAATGTACTACTGTAGACTAGTAGTCATTTCATCACACTGAGCCTAGATTGATCCATTCACATTCAGGCAATGCTGCTTTGGACGCAGTCCCCTTCAGACTGGTAGGTGCATCTTCCTCCTTATTCTTCTCCTACCCTCTTCAGCCACCACCTTCACCATCCCAACCACCATGTCCCTTGCCTCAACCACCATCTCCCCTGCCACAACCACCATGTCCACTCCACACTCATTTTCTCAACCTACTTCAACCTATCCTAAGACTCTGTCTCCCCGCCCTGGCTGACTACCTCAACCTCTGACACAAATGTTGAGGAGTAGTCCAGCTCCTCGTCTTCTTCCTGTCACTCCCTACAAATTAAAGGACATACTGCCAAAGGTATAAATGTGAAAAACACTTACGTGCTTAAGGTGCCTAATGTACCTAAAGGGTCAATATACAAATCATAAAACAAGTGACAAAAACAAAGATTCTTGCAAGATTTGAAAAATGGAAAACAGTTCCTGAAACACACCATCAGTAGGGAATGGGACAGACAGAGACTTCAGGATTTAACACGTAAAGGTTTCTTTATAACCACAAGAAATGAGTGTTACGAATCTTTGTTGCTTGCAACAAAAAGGAAATGTGGGAAGTGTAAGAGGAACTTCTTTTTTTAAATGGAGTAAAGATACATAGGGTACTCTGCATAAAACTAGAAAAATGGGGATAAAACGGAGATCAAGAAACAGGAAATACTCCGTAATTTAGGCAGTCTTACAATTCTCTCCTAAACTTACCAAAAGCACTCCTAAGCTCTAGCAAAACCGCCTACTTGGCATTTTGTCATGCCGCTCTACCCACAGTTATAAACACTCATGCAGATGGAAATGGACATTACAAAAATGCAATTGTGGAAACTCTTTAGAAATACCACCTAGAAAACATGGACCATTTCACATTTTATCTAGACAGCTCAGTGCAGTGATGCGAAGACACTTTGAAACGTCTTATTCGTTTAACACCAAACTTCCCACAAGAACCTTCGCAGGGATTGCAGGGTTAGCTGTGCAACTTTGGAATGTTTTGTCCGAACTCACAGCCTGCAACAGACTTATCATGCACAGAAAATAAACCTTTATATTCTACCGCATGAAAAGAATGATGATGTGCTTTTTAAAATATCATTCCAATTTTGTCACTCTTGTACTTACCAAGAGCTTTCGAAGTGTTCTGCAGGCGTCACTGTCAGCGAAACCCAACAGCCGAACAAAACAAGCAAAGGAAGCAATAAGCAAACTTTGCCTTTTAAAGTCGCTCAATTTTGTTGAGCAATGGCGCAGCACATCTATTTGGCTTGTTGAAGTTCCCTCTGTAGGATTTGTTATACCTCCGGGTCACTGCCGGCACCTAAAACCGCATGCACCAATGTGCCTATCTTTTGATTGCTAAAGCATGTGTCTAAACCATACCATAGGGAATTAACTTACTTTTATTTCCTTTTATTTAGGTCCTCTTTGGCTACAATTAACAGACTTGGTGCAGGGCTGGGCACACTCATTTTACCATTGGCAGCATTAAATGCCCCAAGTTTTACACTCTGTGCATCACAAAAATAAGCAGAGCACACAATAGGGGTCATTACAACCCAGGCGTTAACCATGGCGCTATTAGCGCCATGCTTGATGCCGGAATCCGCCATGGTGAATGGCGGAATTACCACCCCATCACAAGGTTGGCGGGGCGGTAATTCCCCATTCACCATTGGCCCTTCCCCATTCCCATTTCGCCCCATAGGGCTCAATGGGAATGGGGAAGGTGGTAATTACGGTACCGCAAATTGCGGTACCGTAATTGCTTCCAAGGTCCCTTTGCGAGCCCGTTCCTTAACGGCTGGTAACACCAGCCGTTAAGGTAGAGACCCGCAAAGGGACCTCGTAATTAGGCGGTAAGGGGTTAACGGCGCTGCCACCTTTTACGGCGCCGTTAACCCCTTACCGCCTGGTTCGTAATGAGAACCAATGACAGGCCTCACATTTTTCTTTCACAGAAGCACTCTGGTGACAAAGAAGGTGCCCGCAGTAAGCGCCAGTTTTCAACAATACATTGCAACTCTTAGGAGACATTGGGCTTGGAAGCCCATTGCTGATAAGACCTAACATCAGTGTCTCTGTGTGTACTAGCAGTATAATACACCTTTGACACATCCAGCTGCTGGAAAGAACAAACTTTGGGCATCTTTCATTACAGGAAAATTGACGTAAAATGCTCTTTCGGACATGAGTGTTTACTGTGTAAAAACCACGCTTGCTGTATAGCTGTCTGCTCCTGTCTTTTTTTCTCCCAAATATGCTGGGAAAATTGAGATAAAAAACGAATAACTTTAACCTTCGTAATAATGCCCCATGTAGGAAAGTTAAATCTACTGGCAAGAACCAAAGTTGTGATCAAAAGGGTGGCCCATCAACAACAAGTGCTCCACAAGGCAGGAACATTGCTCTGCCAGCTCTGGGTAATATTAGTGCATTTTTTCCACTGGAGTGGGAGTGTCCACACAAATGATGGCGGCTGTTCAGAGATCGCTTCGAGTGACGAGCCTGTGGGGCAGACCGGGGTCAGTGTGTGAAGCGTATCTCTGTCACCCACAGCAGGGAAGCACAGTGCATTCATGGCAAATTTGGCTGCAGTAAATGATCAATCAACAGTCGCTTTGGACAACACCTCGACGCTTGAACTCTATGGCATGCTCCAGAAAAATATGAGAGGTGATCAGAATGAAGCAGCATTGATAAGAGTGGGTGAAAATGAGTCGTGTAGGGTCTGTACTTTGCCTCAATTTAACATGATTGATACTGCTAAAATGAAGGTAAGTAGTGATACTCGGAGACTATCTGCATCCCCAAACCTGCTCTGTGCTCATGATAATGCTAAATATGTTAATGTAACACCAGAAGCCAAAGTTTCATCAACGAAATTCAAGCTCAGTTAGCAGCTATTCAATTTGCACTAAAACTAATATAAACAATGAATGGTAAAATTCTGGATTTAATTACCGGCACTCCATACTGCTGGCATGAATACCTTGAATCCGAACAAGATTTGGACAATCTAATTGAGGCTGCAGAATTACTCACTACTGTAAGAAAGGCGTGGTATCAAAGTAAGACAGTCACAAGTTGTCACAGTTCAAGGGTGTTTATTGAACTTTTATAAGGGGTGTGAAAAACACCTATCTAACCATAAATCTATGATGGGAGGAAGCTACAACCATCAAATAATAATAATACAGTCCTTGTGGAGTCTAGTCAAAAAAAGGCACCTATACTAAAATAAAAACTATTGCCAATCCTTACCGCTATGCTACAAAATAGTGTTCGATAATGTTCACAAAAGGAAAGAAGTGTTCACAAAATGATAAGTCAGGATGTGTAGGTCGGGGCTCTTTCCCACATTTTTAGCATGGGACAACAAGGGTCACATGAGCACAGAACACTCCTGGGCTTCTTTGGCACAAGATCACAGTTCCTTTCTCCTATATCAGGGCCTTTCTGTGCCCAAGTCTCTTTGGTGCAAAGTCTCTTGCCTCAGAGTGCCTGATGTTCCTCATTGTTGTCACTTTGTTGTTGGAGTCAAGGATGGTACCACAGTTGCAATATCTTCAGCCCACCTTGGCCATCAAAGCGGGAGGCCCCCCCCCGAGTACCTTTGACCAATGCTGCATTGTTCATCAGCTGTTATCACTGGTCTTCTGTTTCTTTTCGTTGAGGTTTCCTGAAAGTCATAATCTTGTCTTGAATAGGGCAAGGGAAATTCCCTCCTTGTCGTCCTCTCTTGTTTTGCCACCTTTCTCCTTGATTTAAACTGCCATCCCAGAATAGCTGCTTCCTCATGCGTTTGGCCTCGCACAGAGTGTGCTTTCATGCTCCGCCTTTTATCTATGTGGGGAAGTGTGATGGAAATCAGGTGTGTATAATTAGCAGTAATTGCCTGACTCTGCCTGACCCTTGTGTTGGGACATGTCAGGTATATGGCTCTAGTGTTAGTCCATTGTTGTGCACGATGAATAACCCATGAGAAAGTGTTTATGTTGCAAAAGGGGCGGGAGGTAGAGTTTCTAGATATCCTACCTGGTAGGATGGGAAAATGCGGCTATAATTAAGGGGATACCACGTCTCGCCCTTCGATGTTCCACTTCCACTCCCCAAAGACCCAACTCCATCCAGGTGATCCTCCCGCACTGGTCCACTCCCAGGAACTGGGTCCAATAGCGATGGCCATGTCTGGCAACCTGGATGACAGATCCCCGACTACTAGTGAGTTGGAACCTTCAGGTTTCTTACATACCCTTCTCCTAGGCAAGGTGTATATGTCTGTTCTTGGTCCAAGCCAAGTAGAGATGGAGTGATTTTATCGGGCTCTCTACAGTAACCTATGAATTTGTTTCTAAGGGCTATCTCTGGTTTTGTAGGTTCAGATTTTCCAGTCCCATATTCTAGAGTTTTGGGAGTAGTAATTGGCTTGCCAGCAACTCTGGGGTAGAAAATCTCCAAAGGGAGGTGGGTTTTCCTGCGAGAGAGTAGAGAAGGTAGGGAAATCCTGACCCAGAATAACTTCCTCAGGGAGTCCCAGAATGATGGCTGAAGATATTACACAGGACTCGCCCCGGATATTAAGGTGCACAGGTATTTTGGTGTACACTTCATTGTCCCCATGTACACATGGAGCTCTAACTAGGACAGCATTTTCAAGGTCCTTGGTTTTAACTAAATCAGCTCCTTTCATGCTTTTCTTACTACCTGAGTCGATTAAGGCCCTCACTGGTCTGCCATTCACCCATGCCTTTTCATATGTGAAATCAGCAGAAGACTGACATAAACAAATGCTACAGGTCTAGCTCTTTTTTGGGTTCTTCCTAATCTTCACCCTTTAAATAGCCTACTTCCATATGTTCACCCCTTAGATTTTGTGGGCAGTGCCTAGCTAAATGTCCTGTTTCTCTACAGGAAAAACAGACAGGAGTGGGTGGTCTTCTTCTTTTAGCTTCCCCCCTTCTGCTTTCACCTTTGATTTTAGGATAAGATCTTTTAATTTCTATTCTTTCTGCATTTGATGGGCCGCTAACTGGGTGATGACATTGGTTAGGCTGGCCATTTCTTGCAGAGGTCTAAGGGTTCCTACTGTGGTTTTTTCTGAATCAGAAAAGAAACAGGTTTCGACTCCCTCGGATAAAGTCTCGAAGTCATCTGATTCTTCTGATTCTGAGTCGGTAAGAGGAATGGACTTTGGTAGGTTGATCTCTAAACCTGATGGCCCCACTACAGATGACAATTGGGTGCCAAAAAAAAGGTTCAGGAATGGGGGGAATTAGAACACTGGGTCTAATAAAGGTAAGGGCTGGCTGAACTTTCAGTATTATCCGATCCCACTGTTGTATATTATAATGGGAAAGAGGAAGGGTGTCTAATAATACTTGAATTTTAAAGAAAAGATCCTGTTGACCAGTCAGGATATGTAGTTGGGAGAGCAAAACCTCTTTTAGCGTTGATACACGGTCAGAGTCAAACAGTTCACCAATTCTATTTTCCCCTTCTGGTGATACAACTATTATCAGCATGGATTTCAATTTGGATCAGTTGAATTACATCCCACGGCTAACACCAAATGTGAGAAAGGCATGGCATCAAATTAAGACAGACACAAGTGATCACAGTCCCAACACAAAGACATTTTTGCCCCGGTCCTTCGGAGAATAGTAAATGCATCTTTCCAAGAGGGCACAGTCCCTAGAGATCTGAAAAAAGTTACTATCACACCGCTTGTAAAGAAAGCTGGCTTGGATCCCAAGGACCCAGCTAACCTTCGTCCAATAACTAACTCGAACTTCATACTTAAACTCCTAGACAAGGTCGCAACACAGCAACTCCAACATTTTGTAGAAATCCAGGAAGTCCTGCACCAGCAACAGTCAGGCTTCAGGGCGTCTCATAGTACTGAGACAGCCATGCTGGACCTGCAGACTCGGATGCTGAGTTTGCTCGATAAGAACAAGTTAGGGTTGTTAATGCTCCTTGATCTAAGCGCCGCTTTCGATCTAGTGGACCATCATCTACTCATCAAGGCACTTAAAGAAAACGTGGGGTGCTCTGAAGGAGCCCTGGACTGGCTTTTGTCATTTCTATCTATCCGCCAAGCTAGAGTCCACTGGGGTAACAGTTTTTCTGATCCCTGTGACATCCTTTTTGGAGTTCCCCAAGGTGCTAGTTTATCTCCCATGCTATTTAATATATACATGCTCACTTTGTGTAGCTTATTGGGGGAAGCAGGTGTGTCGTTCGCGAATTACGCGGACGACACCCAACTCATATTGGAATTGGGGGGCAGACACCACGCTATGGACAGTGAACTGATCGCCAGGATTTACATGACAATAGACGACTGGATGCAGGCAAACTGGATGTGCCTAAATGACTCAAAAACCGAATTGATGATGTTCGGTTCCAGCCGCCAGCTGGCAAATTTGGGGCCTGAGTACAATTCTTTTCTAATCAAAAATGCCACCATTCAGGTGGCTCCTACAGTGAAAACTCTGGGTATGATGGTCAACTCTGCGGTTGACTCCCATGCCCAGACCAGCTACGTACAAAAGAACACAGCGTATTACCTGAGATTAATGAAAGCTATCAAGCCGTTTCTTAATGAAGGTAATATGGCCACGATAGCGAGAGCCATTATTCTATCACGGCTTGATTATGGTAACGCTCTGTTGTTGGGGGCCTCTTCTAAGGACTTATCTAGCTGCCAAGTGATCCAGAATAATGCGGTCAGGCTTGTCAAGAACTTAAAGAAGAAAGATCACACCACAGCAGATAGACTATCATTACACTGGCTCAGGGTTGAAGAGCGTATCAAGTTCAAGGCCCTCTGCTTGGTGCACAAGTGCTTCTACGGCTCAGCGCCGGTATATTTGAAAAAGAGCCTAGTGCCCTACATACCGAGGAGAAGTCTACGCTCGGAGGGTAAATGTCTGCTGTCAGTCCCTAACTTCAAGTTGAAATCTGGCTTGGGCAGATCTTTCGTGGTGATGGCCCCCAAATTATGGAACAGCCTGCCAGAAGTGCTGAGGTCAGAGGTAAACCACCTTACCTTCAGGAAGCACCTGAAGACATACCTCTTCAGATGAAGTGCCTGGGGAAAGCAATGTTTCGGGGTCCTTAATAGGCCGCAGTGTTTGTCACTTTATGTCTGTCTTGTTGTTGCTGTATTGTAAGTGCAAGCGCCCTGATGCCCACGGGCTACCGGCGCTATATAAAATAAAATACAATACAATACAATACAATACAGTTCAAAGGTGCTTATTGAACTTTTATCACGGGTGTGAAAAATACCTATCTAACCCTAAATCTACCATGCGAGCAAGCTACAACCATCAAATTATAATAATTCAGTCCTTGCGGAGTCTAATCAAAAATAAAAGGGACCTATACTAAATCCTTACCACTATGCTACAAAACAGTGCAGGATAATGTTCACAAAAGGAAAGAAGTTTTCACAAAATGATAAATCAGGATGTCTAGGCCAGGGCTCCCCTTCCCCACGTTTTTAGCACAGGGAAAAGGAGTGTCACATGAGCACAGCACACTCCTGGGCTTCTTCAAGATCACAGTTCCTTTCCCCTATATCAGGGCCTTGCTGTGCCCATGTCTCATTGGTGCAAAGTCTCTTGCCTCAGAGGGCCTGATGTTCCATAAACAATAAAGAGAAAAAAACGTTCCTTCCTTGATATTCAAATCGGGCGATTTACTCTGCGCCTGGATCCCCCTCTTCCGGGCTGAGATCCTTGACATTCATAATTAGTCCCCTTCAGCCAGGCTCAGACCAATTCATTCACAATCAGTCCCCCTCGTCTGGGCTCAGAGTAATTTATTCACAATATCTTCCTGGTTGATTTTGATGTCCACCTCGGGATCCCCCTCTGCCGGGCTCAGCCCCTTTTTTATACAGTTAGTCTGCCTCAGCCGGGCTCAGACCAATTTCAACACATAGGCAAAGACTTTCAAATGTACACAGGATTCAAGTATACAATATCTTCTTGGGTGATTTAGCTATTCAGCCTGTATCCCCCTCTGCCGGGCTGAACAGGCTGTTCAGAAGCCGATTAAATATTTGTGTGTAATCAATACAAGAGTATCTGCTACTACAGTATTTGCCTTATAATCCTTGCAGCGATATTCTTTTCTGGCAGAGCGCGATTTACCATACTTCCAACCAAACTGATAAAAGCAGGTTACAGAGGGCACATTTACAATACAAACAAATAGTAACTACTAAGAAAATTGACTTTGTTAAGTCTAAATGGGAAAGTTTGGCTGAGGCTCTACAAAATAGGAATTTTGTACTCTTCTGGCAATTAGTACCTGTAAAAATCTAAAAGGTGACCAGACAATAAACTGTTGCATAGGCCCAGAAGGGTGAAGATGCCATTTTGAAAGTTTGTATATGAAAATGGATGACAATATGGGGCTGATTCATGGAATTTGTGCGCCAAAAAACGGGGATCTGTGCGCCATTCTGGCCGCAAATCCCCATTTGTTAAACAGGGATTTGCAGGCAGAATTGCACACAAATCCCCATTTTTCGGCGCACAAATTCTATGAATCAGCTATTATGTCTACAGACTCTGTTTTTGACGAGGTTTCCTTGGAAAATAGCATAACTATAGGCGATGTGGTAAAAAAAAAGCAATTGCATTACAAAAGGGTGGCATGGCAGCAGGGCTCAACCTTTTCCCAGAAGATCTGTTTAAGGATGAGGTGACTATTTGGTCTCTGGTTTTGTGCCGGGTATTCAATGCGGTGATAAGAGCTGGATATGAGCTGGTGAAATAGCTGCATCCCAGTGCAAAGCAACGATAATACCCTTGTACAAAAATGGGGGAAGGGATAACCCGGCCAATTACTGCCCCATATCCCTCCTAGACAGTACAAGTAAACTGTTTTGAAAGACCATTGTAAGCTACCTGCAAGAGTAGGTTGACAACAATAATATCATAAGCAAGCTTCAAGATGGTTTTAGAAGGAATAGAGGAACCACAGATCACTGTTTTTTACTCTCCATGCTGATCCCAAAAATGTACTTTACTAAACAAAATGAAACTATATGCAGCCTTCGCCGATCTGAGGACAGCATTCAATTTGGTATCTAGGGAACATTATGGACTATATTAATCACTCATGAAGTACCGGTTCACTTGTTCAGGATCATTAGGCTCCTCTATTCTGGAAACAGTGCCACAGTTCGCTATGGACTAGGAGGTGAGAACACCATGGCATCTGAAGCTGTAAAGGGGGAGAGGCATGGATGTTCACTGGCCCCAGTCTTGTTCAATCCTTATATCCAAGAAATAATAGATACACTATTAAAAGATTGCCAGGATGGTGCGAAATTGTCTGTTGAGAAGTATCAACAGTTATTTTATGCTGATGACGTAGTTTTACTGGCAACATCCCGCAAAATCTAGAACAATATCTGGCAATCTTTATTACTACATGCAAAGAGTTAGACCTGAATTTAAATATTGGAAAATGAAAGATAATGGTGTTCAAGCCCCGGTTCTCAAAATCCATACCATTGGTGTTAAAAGCGAAAAGAAATCAATTTGAGCAAGTTAAAAACTTTGACTATCTTGGGGTAAGATTTCAAGAATCAGAGGGGTGGTTAGCCCAGATAAAATGGTATGTCTCTACATTCCAAAAATATGGCAGTTCGATCCAGGTTTTTCATGTGAGTCATCGTCAAGTGGCAATTTTGCCTGCACTAGATTTGCATTCAAAGCAGGCTGTCCCGGCAGCTTTGTATGGGGCAGAATTGTGGGGCTATGCTAACCTGGGAAAACTTACCTCTACTGAATTAACAGCTTTAAAGCATAGTTACACCATGAGCTAAACATAACTCCAGTGGCAACTATGCCCTCGATTAGCCCTGCCCTTTTTGGGCTAAAATTACATAATCAGGAGGGGTTAGAGAAACATGGAGATGCTCTAAACCACTTAACGTCATTAAATGGAGGGAAATCCATAGAATGGGTCCGCTATGAAGAAAATACCCTTTTCCAAAAAAAGGGGCAATAACCTATGGGAAAAATCCACAAAAGCAGCTGTTGGGCACTAGAATAGCCCTAAGGGAAGAGGCGGCACAAACAGCAAAGGATTGCTTGGTTGTGTATGTCTCTAAGCTCAAACTAGTCCCCTCCACGCTTGAAGTTATGGATCAATGAAATAAACCACACCAAGACTTTATCTACCTGCACTATGAAACATCTTTATATATGACAGTGAGGTTGGGGACGCTCCCAGTGGCTACTTTCACATACAACTGGAAAGAGGCGAATACTGATAGATGCCAGTTGTCCAGGGAGGCGCTGAATTATTGTCACATGTTATGCTTCAATGTGAAAAAAAAACCCAACTAAGATATTTATACATAAGGCTGATACTCAGGGAAACAGGGGTAAGAGATATAAGAAGAGCAATGCTGTTTCAACTGTAATGCTCCTTGCCTCATGTAGTTTTTGCGGTTGCTAGTTATACGCATAGATCATGGCTGTTAAGAAAGAAGCTGTTAAACCATATTGTTGTGGGAACGGGGTAGCTAAAAAATAGGGCCAGAGGCTGCAAGCTTTGCTCTCCTCTGAGCCAAGAACCTAAATGTTGACTGATATCTAGACATGCATTTTTATATTGCTAAATAGATCATCTGTATGAAATGAGAAAAATCTATTAAGATACGTCAATTTTATGTCGAATTTTCTTTCTATACTTCCTGTTTTTTATCTTTCCATTTTTACTGTGTATTGTATGTGTTGACTTAAAGATTTTATGTTGAATAAAAGTTTATTGACTGACTGACTAATAATCAACAGTAGTCAATTAAGTGGTGAAATTAGCCACGATGATTCCATCTTTTTGTCTAGAAAACAAAGGAGGGCTTTAAAAAGACAAAAAATGCAAACAACTGTCAACGGTCAGAAAAAGAAAAAAGGTACCAAAGCCATGCGCAAGCTGACGAGCTGGCTAATCAGAAGCAACAAGGAAAAGTCAAATGGAAACCAGGCTGTGAGAAATGTGAACGACCAAGAGCTTCCATCTGTCATTATGAGTGATCTCGAGCTAAAGGAGAACAGTCTGGTGCAGTCCTCAGATGTTTACTACAACGCATTGTGGTTTGGGTAGCTTGAACCATAAACCTTGCGTAAACAATATTGGCTGTCCTATATTCTATTGGTTTGTTGCGTATGTTGGATTCCAGAGACTTTGAATTTGTGGAACCGATAAAAGCAGCAAATCCCTCTATGAGTAGATTTAATTGTTATACAGCAGAAGTGGTGGAAATGATTTGCTCATATTGTGCCAGGTTCACGGCCCTGAGTTCTGATCTGGATGCTAAAATCGTGCCACTTGCGTACTCCACCCGAAAGCACAAAGGTGAAATGAGTGTGGTATGTGTGCACCAAATTAGTCTCTTGCTTGTACTCACTAATGCACCAAAGGCAACTCAATAAAAATGTTGGGCACACTAAAATGCCTCATTGAGATTGTTGCTTTAAACGATTCTGTATCCAAGTGAAATGTATCTGTTTGCTCATGGAATACTAGGGGTTTTACCCACTTATCAAGCAACCAAGGGTCATTGGCAGAGATTTTGAATCACAAAGTTTTCCTTCTGCAAGAAACGTGGAAGACCTCACCCAAGTGGGTTGATGGTTTCCAGATATTTCATGTTTTTTCCAAAAAAGGTATTTTGGGTCGTCCTTATGGCATTCTTGCCATAGGTATACAATTCCATATGCATACTAGTGTTGTAAGTAGACAGAAACAAAATTCTAATGTAGTTTCAGCATTAATAACTTTCCCCTGCCGAGTTGCGCAATGGCTTGTGATAAATCTCTACGATCCTCCGGGTGATGACCACACTGAAGATATAATGACAACTATATCAGAAATATTTAGCAGTGTGTGTCTATTCAGGAAAAGTGTAGACATTATTATTGTTGGAGACCTCAATGGTAGATGCAAATGTACAAACGTGTGTCTGGAAACCAAATTTGTACTGAGTAACTCCACCATGGTCTTTAAAGAGTCAAACGCCAAAGGTGCACTTTCCGTAAATTTCCTGTATGATTGTGACTGCTGCATGATGAATGGTCATGCACATGGTGACTCCCCTGGTAGGACAACCTGGGACATGTTGGGGAAACTGCAGTTTTAGACTACATATTTGTGAGCCAAACATTGATTGCAAACGTTTGTCAATTTGTTTACTAGGTAGAAAACAGCGAACATGCACAGGTGGTTTTAGGATTGTCATCTCTGTGTACTCTGAAATATAAATCTTTGGTGGGGGACCTTAATATAAATACAGGTGTTAACAGACTAAGTTGGTCCAAAAAGAATCTTGACAAAGCACCTATTTCTATGATGGAGTGTGATGGCAGTGAGCTGGAGACTTTTATTAATATGTCTGCTGATGAGATTGAGTAATGGATTAAAGAATGGTCTTCGTAATTTGCCACCATTCAAAATGTTCCAATTTATCTGTCTAATAACAACTACTGTCACCATTATGACCATTTAATCAGAGATGAAAAAAGAAAAACGAGAAAAGAAATTTGCAGAGTTAAAACTCAAGCAAATATGATTGATATTAGTTTCCAATTGATAAAATCTATCAAAAATAAATATACAAAATGGGTCAAATGGTGGCGTTATAAACAAAAACAGGTACAGTGGCAGAAACTAGTAGAAGTAGCTACTGGTGGTCATCAAAGGCATTTGTGGAAATTACTAAATAAACGCAGAATTCCTAAGACCAGTATGTTAACTGCTTCTATAAGTGCTCAAAAATGGTCCGATTACATAAGTACAGCATTTTCCTCACAGGCAGATCAGCCGGGGGATGTCTTTGTGGCTAAGGGTTTTCAAATGCATTTTGACAAAGCTGAGATTAGGTCTCACATAACTAGCATGAAAGAGTACACAGACCAAATGGCTTAGCCAATGTGGTGTTGAAAAGTAATCCTGTTGGCTGGCCTAATTTTTTATCTATACTGTTCAACACAGTATGTGTAACTGGAATAATCCCTAACTCTTGGAAGCGTTCTTTGCTGATTCCCATATATAATAAGGGCATGCGCGAGAACCCTGCTAATTTTCGAATGCTTGCCCTTATGGAGGTATGTGGAAAAATATTTGCCTCCTTGACCCTGAAACGTCTTGTGAAACGGGTTCAGACTAATAACATCACGGTCAAATTCAAAGTTGGTTTTAGGGCTGCTTCCAGTACTACACACTGAATAAGACTGCTGGATCTGCTCATTACACAGGCTAAGTTTAGGGGCAGTCCCTATTTGTTCACAGTGATGGTGGCCTTTTTTGCCACATTTGATTCAGTTATACGTGACAAATTGTGGCAAAAAATGGAGCCCTATCATCTCCTTCACGTGGTGCGTGATCTGTATTCTCAGACCACAGCACAGGTGAGGCAGGATGGTCAAAGCGCATTTGACCAGCCTGTTTCTACTAATGTGGGAATGAAGCAGGGCTGTGTCTTTGTGCTGCTGCTGTTCAATATTTTCCTGGCGGATGTATCTGCTCGACTGGTGAAGGTAGAGGATTGCCCTCCTACGGTAAATGGTGTTAAATTCACATGTGTTTCTTATACTGATGACATCTGAATAAGTGACCACACTTTCTCAGGTCTGAAAATAAGTTTTTTGGAGTTACAGAGATATGCTGATGAGAATGGTTGTGTCATAAATGTTGACAAGACCAAATTGTTGGTATATTCTCATAAAAGAATAACTGTCCCTAGTCTGATGTATGTGAGCAACTACATTGAGCAAGTACGCGGTTACAAATACTAGGGTATACAGCTGACATTTAAGAGTGATTATGGGGAATGTTTTGTGGACAAGAAGAGCAAGGTTTTGTCTCTTATCCCTACCACTGCAAGATTTTCAAAAGAGTATGCTGGCTTTAGCTTGCGAGGAACCCTGACATTATATAAACAATGTTTTTGTGCAACTTTGTTATATGGGCTGGATGCACTGTGTATGTGTGATCTCACTTGGCTAAAGACCATCGAAGGTACATTTTGGTGTAGTGTGCTTGGTTTGGGGCCTGGCGTGCCCATCGAACTTTTGAGGCTGGAACTTGGATTGCTTTCTCTTTCCTCTATGATCATAAAACGTGCTCTTTACTATACATAAAAGTGAGATCCATTCCGGAATGCCTCCTCCTAGAATTACTGCAAGATAAATATGGCCCGGAGTCACAGGATGCACGTGAGACCTTAGGGCATCAAACTATAAATTTGTTGACATATAGTGGAAGTCTATTTGGGATCATATTTACTATGAGCTACAAAAAGGTTTTGTGATTAAATTGGACAAATGGGACTCTTGCAACAATTATGCATACCTAGCTTAATTAAGAAGCTGTAAGAAACTGTTTAAATTGGTGCATAGTTACACAACTCCATAGAAATATGTATTGTTATGCCCCTCACCTGGCCTGCATAGGTTTATCTTGTTATTAAGAATTAGCAAGCTCCCAGTATTGGCATGTGCAGGTCCTGAAATGTGGATTGCCAGGGAAAACAGAAAATGTCGAATGTGTCAATTGGATGGGAAATTGGAAACGGTCTAACACGTTTCAACTGAAAGTTGTAAAAACGGCTCACTGTACATGTCCATGCTGGGTAAACCTGTACATGATTATGGCACTATCAAGAGTGATTCGTTTTGAGTGAGCTGTTCAAATTCATCTAATCAGTCTTGGCACATTGCACTTTATTCAGTTTGGCAGGAAATCCATAAGTTATAGAATTTTACAATTTAAAGGAATGCACTGTAAATAATGACTTGTTGAATTGTGATATTTCGTGATAGAGGAAGTGTGATTCTAATGTTTTATATTGTATGATTTTATATAGTGTTATTCAAAAATGATACCATTGACTGCCCCACTCAATGACACTTGACAAAAGACTTACCAACTGTTTGAAGTCTTGTATCTAATACTGCCTCATTGATATAAGTCAGTTTTCATTAATTCATCTAACCCCTATAGTTGACTCTGGTTTTAGGATTAGATTAAGTCGATCATGCAGCATTAATTTGTGACATATATCTGTATGTTCTGCTTTCTCTCTTTTTTAACTTTTCAAAATTTGTCTTAATAATAAATTGATATGGACTCATTTATGATTGATGATTTTTAGTGTTCACTCTTGAGGGTGTGTAAGCGATATGGTTCTATGTATTGTCTCAATAGTATGCAGCATTTTGTGAAAACTGTTGCAAAAAATGAATTTTTTGAAAATTGTTAACGTGGTACCAATCTGGAAGGCATCAATCACAAAATAAGTAGATAACATATACCACCAAGCCTAGCCTGTTTGGACTATGAGTGGGGTAGTCAATAGTCTCATTTTTGTATAACGCTCTCAGCTTTGTTCTCCCGTTCCGAGACTTTGACCCCCCGTAAACAAAAATTGAGGGAGATTACCTGTTTAGAGGTAACTGATTTTATATAGTGGCATGTGTTTTATTGTTGTAATGTACTTAAATCTTATTTTTTATTTATTTATTTGTTTTAATCAAATTAATGATTTTTGCAAAAGAAGAAGAAGAAAAAGGAAACAATTTTTCACATTAACTAACTGACGCCAGAATTTGTTTGAGCGTCTGTGCTGCGGCTATTGTCCAAGCTGTCCTTTCGCCACCCATGAGCCTGCCCCACCACAGTTCCTCGTCTTTGCTGTAAGAAGCTGATAGATGTGGTAGCAGGTACTTTTCTCCGATTGGCTTTGTGCCAGGGCAGTTAAGCAATAGGTGACGGAGGGTTTCAATCTCATCAACGTTGTGACAGAATCGACATGTGTTTGAGTTGTTTTGGCCTCTGACTGCCAGGATCTCCTGTGTTTCGAGTAAGTTTAAACAAGCTCTCATAAACAGGTTTCTGACTGATTTTTTGGGAAATTTGCTCAAATAGTTTGGAACAACGTTCAATTTACTCGCGTGTGGAGGCAAATGGCTTGTGGATTTTGTTAATTATATGTGTATATTTTGGTGTTTATTGCTGGGAAAAGTTCATAAGAACTATAACACAATAAAGATAAATAAAATAAAGTTATTAGTATGTTTTTTTAAAAAACCTTTATAGTTGCACACAGATATGATTACGAAACATTTACATTACAATATGTTTCATTACACATTATTCTGGGTCGTCGGCCTCAGTTTTGTCAGAAAAGCATTGTTTGTATCTGGCCCATATATTTCTGGGTCTAGAGGGGGCCTGTACTGAGTCTATGTTTAGTTCCTCGTGTCGTTTGTCCATATCATATCTCTATCCCAGTCTGCCTTCGTTGGCAGGGTGTTACTATTCATTAGTTCATTAGCTTCCGCCAAGTTGGGTTAATCTTCCCTGTAGCACCCAGTAAACATAGCATTGGTGACCATTCGATAGGCTGCTCAGCCATCTCGTCTAATGCTGTACAGATCTTCGCCCAGGACTCTTTCAGTTTTATACATGTCCACAGCATGTGCAAGATGTCTGCATCTTCGGATTGACATCTTGGGCATGTACTTACTACCGTAGGGTATCTGAATTTTAGTTTGGTAGGAGTGTAATGTGTTCTGTGAACAATTTTATAATTCATTTGTTTACATCTGGCATTACATGATATGTGTTTGGTCAAAGTGCATATCTGTTTCCATTGGTAGACCTCTATTTGTTGCCCCAGGTCTTTTTCCCACTTGATGTTGGCGTTAATGGTTTCTGGCGGGCGGGTCTGAGTAATGGTCTTGATGCCGAAATGTTTCCTTTCCCCACAGTGAACATGTACCCTAGACTCGGATTTATCACTGGCTCTGCTGGAAAGGCGGACCATAGATTTGCAATGGATGATTTTATGCGCATAAAGGGCAGCTTGCGTTTGGCCATGTCGCCTACTATGTCTTTGAGGATTTCCCAGGTCACAAAGCATTTGTCTGGGAACAATTGACCCCATTGGACGATACCCCTGGCACCCCAATGTGTAGCTGCCTCCTTGTCTAAATTAGGTGGTATATGGGGGTCGCCCCAGATTGGCATGCTTCGGTGGTATAGCTTCTCTGTGCCATATTTATCAGCGATTCTGGGCCAAGCTGTGGCTGTGACCTGTGTTGGGTCGATGGAGTTGTGACGTTTGGGAAGTGACATCATCATACTGTGGAGTAGAGTGGCGAGTTTTGGTGGGCGGTGTTCATTTAGTGTGGCCTTGGGAATGAAGAAGTCTGTAGCCCATTGGGCGCCGTAGTGTGCTTGTGCGGCTAAATAATAGAGTTCAAAGTCAGGCGCGTGCTAGGCCTCCCTCTTTATATGAGTCAGTTGTACCTTCCAACTCAATCTGGAATGTCCTCCCCATGTGAATGTGGTGCAGGCACTTTTTATTTTTGTGAACAGTGCTCGACCAGGCCATACTGGGACTGTGTTACATAGGTAGAAGAGTTTTGGATGAATTATCCTTTTGATAAGGGTGATTCTCCCCATCATTGAGATAGGTAGGGCACTCCAGCGTGCTGTTTTTGTGCACAGGGCGTCGGCCAGGGTGTTGTAGTTCAGAGCGCGGGATAATTGAGCAGTCCTAGCCACATATGCCTCTAGATATAGAATGTGTATCGGGCTCCAAATGAGTCTGTGAAGGTCAGGCGGTGCAACCGTTGCTTCCGTGAGTGAGAACATTTCTGATTTGTTATCGTTGAGTCTTAGGCCGGAGAACTCACCGAAAATCTGGACCTCTGATAGGACTTTCCCGAGCGCGCGGTCTAGATTTTTTAGATAGAATAAAATGTCATCAGCATATAATGTGATGATTTCCAATTTGCCTTCGAGCCACGAACCGTGCACGCTATAGCGGGCCCTAAGTATGTCCGCCAGGGGTTCTATCACCAATGAGAATAGTAAAGGTGAGAATGGGCAACCTTGATGGGTGTCTCCTAGTAGCTCGAGTATGTCAGATGAGGAGCCATTGATACTTATCCTGGTGTAGGGGCATGTGTATAATATTTTGGTCCATTTAATAAAGTTAGGGCCAAACCCGTAGTTCTTTAATACCCTGAATAAAAAGGGCCAGTATACTGTGTCAAATGATTTTTACATGTCCACAGAGACTGCCACCCCCTGTGTTTCTCCCCCTCCCCTGCTTTAATTTTTCCCTGATGAATTTGCTCAGCAGTTGTTCTGTTCCTCCTCACCCCTCTATCCCTCGGCCCCCCCCCTTCCCAACCCTCCTCTTGTATCCCACCTGCACTGCGTAAATTGTCGTCAGACACAGTAATGTTACTGCTTGCTTTGTTTTCCTTCCCCCTTACCTCCTACCTTACTTGTTATTTTGCACTTGCACTATCAGAAATGTCGTCAGGCCTATTACGATAGTTATTTTTCACATTCTGTATTGTTTCAAGGACTTTTTACTGAATGTACTGTATTTTCCTTTGTTCCCTCCCTCCTTGAAGCGCTTTGAAACACTTCTGTGTATAGGCGCTATATAAATAAACAATCATATCATATCATATCATATTGCCGTCAAAATCTTGTGGCAGCATCTAATATTTGTTGTGGTGGACCTACCCGTGACGAATCCCGCTTGGTCTTCATGGACCATATGGGGCATTAGCGGGGTTAGCCGGGTGGCCAGTATTTTCGTGAAGACTTTAGCGTCAGTGTTTATTAATGATAGCGGTCTGTAGGAGCCGCATGCTTCCGGTGGTTTTCCCGGCTTAAGCAGTAAGGTGATGACCACTTCTCTGGTGGTTTCAGGCAATTCCCCTTTATCTAAGGTCTCTGTCCATACTGCATATAGCCTGGGTACGAGGAGATGGCTGTATACTTTGTAGCATTCCTCCCCAAGGCCATCAGTGCCTGGTGCTTTTCCGTTGGGTAGCGTTTTTATGGCGTCATATATCTCGGATTCTGTGATTGAGTTTTCAAAGGTCTCTCTGGTGGCATCTGCTAGTAGTGTCGTGGGTATGCGGGAGAGATATTGGTCTATTTCCTCGTCAGTAGCGTTTCTCTGAGGGGAATATAGCTGCTTGTAGAAATCATAAAATGCCCCCATAACCTTTTGTCTGTCCGTGGTCACAGTGCCGTCTGTTTGTTTTATGCATGGGATGGTAGTCGGACCCCGCTCCGCTCGCAGCATTCTGACCAGCAGTCTCCCAGGGCGCTTGCGTTCCCTGTATCGTCGTGATGCTGCGGGTCTGTCAAAGTAGCAGATCTCGCGATCGCCCGCTTCTTTAAATTCGTCTTGGTTAGTTTTAATCTCCAGTCCTAGTTGTGGGGATGGTGATTGTGCATACTGGCTTTGTTTATCGGCAATGTCTTTTTCTCAGCACGCTAGGTCTCTGCGAATGTCTTTGAGGACTCCGAATTCAGTGGACATTGCAGTGCCTCTGATACAGACTTTAAATGCTTGCCATAATACCTCTTGACTGGACACAGAGCCCTCATTAATGTCGAAGTATTCCTGTACATGCTGGGCTAATGTCATCTTATAGACCAGATCTTGGAGGGCAGCTGGTTTAAACCTCCAGGGCGGTCTGTTTATTTTTATGTCGGGGATTCATATTGGTAGCTGTGTAGGTGAGTGGTCGGAGCATTTTCTAGGGTAAATATGAGCATCTGCAACCCAGTTCAATGCATCATTAGCGATTAGCCATAAGTCTATTCTGGAATGCATATCATGCATGGACGAGTAGAACGTGTACGCCCTTTTGGTGGTGTTTAAGGAGCGCCATGCATCTCTTTAGTTCAAATCAGTCATATGGGTGAGTATCATTTGGGCTGATCCGATGAGCGGTCCAGATGTACGTCTAGAATGGTGCTGATATCGCCGCTGCATATCAGATGGCCCGTGGGGAATTTCACAAGTTTTCCGAATAAAGTGGAATAGAAGCCAGGGTCATCTGTGTTTGGGCCATATATATTAAGTAGTACCACCTCCCTGTCATGGAGGGTACCATGGACCAAAACATATCTCCCCTCAAGATCGCATTCAGAGTCGAGACATGCGAATGGTAAAGTTTTGTCTATAAGGGTTGCTACCCCCCTCACCCTGCTCGAGTACAAAGTGTAGAATTGATATGTTCCCCAACTCGGAGCAAGTTTTTCGGCTTGTAGGTGTAGTAAATGTGTTTCCTGAAAGAAAACTATCTTGGGGCCCAATCTATTGATGTATGCTAAAATTTTCCTTCTCTTGATCTGGGATTCCAGCCCTTGGACATTCCATCTTAAGATTTTAATATCCTCGTTTCCTGGTTTAGACATCTTCTCTGACGTGTGTGTAATTGTGGTTAGTATGTTCCATCTTTGGTATGATCGTGTCTGTGTTAGAGCTCATTACCTGTGTGCTTTTTATAATAGTACCATCGTTTCCCGAACTGTACCCCAACAAACTTGCTCCGTTTCCCTCCCCCACCCTCATAGTTCCCCGAACTTTAACTATGCCAGCATATCCCTCCCTTTTCCCACCCATTAACTCATAGTGCACCTGCTACAGGGGGACTGTAGCGGCATCCCAGGCCGCCGATGCTTATGTTCTCTTTCGTTGTGGCCAGTTCTGCATGTTTTTGCTCTAACTCATCATGAACAGTAAAGGTGCTCACATCACTAACATAGGTGGATTAAATTGGTTCTGCCCTTTCTATGGAGCTCACCAAGGGGGAGGAGCCCCAGTTTTCGCATCATTGTTCCTTCATCTTGTTTGTTCGTCAGCGTAGGGTCTCATCACTTCAAGAGTTCTCTTCAGTTCTTGGCTGGTGAGTTGGTATTGGGATACGATTGTCCACAAAGTTTGCCGCCTCCTCGGGAAATGTGAAGAAGTAGGTTTTGTTCTGGTACTGTAGCTTTAGCCTGGCTGGGTAAAGCATAGCATAGGGATTGTGCCGTTCGTACAATAGTTTATTGACCCCAGTAAATAAACTTGATTCTTGTTGTACCGCCAATGTGTAGTCTGGGAAAATGCGGATAGTATTGGCCTCCCATCTCAGTTCTTGTTTTTCCCTGACCGTTATCAACACTAAGGGCCTCATTATGAGGCAGGGCCTCACGGAATGAAGGGGGCCGGTACGGGACCGGCCCCCTTCATTCCGTCAGGGCCGATTACAAGGTTCCCATCACAGGACCCGGATCAGATGCCTGGTAAAACCAGGCGTCCTTTCCGGGTCCCGCGAGGGGAAGAAGGAGGTAACAACGGGACACTCATAATGTGCCCGTTGTTACCTACATCCCCATTCCCATTGAGCCCTATAGGGGCTCAAATGGGAATGGGGAACGGTTCCTGCAAGGAGGACTTACCGGGTCCTCCTATGTCGGAATGACCCGGTAAGTCCCCATTGCAGGAACCCGGAAAAGGAGCCCGGTTTGGAGGCAGACATGGAGCTAATAGCTCCATGGCTCCCTCCAAACTCGTAATGAGGCCCAAAGTCTCTATCTCTGTAGTTCATCATGCATGTTATGATGGGCCTCGGGTATGCTCTGGGCTTGGGTCGTGGTGCCAGGGATCTGTGTGCATGCTCCACAATGAACATGGGTGACCATCCGGGATCTCCCAGAAGATCGCGTAGGAGTTTTCCTACCGCTTGTTCCATGGGCCCATGGGCCCTTTCAGGGCTTTCTCCGGCATACTGATTATACAGATGTTGTTCCGTCGGGACCTAGCTTCTAAATCTTTGCACTTAATTTTGACCGTTCCCAATTCCTTTGCCATTGTCATCACTGTAGTCTTTAATGCCTCCAATGCATCCTCTGTGTTAGAGATTCGTGTCTCAGCTTCTGTGATTCGGGTTGTGGTCTTGTCCAGTTGCGTTTTAACTAAAGGCAACATCAGCAGTTATCCTGTCGAATTTCTCATTAAGAGAGGAGAATCCTTGCTGCATAGCCAGGAAGACTGCCTGTGGGTTCATCGCTGGAGCAGTTGCAGCTGGCTGTGCTTATTGTGGTATTTCCGTTGACATCTCCTTGTCGTTGTTGTATATTTCTCTATAGCTCCTTTCCCTTTCTTAGGACCGAAGCCCTTGGGCATCGTATTTTGCTCCTTTGGGGTTGGTCCCTGTAGATATTCTGCTATCGGATAGTTTGTTGCCCTGCACCAGGGTCATGGCGCTTACTTTCGATCCTGTAGTAGGGGAGGGGGTAGGGGAGGTGGCTCTGTGCCCCATCCAACGTGCCTTACTATTGTCTCTTACGCTGTAAAGTCTGATAGGGTTGTTCACTGTCGATGTCTTTTGTTGCCTTCAGCGGCACTGTTAGCGCTTACGGTGTATTGCGGCCAGAGGGCGGGGGTTTGTGGGTCTCGTGCAGCTACTGGACCTTGAGTGTGTCCTGGATGCACCCCGCTTGCATCCACAAATATGTGGATAATCTATGGGAAACATCTACAATATGCTTTGCTTTTTTGTGCAAATGACCGTGGAGAAGCCATCTGCCAATGTCATTGTCTATTATGAGAGAAAAACATCACCCAGAGAGTACTCTAAGGAACAGTAGATAAAGTCAATAACAGAGTAACTGTTGCCTCTATCCCAAGTACATTTACTAGGTATATCACCCATTACATTTCCATTCTCTTTTATCATCTTCCAGTCTTCCATACATTATGCCCACGGTTCCCATGATCAAATTTCCCACCACTCTAAATTATAACATGTGTCTCTATGGTCACTTTAAGATGTCAATTGCATCCAGATTAGTTAAGACACAGCAAAAATACTTTCTATCAATAGCTATTATGATCCAATCAGAGCCAAACCTATTGTACCATAAAAAAATGTAAATCAGCCAGTACCTCTATTAACTTGTGCTCATCTAAGTTTGTATTATTCCAATACATGTTTATAAGCAACATGATTTATAACTTGTTGTTTGGGTCCCAAGAGAGACTAACCAGCATTATAAGATCTGAATGTATAGTCCATGGTTGTACCTGGGCCCAAAATAAATTGTCAAATGCAATAATGAGGCACCAAGTAGGGCGACCCATCATTCCTTTTTAGGTAAATTTTAGGAGAATTGAGTATTCTGGCAAGTCAGAAGAAGGAGTGGACACAGGGGTGGAATTTCAAACTCAAAGTTTTATTCAAATAATCAGAAAAGGACCTATCTATCCCTTTAACTAGAAGGGTTGCCCTATCTAACTGAATTCAAACTCAGGTGCACATTGTCAGGGTGATTGTCAAACTAAAGAATCAGTCCTCTGTCCAAAACTATCTGACTCAGACCCTACCACTAACTAAAGGTATTAGCAAAAAGAAATGTAGAAAGGAAAATGACAAACTACCCTAAACCCAATTGACCCAGCCTTAAGAGCAGACTAACAATTGTCTCTTGCAACAGTTCTGACAAGTCCTTGTACGTCATCTCAGGGACTTCTTTAGGCTTGGTTAAATGTTCAACAAGGTAGATCACTTCCACAATATCCTTGGCTTTTCCCATCATCCCACTGATGAAGGTGATTACTCCTGTAGTAATCTTATCATGGATATCACTCCTGTGGTTATTGTGATGAGGGAGAATGCTCCCAAGGCACTCTTCAGATTTGGTATATTTTCTGTAATTACTATGATGAGGGAAATTACTCCTGAGATACTCTTCACTCCTGGTTTCTTTCCTGCAATTTCTGTAACAAGGGAGATTCCTCCTGAGATACTATTCTCTCTTGGTTTTTTTTCTTGCAACTACTGTGACAAGGGAGATTACTCCAGAAGCACTCTTTACTTGCATCTTTCTTATAATTATGGTGAGAAAGGAGATTACTCCAGAAGTATTCTTTACTCTCGCCCAAACCCCTACTGTGTCTCCGTGAGTCCCATTACCTTCTTTCTGTCCGGGCACATTACTGGTTCTTCCAGTGGTATTGGTCTTGCTTGCTCTTGTCAAATGCTCTTCACGTCTCTCTCTGTGCGCTGGCTCGCTGAGATTCTTGGCCTTTCGGTGTTGCATAGTTGAAGGACCACCCGGTCCACCTCTCTATGATCACGCCACCATCAGATTCTCTCCAGCTTTTGTGTAGGTCGTGTGTCCGTCTGACTACAATGTTCTCTACTGAGCATTCCAGGGTGTCTTCATGACCGAGCACCAGCTTCTCCTGCACACTTCCTTATTCCCAGCTTTGACTCTCCTGGGTACGACATGCTTCACGCTGTGTTCTCCCTTCACTAAGTGCATTCTTGTTTTTATGTGCTGTAGCTGGGTCCTCACCAGTGTAGTGCCATTGTTCTTCATTTCTATTAATGGATTATTCTTCAGGCCTCCTCTCGGCCACCTCTTATCAGTACTGTTTTGACTTGGAAATGGAGTCGTTTGCATCACTCCTTCAAACTTTTGGGAGATTACTTATTATCACTCTGTATGTTCCTCCTCGTCTGAAGTGAGGAAAGGAGATTATATTGCGCTAACAAACAGTAGTGCTTTCAGGTTGGTTTCTGGAGGATCTAAAGGATTTCATGGTCTCAAAGGTAAGGGGGTTAGGCAGTTCCATCACGTAATGGGAGCTTTTGTCCCCATGAGGAGAGTCTCTCCCAATGAGGTCCCACTCTCCGCCACTCCAGGAGGATTATTGCGTAGCAGGCTCACCTACCTTGCCTCACAGGAAAGGTCTCCCCTCTGGAGAGAAGTGACGAAATCGCAAGAATCGCCCCAGATGTCACACTTCCTGTAATATTATAACATTGAAATCTTATGATTTTGGGAAAATAGCATTATCATCTACATGGCTAGAGTGGCCTCTGGAGTTCCATGAACTAAAATGGATAGATCCATTACTACAGACGTTCTCTAAGATTACAGGTACTAACCGTATTCAAATGTAAATTTGGTAACTAGAACCAGCCATTTTCAATATTAAGTTGAAAGGATTCCTTCCTAAAATGTGCACTTTCCTCCCGTCTTACATTTGAACCGTGCATCTCCACTGTAGAATGTTTTGCCAATGCCATCCTTCCAGATACACCACTCATACATTTGTCCCTATTAACTTCCAAATCCTTTAATGAATGTGTCTTTATTTTTTTCAAAAATATCACATCCCAAAATCAGAAATGTTTCAATGTCAGCCAATAACATATTATGTATCACCTTTGAGGGCATTTGCAAAACAGCAAAATCGGATCTATTAATATCCACAAGTCCACCTGTCTAATATCTCTGATTAGTAAAGTCTGTAAAGCTCCAATTGCTGAAAATAAAGAGAATATTCTAAAAAGAGTTAAATGTGAAAAACTATTATCTTTCAAAATTATCTCTATGACTATCAGTAACATATTAGGATGTATAACCAACAAAGAGTCTGCATATTAAAATACACTTTTTTTCTATCAGTTCATGATTGATTTGCAGGCTCAGGGTAGAGAGGAAGGTAATTGGGGATAATACATTTCAGGTTCAGTCTCAATAATATCTTTGCGGCCAATTCACTCAGGGGGGGGCCCTCTCCCAACATATCCTCTAGAACTACTAAGTACGTGTTCTGATCTGGGTATTCTTGTAATGTTGAGAATATTCCCTTTTTTGAAAAATGGATTAAGATTCCCACTTGAGGAGCAATCTCACCCTCCTTATTTTTAGACTTTCTTATTCCTTTTGACTTTTCCGGATACCTTGTTTTATTCTTGTGAACTTGTAGTTCCCCATTATCTTTAAAATTAAGCTGTATATTCACGGATCTTCATTTTCTCAAGCCTTGTTTTTTTTGGACCCGTGCATTTTCATCTTTTTAGTTTTCTTCCCAATCTGAAACAAGGACCACGGACGAGAAATGGGAGCCTGGTGACTGTTCAACTGATGGCGCTCGTGGCATTGTGATAGTTTATTTGTGTCGTGCTCATACACGTGTTTCAGAGGGCGACTCGGACACTGGCCCACTTGGCAGCACACCACTTACCTGGGTTCCTGTGGTCTGGCCCCCATCCGCGTTACAGCATTTTTCTCCTGCTCCTTGTTGGCCCAGCGGGGCACCCGGTCCTTGGGGGTGAGGGGCAGCCAGATGTGGCCATGTTTGCTTGTCAGTTGTCTCCATGTCCATGGCCAAAGTCAGGCATACTCTTGCTCATGTTCCACACAGCACTGCCTAGCAACTCCTAACAATGGGCATAAAAGCAGGAAGAGGACACAGCTCTGCGAATCTCAACTACGTTGTTGTCCCTCTCCTGTTTTCTGCTCACAATTCCTTCATGCATCCTGTCTGGGTGTTTCTCAGCTCGCTCTCTGACCTTGCCTTTCTTTCCTTGCCTTGCCAATTCCTGCCAGCATATGATATGGCATTTACAACACGCCTATACACAAGTGTTTCAAAGCGCAACGAGGCAAGGGAGTGGGAACAGGGGGGAGACAGAGACAACGATCTTACTAGGCCAGGTGACATTGAGATTGCGCAAGTGAAAGGAACAGGGGGGAGGGAAAAGTGCAGTAGGTAGTAATACATAAAAATAAATAAAATAAACAATAAAATAAACAAAAGAAAATAAATAAAAGTGCGGCCAGCTGGTGGCAAGTGAAAGGGTAAGTGCAGACATCAGGTGTCAAGTGCTGAAAGGGGGCTGTAGGCTAGCTAGTGGTTGCTAGGGGGGCAGTGCAGGTGTGCAACTGGTGGGGAGGGGACCTGGGCCCAAGATCAGAGGGGTCTGATCATCAAGGAAATCGCGGCAGACCCCATTCAGAGGACCTTAAGATCAGGTATGCACCAGCCCTCCATTCAGCTTGACACCATTTTCTTGGATTGATAATTTTGTGAATTTGAGGTGCTTTATTGTGTACAGCTGGTTCTTAGTGTTGTAATAAAAATGCAAGATCAGCGCGGTATGAATTAACGCACTTATCAGCTGAGAAAGTAGCACTTTAAAAGGGCTGGGGGCTCTTTCTGATATCTGTGAAATTAAAAGCTTAATAAAAATAATCCATAAATCCTGGGGTACAGGTAAATATAAAAATGCATAGTGGTAGAATGAGACGCTGTAAATAGACCCTAAAAGATTGCTTCTGCTTTAAACGTGTGCAAGTGTTTTCTTCACGGAAAAGGCTGTTGCAGCTGGCAAATTAGTGCAGAGTCTGCAATCCAAGGCCAGCGTAAAGAGAAGTACACAATGGTTGTTATTTTTCAAGGTCAACACATTAGAGCTCAAAGGTTCCGCCAGTGAATAATGAATACATCACCATTTTATCATTCAAAATCATTTATGAAATGCGATTTTCTAATGAAGCCGGCAAGAACCATGGCAATTTTCAAATCACCCCATAAAATATTTACCCTGGGAACAGGGTTAGAGTGTCCGTGATATGCAACATTTGTGCAGCAATATGTCTGTGGTTTAAGGCTCTGGCGATGTCTTGGTGAGAAGCCATTCTCATGAGAATCAGCATGAGGGACCAGGGGCGATTATTAAAGTTCTGCTGGTTGCCTCAAATGTTTCAATGACTTAATGTTGTGCTGTGGGAATTGGGGGTGGATTGGGACATCACAGGGTATAATTGAGGGTGGTGTGGTATTGTTCATGGACCCAATGGTTGATTGCAATGTTTGTTTTTCTTTAAGGGTCCAAAGTGCAGAGTCCAATCATCTCTCTGTGGGGAGATTTTTTCATGTCCCACAACCGCAAATGCTAATTGTGTTGCTTTATATAAAAGTCTTTATTTTAGGGATGTTTCGTTCACAGTCCCTTTTCATGCAGTTCCGTTCCACGATCTGTATGAATTTGCTGTCTCAGCTGTGTCTGGGGCCATGAATAACTGTGTTACTTCTTGCAACGGCGTACACTCCTTTTTGACTACTTTTGTAATGTGCTAGTGAGTTTTACGAGGCGACACCCGGTACATTTTTGGAGGGCCCAGCGAGATATCTCTGCCATTCGACCAAAGCTCGAGAATTCCAGCCCGGCTCCCGGAGTAGTGCCGGACAGTGTCAGTTGGCCAGTATAAAGAGCTTGAGCCAAGAGAGGTCCATGGATGCCACTTCCCAAACGTCACCCTGGTCAGTCGCTGCATTCAATCTGATCGAAAGTGCAGGTCTTTAAAGGGAGACTCTGAGATCGAAAGAAGTGAAGAATCTAGTAAAAGGATATGAGAGTGTACCCGTGCATGAAAGCGCTAGGGGCTTGAGGGACCCTTTTAATGGTGTATAGGATAAACCCTCATTAGTGGTGGATAGGGCGATTAGCACTAGTAGTATTAGATATTAGGTCTGCCATTTCGATAGGGAGCATGTGGATGGTGGCGCATCTGCACTAGAGCAGTGGGTTGCGTAGTAGGTGGCAGACATTGTTAGACAAGAGCTGGCAATTGGTATAGTTGCATAATTTTATTTTCTTGGTGAAATGTTTACTTTGGGTATGTGCGCGCACGTGTTTGTGAGTAGCAGCAGTTTGTTTTTCAGTGTGGTGGAAAGTGATCGTAGTGTTCATTATATGTATCTGTGGAAAGAATGGAAGAGTCAGAGCCAAATTAACTTCTAAATAGTGTAAAGTCACGCAGTTGAGCAAGGAAAGGAGTAACTGCATTTTCTAAAGTACTAATATAGGGTCTTGGTGTTAAGGTGGTGGGCCTGTGGATAATGCAATTTTGTGCGGACAATGAGTGCGAGATTTGAAAGGGCAGGACCTGTGTAGAAGGCCAGAGTGAAAGAAATGAGGGCAATCAAGCAAAGTGTTACGTATAAACACTGAGCGAGTGGGATTGCTTGAACAGAGAGTGACATTTTTAAAGGTTGAATTAATACATGGAAGGAAGAAGTAAGGGGAGAAGAATACGTTAATAGAAAAGAGTAAGACAGAGCCAGTGACGTCCTACTGGATGAATGCTCTGTTTAACGACATGTCTAGGAAATTGCCCCAGTACCGTGATAAAATATCAAAGTATCATTTTGAGTGGATGCAGGTCCTTGGGATCATCTTTGACTCCACACTTTCCTTCTCCGCCCACATCTCTGATGTCTCTAAAAAGTCAAACGTCCTACTGCTACTCCTCAGAGGTACTCTGCCTTTCCTCTCCTTCCCCAGAAGCTCATAGTCTCCCAAGCTCTTGTTCTCTCTAGATTGGACAATTGTAACAGTCCCTTTCTAAATCTACCTGCCTCCACTCTCCGGCCTCTGCAACTAATCCAGAACAGGACTGCAAGACTTGTCCTTGGCCTCAAGCCCTGGGATCGTATCTCTCCAGCTCTGAAATCTTTCCATTGGCTCCCAGTCGATGCAAGGATTAAATTCAAAACCCTCTGCATAGTCCATAAGGCTTTCTGGGGCTTGGGTCCAAAATACCTTCAGCTATCCCTCCGCAAATACCTCCACTCTTGAGCTCTTCGCTCTTCGCTCTTCTACCTATAACTCCCTCAGGGTCAGTCGTTTTTCAAAGAAACAAGCTGGGGGTAGATCTCTGTCTTTGGCTGGGCCTCCCTCTGGAACAGCCTCCTTGCCACTCTAAAACTTGAGGAGAAACTTCTCTGGTTCCGGAAGCACTTCAAGACCTCCCTTTTTGCTTCTACCTTCGCTCCCCCTCTCCCCTGCTGATCTGTTTTCTCTTGGCACCGTGCACCTGGCCACCCTTTGTCCTCCGGACCCAGGTACCTACTCACCCCGCCACCTACCCGCACTCCCTCCGGGGGCCACCCCTTGCACTGGGGTCTATATCTGTACCCATATAGTCCCCCCTTTTCTTCCTGCACTTATCAGAACTACCCTGTCTGCTGCCTTAAACCCAGCACTTGCCAATTGCTGGCTGCACTACCACTGTTTGTTGCCTTTATTATTTATTTATGTAATATTATTTATCTGTTTCTCCTTTGCTCCGCACTTTCCACTTCTCCCCCTTTCCATGCACTTTTCCCCTCCCCCTCTCCCATGCACCTGCCCGTTCTCAATGTCACTGGGACTAGTAAGATCGTTGTTTTGTTGTCCCCTGTTCCCCTCCCTTGTCTTGTCATGCTCTGAAACACTTGTGTACAAGAACAATAGAAATAAAATATCAGTATCAATATACGACACAGTGGGCGAGTGTTATAAAGAGAGTCCCGTAAAGGGACCGTTCAATAAAGATATTATAGAAAGTATGTACTCATACTTAGCAGCTACATACAAAGGAGTACAACTTAAAAAAAGATAGGACATCTGAGGCTTTGGAAATTGTATGAAGAAAAAGAGAAAGAAACAGAGAAAGGGAAAGAGGAGGAGGAGCAGGGAAGTGCACCGTCACCACCATATGTGATTTACCCATTACTAAAACCAGCTGCAGGGTATACATATCCCAAACAAGTGCTTCAATACAAGGGTGGAACACATAAAAAGAAAGAAAAGGGCGACACAAGCATTATCAGCAAGGATGAGAAAGGGAAGATGAACTATTTAAATGACATACACAAGAGTGCACAGTAACAACTTGACAGTGTGTCCAAGGAAGCAGAGAAAGCAATGGAAAGGAAATAGAAGAAAATGGGAAGGAACATAAGGGAGCCAATGAACAGGTGTGGACAGCAGGATGCATAATGTTTAAAATAGACAAGTGGGGACATGACTCGGACCATAGTTGTACTGACACGGCAGACACAGGGCACACCATGTCGGACTGGGAAGATAGCAGTGTAGAGGAGGAGCCAAGTACCCCCACCTCAACCACCTCACCTATATTGCCTATATGTTGGGAGCCCGAATGCGAAAACCATGCAGTACCAGTGGGAATACCAATGCCCAGGAGAATCCTGGAGGCAAGGTTCTCATTGAGAAAACTACCCGCATACAAGAATATATGATGGCCATTTGAATGAAGAAGAAGAAGAAGAAGAAGAAGAAGAAGAAGAAGAAGAAGAAGAAGAAGAAGAAGAAGAAGAAGAAGAAGAAGAAGAAGAAGAAGAAGAAGAAGAAGAAGAAGAAGAAGAAGAGCAAATGAATGGTCAAGACGAATGGTGACATCACACAGAGTTGAGCTGACATGCCTAGAAAAGATGCAGAGACTAGAGAATGTAGATATTCTATAAAGGCATCAAGAAAGTGTCAAGGATAAGTGACATCTTGGGATCAAGGTGGAAAAGCTTATGCCGTAAAATGGATGAAAATATCAAGTCAGTTTACACGTGTACAGATGCAAAAGAAACGCAAACAGACAAAGTATTCTTGAGGTTAGCTTTATAGTGAATAGATTGCGGCATGCACCAATATATAAATATATGCATAAAGAATAAAAGATGGATGTTTCCACTACGTGTTATAGCAGAGTTGGACTAAAAATGGAAGGCCTCATTCTCAGTGTGTCGCAGTAAGAAAACACATGAATTAAAAGTGAATCTCGAAAAGACAAGGCTGAATGAGCCATGAAGCGAAGCAAGCCAAGAAGCCAAGGTCTTTTCAGGCTGGAGAGAGCCGACGTTGGATACAAAATCGTGTGAAAGAACAAGCTCCTGTTCAGAAGGCTTGAACAAAATAAGGAAGGCATCAGAGCTCTACTAGAAAATACTATTTTAAAAAGCTCAAAAAGCTTAAAATCATGGTCTACAGTCACATGGAAGGATGAAGTTGGACGAGCAAGATGCTCACACCTATACATGAGAGCAGAGTGTGCCTTCACTCCCCTGAATTCGCCAGAGCTAAGAACACTTCCCAGGACAAGTTCAAACTCTTAATTGCCACCAGACCACTGAAGTGATGATGGATTGATATGCTAATTGGTGGGAAGCTCTGTTTTAGATGAGCTAACCAGCACCTGAAGATCCAATCTGCGTGCTGCTAGACATAGGTGGAAAAATACTGAGGAAGGTTAGAGTGTCAACCAATTGTAGGGGACTGCGTAATTAAGGGTCCTATAGGTTGTGTAGCCAATGGTATGTTGTGTATTTACTGACGTTCATAGTGGCCATTTTGAAGGGAGGGCTTAGTTGTCCCACCTGATGTTAAGAAATCTATCAATTGCACTCACTGTCCCATACTAGTATAGATTGTATACTTAGATGTTCACTAAAAGCCTATCACAGCTGCTGCTAGGTTTTTGAAGTTTGCCACGAAGGATGACGTTATTAATACATAGGTTAACATCATCAATGATGATTTTTTGCTATATAAGATTACTTTTTTTGTAATGCATTGAGAGAATTTGCGCTGAGACGTCAGTTAATGTCCGTTGTACTCCCCGTTTTAGATAATTTATATTAAAACAGTTAACCTTTTTGCCAACCACCTGAGTCGTTTTGATTTTTGATGTGTGAATAAAATCTGCATCCCCATCCGTCTCCAGGGTAATTGCTACTCATCTTAAAGGGCTGAGGTAATTCAGTTCAGCGGTGACAACGATCATAGGAATGACAACATAGAGACACACAGTCTGACAGACAGGAGAAGGGAAAGGAGAAGAGATGAGAGACAAGAGAAGGAAGGAGAAGAATCACTAGATGACTGGGGAAACATGCTCTGAAGCCAGAAAACCAGAATAGCAGTAGCAAAAAGACCACAGTGTGGAAATAAACACACATGGAAATGCCCCTTTTACAGAAAGCGAGGTGTGAGGTTAACTACATACCATGGCAGACAATGGATAGGAACAATTTAGTTTACAGTTTACTTTCGATGATGACAGGGACGAGCAAGTGGATCTGTGTTTTTGAGAAAGAGACAGCGGGAAGCACATTGGTCATAGGAGACCAAAAATGTTTATTGCCATTTTTGGTCAGGGAGAGAAGTGACAAAATATGGCAACAGTCTGTATACATGGGGGTAACGTTAAGCTCTAATATACACGATGGAGCACCTTTTAAAAAATATTGAGCACATGTTTGGAAAGCTCTTAGGGAGCTGTATCCAGACACATCAGACATGGGTTCCAGCTTGGCTCACAAAATTAAGCCCGATGAGGATCCTGCGGAACACATATGATCCATACATGAAATGTGGACATAGTAAAATAGACAGTCATGGGACGAAAACATACCTTTCTTTTACCACTTCTTAGTGAGGGTGCTCCCCAAGGATGTACAGGTCTCTTTAGAAAAGATAGTGGGAAATGAGAAAAAGTGGTGGCCTGAGATACAAGTGACAATTGAACACTATAGAAAAAGAATGATGAAAGCAGAAGAAGGATAAGGAGACAGTCGATAATGCAACCAAAGCAGAAAACAAATTGGTCCAGATAAAACTGACAAAAATACACATGGAGGGAGCAGTACTCATATGGCCAGTCATCGTTCCAAAAGCTCAGCAAGGGGGGCTTCCAGTGGCCATGGTAATGCAGTCAGGAGGGTACACTCAGGTGCCACCCAATCAGCAATGAGGAACGGTACAGATGCAGCAGCAACCTGCATTCAAGAAAGTGCAGCAGCCAGGGATTATTCAGGCAGGTGGAGGACATTCGTACATGGGACAGTATCAGACAGGGAGAGGATACTAATCACATGGAAGGGAATGGGACCCCCATGGGAATGACTCCACGTTTTGTAGTACAGTGCTTCGCATGTGGGAATTCTGACCAAACGTGCACACTCGTTGCACAGGCAGGGCAGCCACAACAGACATACATGCAGCAGACTCCTAAACAGGTGCAGGTCATGCTGCAGCAACAGCAATAACAGATACAGCCCACACAGACTCAGGTTATTACTACCCAAAGACAAGTGCAGGTACAAAATGGAGAAATGACAGGAACACAAAGTACAGTGAGCACCAGCCCAGCTACAGATTTCCAAAGGGGTAACTATACTGGGACAGAATACAATACCCCAATACACTGGAGTGACAATGGTGGCCGGTAACCCATTTGCGTAATCCACAAACATTTTTTACAATAGGTGTGCCCATGGGGAGTGAAAGTGTATCCAGTTCTAGCAGTAACTGAAGACCCCGAGCAGGAACTGGAGGTAGCAGTTCAGAAAGGACAGAGGGGATTTCGCTTTCTTATAGATAGTGGGGCAACCAGATTAATCAACAAGGAAGAATGATTTCCATTATCTAACAAAAGTGTGGACACACAAGGCTTTTCGAGGGCAATTTTGAAAGATCCTATGACAACAGACACAGCATATTGTAGCACCTTTGCTGTGTTCAAAAGACACTCTTAACAATATTCTGGGGGGGGGGCCTCATTCAGCAAATTGAATGCCACAATTTCATTCTTAGAGAAAGGGATGGTGTGACCCCACACCTGGATGTATCCGGCTCGGTGGCAGTAATGATTCAGGCATACTATGCGCACAGGACAATGAGAGGGATACCAGCACACATAGAGTATTTGTATATGGAGTACACATGTTGTTGGGATGGTTGCCATTGATTGATGGGAAGGCGTTCCAGCTGTCCAACACATTTTTGGTCAGGCCTCAATGTCCCTCCGCAGTTAGCTCAGGCACACACACTCTACTGTACTTGGAGGAAGTAGTGATACAAAAATACATGATTATACTGGTTGCCATTGGTGAGAACAACATGGAATAGTGCTCAATATTATGTATTGACCCCACACTGCCTTTGACAGGAGTAAGTGACACAGAGCTGTTTGCAACAAAAGACAATGAAGAAGGAGAGGTACTGTTCAAACTGAGGCTTCCTTGCACAGTACACATAACAGAAAGGGCAGTGCCCCAAATGACCCACATAACAGAACTGAAAGCACAATAATTGCAGGAAGATTTGGAAAAGGTACCCAAAGGTGTGTGGCCACAGGACCCCATGATGTAGGAATACTGAAAGGGCAGTACACATCAAGTTGAAAGAAGGAGCACTATTGCCACAAGTAAAACACTTTCTCGAGAAGCAGATGAGGGTATATACGAGACAATGCATGCCCTATGGCCGCAAGGCATAATACAGGTGAGCTCATCACCTTGCAACACAGCTATCTATCCAATTAGGAAAGCAAAGGGAGGGGTATGGAATTTCATACAGGATGTACGCCCTCTGAATGACATTATTGAGGCAGAGTATCTGTTGGTTCCCAACCCTGTGACAATTGTCTGCAGCATTCCCACTGAGGCACACTATTTCACAGTGGTTGACTTAAAGTACGCTTTTTTCTCCATTGCACTATACCCAGACTCCAGGTATTTCACCGCCTTTACGTATTGTGGGACGTAGTTCGAACATACTAGAATTCCTCAGGGACACTACAAAGAGCCTAGCAGCTTCAACAGATTGATACAAATGGATTTCAGCAATTTGCAGTTTGCTAGCACAGTAATACACTATGTTGATTATTTATTGGTGTGCAGCAAGGCAGAAGAGGAGTACAGAGGGGACTGAGTGACACTACTGACTTTACTAGCAGACAAACGATACAATGTGGACAGAGATATGTTGCAATACTGTCAAAAAGATGTGGTGTACTTGGGTCAGATTGTGTCAGCAGATGGGAAAAAAATAACGCCAGGAAGAGTAGAGGCCATACACAAGACTCTACGACCAAAAACACGGAAAGAGATCCAGCAATTTCTGGGCTTGTGCAACTATTGCAGAACATGGGTCTTTGATTACTCTACCTACACAAGGCCATTGTTGCAAGCACTAAAAGAAGCACAGAAAAACAAAACACACATAAAATGGACAGCTGAGATGGGTAAAAGCTTTGATGAGCGAAAACACAAGTTAGCACAAGCACCAGTGTTAGCAAATCTCAATTACAAAGAAAGGTTTCACCTGTTTTCACATTCAGATGGAAAAGTGATGACAGCAGTACTGATGCAGAAAAAGGGATAGGGACACAAGCCACTTGCATATTACGGTGGGTCACTGGATGCAGTCGGCAGGGACATTTTCCAATTGAGCAGGCAATTGCTGCCGCTGCATTCGCTATTGAGAAGGCTTCCACAATAACCATTGCGTTTCCATTAGTTTTGTACGTGGAACAGGCATTGTTTGCTGTACTGGAGAAAACAAAATCAACAATGACAACTCAGAGGTCTTCAGGATACGAGGTAATACTAGCCAACCCAGCAATAGAAGTGGTGAGGTTCAGGACAATGAACACAGCAGAGTTAATTGTGCAAAAGGTAGAAGAAGGGGTTTTTGTGCATGAATGTGTAGCATGAATCGACAGGAGCAAAAATAACCCCGTAGTTAATGAAGGAGTGATCAAAGGAGGGGGGCAGGATTTTCATTGACGGGAGTTCCAAAATTGATCAAACCACCAGGCAGAGGCACTCAGTGTGCAGTGGTGGGGTATGGATGAGGAGTCCAAAAAGGGGATGAGTTGATAGTGTACTCACAGACACGACTACCAAACCATTACTCTGCACAAGCGGCAGAGCTAGTGACCTTGATTGAAGAACTAAACATGTCAGAAGGCCAAGCAGTGAACATCTTCTCTGATTCATCCTATGTTACTTCTACAGTGCACTCAGGACTAACAAGGTCGGAAATGAGAGGGTTTAAAAGAAGTGATGGCACTCTCATTCAGCATGCAGCATTAATGAGTAAACTACTAGCAATGTTACTGTTCCCAGTAGCATTAATAAAGTGCAAAGCCCACACAAAAATGCAAGATTCTATCTCACTAAAAAATGAAAGAGCAGACAGAGCAGCAAAATAAGCAACATATATGCCAGAAGGATCACATGAGCTGTACCCTGGCAAGGAAGAAAAAATACCAATACTGAAAGCGTGCATAGAAAAAGATGCACTGCCATTAAGTTCCTATGCAATCCCAATATTGCACATAATTGAGTTGCAAGAAGAAGCATCAGATGCTGAAAAAGGGAGGATGTTATCTGTCTCCAACTGATTTGGTTTGGTGACATGATAGCACAGGAAAGGTTGTCATGCCAAAGACATTGTTACAATTGGAATTGGAACAGCTTCACTATCATTCCCATGTATCGAAAGAGCATGTGGCTGCAGGGATAAGTGAAGACTGGCTTGTGCCAAATCTGCATGAGTGCTTTTATGAATATGTAAGTAACTATATGATCTGTCAGAAATTTCTGCCAGGTCACACATTAAGAGTAGTATAGGGAAAATTGCAGTGACCGCAAGCCCCCTTTTGGCACTTGCATATCAATTACATTGATATGCAAGAAAGATGTACTTCTTACAAGTACATGCTTGTAGTGGTGGGTCCATTCTCACGTTGGCTTCAGGCAGGTCCCTGTGCCCATAATGATGCTTCCTCTGTGGCAACATTTCGGCTGAGGGAGGTATTCCTAAAGTGGGGGATTTCAGATGAAATTCACTCCGATAATAGGCAGCATTTTGCCAATGATTTAATAAGGGAAATTACAACTCTCCTGGGGATAAAGCATAAACTATGCACAGATTACCATCCACAAGTCAACGGTTTGGTAGAGAAGATGAATGGACTACTGAGATGTGATTGGCTCAGCTTATGCAAATGCTAGAAAAATGATGGGTGCACTGCTTGCCTCTTGCTTTGTTTGCGTTAAGAAATACGCCTAGGTGTCATGATGCCTACCTCCAAGGTGCCAGACAAGACCCAGCTACCCCAGAGGCAGACATCATGTCTTCAAGGGAAGTTACAACAGCCTCAAGTAGGGGCTCTTTGGACTCAGTCCTGGCGCCTTTGGCGCCAGGCTCATATCGGGCCACAGTCCTCATAAAAGGGGACTTTGTGTTAAAGGTGCTTAGTGTTAACTTACCCGATGCAGACCATGCTGCAACATCCAGGCCTTCTGAGGCCTGAATGGGACTACTTTATCTTTGGAACTACTTAACCACATGGGTGTGGTCAGGGGAGGAATACATACTTGAGAGGAAGGATACATACCTGGAACTACTTTGAAGGCTATTTAAGCCACGCCCAAGCAGCAACTCACGCTTCGTGCTGTTCTGCATCTAGCAGCTGGACACTCAGCGTGTTTGCTCCTGCATTCTGTCTTCTGCCACTCCTGCCAGCATCCTGGAACACCTGCAAAGAGAGAAGAGAAGAGAAAAGGGTAAAGAAGAGTCCTTACCTGCTAAATCCGCATTCCGGAGACATCTCGCCGACGATCCTGAAAAGGAAGACATCCATTTAAAAGCACATCGCTGCAGCGCCGCATCTCACTCACCTGTACAAGGTACCACCACGTTCTACGGCCACATCTGGACTTGCAGCCACATCACCGCGCCTAGGGAGAAAAAGACAAGAATAAAGGTGAGAGGGGAAAGAAAACAAGGAAACCTTAATTTCCATTACAAAGCTTACCTGTTGGGTTATTCCAACTTCATTTCGGGCCGGTGCCGCATCCTGGCATTTCCGGACCCCAGCCCCTAAGGGGAAAAAGAGACATCAGCGTTAGTGGGCGCATGAAAAGACGTTACCCAACGCCCATTAAAGACTTACCTGATTTCTTCTGGATTGATCTTTGTTTCGGGTCGGTGCCGCATCCAGGCATTTCCGGACCCCGGCCCCTATGGGGAAAAAAGACATCAGCGTTAGTGAGCGCATTGATACAAGGACACTGAGAGAACTCTCACCAAGCTCACCAGAGTCTCATTCTTCGGTTCCACAGCTCTTCTCAGAATAGTTTCTGCACCTGAAAAAGAGACAACAAACAATTATTATTGCGGAATCATACTCATTAACAGAATCCTTACGGTACTATACCGGGAAAACAAAACTTGAACCCTCTACAATCAAAATCCCAGTGAAGTAGCTGGATACAATGCGCCCCTGCATGAGAAGCAGGATGGAGAGCTCAACCTTTCAAACCCTAAGGTGAGACTTCAAGTGGGGGTCGCAGGAGGATTTCGTAGAGGGGTGAGAAGGGAGCGGGTGGCTTGTACTTTCTCCCGCAGATTGTTAATACTCCCATTTCACATACAGAAAGATATTCCTGCGAGCCAGACAAGCCAGATTCGAAGGTCTGGTCCAGTCCATCTTCCGGGTCCTGCGCTTCACCATAGAAGAAGCAACAACACTCCAAACCAGACCTGCACCTCCGTGGGAGTCAGGTGAGCGTAACACTAGGGGAGATTATCACTTGACTCCCAGTGAGATTGTTACAGGCTGGAGAATGCATGCACCAATTCCGCCATTGCGTACACTCTCTGATGCTCACTCTACCTCTGCTATTCTGGTGGGGGGAATTGGACACCTTTCTTAAATAACCGACCAAGTCCCTAAACTATATCTCCATGCAGAAGAGGTCTAAAAACAACCTGGGCAATCAGGTGATCGAAACAAAACTTTCCTGCAAACAACACCTCTATTTCTGTGTAATCATGTCCTCATTTGCAACAATGTGAGGAAATGGAAAGAAAAGCACTTTACAGGCCCGCACGTTGTCATCTATTCAACACCAACAACTGTCAAAATCCAAGGACGATGTGGATGGGTCCACATAACAGACGCTCGCAGAGACAAAAGTACCATCTCCCAAAGCACAACAAATTGGGAAGTATTACAGAGTTTTCTTTTCATTTCCTATCAGCCCTTAAAATTCATAAAACACCTGCGAAAGACGGAGCTGAAGAAGCTTACAATGCAAAATGTGTGACAATGAAAAAGACATTTACAGGTTTCAGGAGCGTAGTGATGTTAATATGTTTTGGTATTTTTTAATGCTTTTGTTTTATTTGTTATTTAAAGAAAAATGTAAAGCACAATTGAATGCAAAAATAAAAATGCTAAAGAGAAATGTGATGAATGGGGAAGGCTTCCAGCATGACACTGAGGAAGAGCATAAGTCATTGACAGGCAATATCTGGTATGATGAAATGATGGGTGTGGGAAGAGAGAGGGTGAATGGCACCTGTTACATGTGCCATCTCATTCCAAACATAGTTGGAATGTCCAAAGTTCTCCTGCACCAAACTGTATCCTTTGAGGAGGTGGGGTGCCTAATGCACTTATCTCTCTGCAGAACTCAAAGTTTAATCCGGGGGGGAAAGCAGCAGTTCACTGGGTGGATGAAGGGGAAAATGTATATGAAGACAACTATGCAAAATTAATGAGAACAGGAACAAGGCATAGGTAATGGAGTGTGTCACTGAAGGCGCTAACAAGGGGGAATTACAAATAAGAAACCATAAAAGTTTGCAATGCACAACTAAAGAAGGGCAGAGTGTCACCTGGTGTCATGAAAGGCCACTGATGAGAATAAAAGGAGCATTTTGGTATGGGGACAAATGGGAGGGGGGAATAATGCAGTGTTGTGCTGAAGTATTGGTGGCCTTTCAGCAAGACGTGGGAGCCAAAGTCAATGACAACTGCCGAGCAACTTGAAAAACATCAACCAGTTGACATAAGAAGCTTTACACAATTCATTCTGTGTTTCAGGTCAAGTGGGTCTATTTTCCTGGGGATTAATTCGGAGTGCGCCAATGTGATGAAGAATGCAGCACTGATGTGGGGAACAGCAGCAGTGATGGATATCTGGTGGGCTTGCGGATCCTAAGAATTTCTGCTTGACAGCCCTGCACTTGTGGTGCCCCAAAATAGCACTGCCATGAAGATTGCACTGCAGGGAAAAATGGCATAGCAGACAGAGCAGCAAATAAAACATGCAAAGGAGAAAGTGGGAAAACTATTATTTCTCAAGGAAGCCTAAAAAGAAGCTAGCTTCTACCCCAAATAAAAAATGGCTCTTCTACACGGTTGAAATTTTATTTTACATCTTTGTTAGTTCCAGGAGTTCAGGGTGCAGATAATTCTAAATGGCTGCAGCTACCCTGTTAGGAGATATTGTAACTGGCTAATTCAACAGCAAAAGGGTTGAATGCAATCAAGTAAGAGATGAGTGCTTTGCGCTTGGTGGCCCTTCCAAATAGGTTTGTTCTGGACCTCCCAACAGCCATTGAAGATGGTGTCTGTGCAAGGTTCAGGTAAAGTTGCTGCAATGCAGTTCCTGATGGTGATGCCTCCAATGGAACTCTAAGTGCAGCTATACAAGAGACACTGACAGTCCAGGGAAAGATGACAAGCAAGGTTAATGGAGGCCAAGCAAAAGACTGGACAGACAGACTATTCGCAATGGATGCTCTGCTGACTTTCTGTATTGTTTGAAGGGACTGTCCCCGTGTTGGTACTGATTCTCATCACCTTCTGCATTGTAAAGAACATTTTTAAAGTATATTTTAACAACCAAAAAGGACATTTGATGTTACCCTTGAGTGTTGACAAAACTAGTTTTGCAGTGAAGAGCAGGAAGAAAATAATGGGGGAATTGAAGGGGATGGTCCTGATGGATGGGTTTTTACACAACCTGCTGATGTCTAGAATTATAAGGAATTCAGGATTCAATGTCTAAAGGATGGGGCAGGGTGTGTATGGTTTGGTGAAGATTTAAATTGTTGGGGGGAGAATGGGGGAGACATGTCACAGTTTTAGAAAATATGAATACATAAAGATGAAGTTGCTAAAAAGGAACAAGAGGCCCAAAAAATATGTAGTTACTAATACATTAATAAAAGGGGGAATAATGTAATAAAAGTGCAATTTCAGCACGCTATCAAGGAATGCATTTATCAGCTGCGAGAGTAACACTGTAAAAGGGGAGGGGGCTATTTCTAATATCTGTGAAATTGAAAGCATAATAGAACTGATCCATAAATCCTAGGGCACAAGTAAGTATAATCATGCATTGTGGTAGAATGAAACATGGCAACTAGGCCCTAAAAGCTTGCTTCTGTTTCAAAAGTGTGCAAGCATTTTGTTCGCAGAAAAGGCAATTGCAGCTGGTAAATCAGTGCAGAATCTGCAATCCCAGGCCAGCATTAAGAGTACACAATGTTTTTTATTTTTTTTGAGGTTAAAAGATTAGAGCTCACACGTTCCCCGGTGAATAATGAATACATGACCATTTTAATTCAAAACCATTTATGGAATGCGATATTCTATTGGAGCCGGCAAGAACCACAATAGTTCCAAACTGCCCCATGGAACGTTTTCCCTGAGAAAAGGGTAAGGGTGTCCCCGATATGCAACATTTGTGCAGCAGTATGTCCATGGTTCAAGGCTGTGTTGGAGTAATGGTGAGCAGCCGTTCTTATGGGAATCAGTATGAGGTGACCAGGGAAGATTCTCAAAGTTCCGCTGGTCGCCTCAAATGTTTCAATGACTTAATTTTGTGCTGTGGGAATTGGGGGTGGATTGTGATGTCACAGTTTATAATTGAGGCCAGTGTGGGAATGTTTGTGGACCCAATGGTTGATCGCAATGCTTGTCCATAAGAGTTCAAAGTGTGAAGTCCAATCATCTCTGTGTGGGCAGATTATTTCATGTTGCACGAGCGCAAATGCTAATTACGTTGCTTTGTATAAAAGTCATAATTTTAAGGGCGTTTGTTTGACATTTTATGCAGTTCTTTCCCGTGATCTGTTTGAATTTGCTGTCACAGCTGCATCTGGGGTCCTGAATAAAACTGTTACTTCTTGCACCGGTGTACCCTCCTTTTTGACTACTTTTGGAATTTGTTGGCGAGTTTTAAAATGTGATCCCTTTATTTTGATATACCCGTAATATCCAAAAGGGCAAATGAGTATGCTGAAAGTATTTTGAAAGTTGAAAGGAATATATTCATGAGGGTCCAAGATCAGTTCTATATACTGCTCAGATGTGCTGTATGAATAACTTTACATGCCCAGTCTTGTTGTTCTCCAGTATCCAATCTCCATTCTCTCACACTGGTATAGTATCGTTACAGGACACACCGATTGCATGTTCCCACTGGGAGCTTCTGCTTCGAGTCACTTAGGAACCACGCTGGATCAAGTGGCGGACTGGCCGACATCGAAGTCTGGAGATTTCACAGTGGGCCTCTGCACCATGGACCCCTTTCATTAGAACACTCATTTTTATATTGTCGAATGCCACACACAAAATTAAGATGCTGTTTTAGCGTGCACATTTGGGGCTACTTTGAAAAAATACACCAGGGCCTCTTTTGGTTCCCAGTCCCCTCATGGCTGGAGCCTACAGCTTTGCACCCTGACCATCTATTCCCCTAATGCCTCTTGTAACCAGCTCTGTTAACTGGCTGCAAGATGACAATGGGCCTCATTATGAGTGTGCTGGTGCAGTAATAACACGCCAGTATTACTGCATACTGGTCCATTACCACACCGGCACAGTCCAAGTTTGGTGGCGAGGTGGACGGATTTACCGGCAGTTCAAAGCTGTCGGTAATTCCAGCACCCCACCACCAAAATATGCTGTTATTACCAGCACCAGTATTACCCGTGCCCCTAATAGCATCAATTGCCCCCAATCGGTCCAATGGGACTCCATGAAATGCGGAAATCGAGCACTTACCGCCACTTGTAATCGGCAGGTAATCCAATCAGACTAAGTGGCAGTAACGGCATTACCGTTTGGTGGTATCCCGCCGGACTTTCCAGCGGGATACCACCAAACCTGTGACGAGGCTCAAATATATACTCAACTGCGGGGGTGGGCGGAGCCTACAATGATTCCTAGTGGGAATTCAGGACAGAGATGCCTTTAAGGAAATAAACGTGTCTCGACTAAATGAGAACAGCCTTATTTTTTTAATGTATAGAAGTGCTTTGTATACTTAAGCCTACCGCTGCAAAAAGGAATTGCAAATTGCTTTAAAATAGAAAGCTGCAGTACACACTATGCAAACATGTTCTCTAGGGTAATAAGATCAAATAGTCCTTCATTGCATTTGATAACATTAGAATACAATTTGAGCGATAATAGATTCGAGCCATCTGGCACGCTGAATGGGAAGGGTATCTTACGCCGCTTACTTTAACCTTGGCTATCTTGAATCTGCATTAGTCTGACATTAAGGGGACTATTTATTAGCTTTATGTTCTACTACATAAACATGTGTCTGTGAAAAAAATGCCAATACAAAAACACCAAGCACAACAGCCATATATACTCCTGATGAATAGAGCTGTCATTCGTAACCTTCTGCTTTTCTGCACAGTAGTTAAAACATCCCAGACTCCTTCCAGCGACTCAATACACACGTTAATTATATGTTGATCTCATAATAGGTCTGTGCTGTGTTTTCCGTATTACAAAGGGTTCGGTTTTTAAAGCAATGTGTGTGTTTTATATTTCAAAGGGCCTCCAGTGAGAGTATTGTGCTTCACTACATATTTGGGCTGAGTATGTTCATTGCACAGAGTCCCCTAAATACAATCTTGCACAGAGTCGCCTAAACACAATATTCAATAACATTCTGCACACCAGAAGAATATTAACAAATAGTTTGTGTAGTCTGTCTGATGTAGCTTCACAGGTTACCTCTACACGGCTGGTAAACTATTTAATGAACCTGTGTCTGTGATTAAGAGTTTTTTTTTATAAAACTACCTAAAACTGCCTAGACCGAGAAGCCTATCCTTAACACACATTTAATATTCAGTAATACCAGCCGGGTGTGTACTCTAATAGCACTCTAAGAAGTGAGAGAAAGTACATTTTTGTTTCACAGTAAGTGGATCTGTAAATACATTAAAACATGCCAATGGACGGAACTAATCAACTTTAACTTGTTCCATTGACTTTACAGGTCAGTCACCACATCTCAGCTACAAATAACTGTAAAATACTTCGACAAAGCAGTGCCCAAGTGGACTTCTTGGGGAAATTTCATGAGGCTATTGTGACGTTGTACGAGCTGCAGACGGATGTGAATTTGCCCACACATTGTTTTCCAGCATTGGTACGCTCTTGATGTGCATAGTGCATAGTTTTCACATCTTTCCCAAGGTCCAGTACATTTCGAAGGTATGCCAAGAGATGATTGGGGCAGTCAGTAACTATGAAAATAATAGCATACCGACTGACAAAAAAAAGAGTGGAAATTCCTACACATATGGAGTGTGTAGCTGGATGTATATGAGGTGTAATGGGCAATCTACGTGTGAAACCATAGACACTTGGCTCACTCTGTTCAGCCAGCTGAGCTCTTGTACTAGCTAGCACACACACTACAAACAAACGGTATCAGCTAATATTATCCCCACCAATAATATCGCCATATATGGTCGTGGGGTAAGGCCATAGGCGATATTATTGCTGGGGATAATTTACAGGCTAAATGGGACTGCGGGTTGCGGGGGTGTCCCCCGCTCCCTTTTAAAATATATGGGGGTGGCAGGGTTGTCCCCCGCAGGTTCCATAGCTTAATATTGCCGCAAAATATGGCAATATTTTTGTATGGTGATATTTTTGCAGGGATATTAACACATGGAACCAAATAAACACTTTATAGATTATAGTGGTATTCATGTTTTAGAGCATGGCTATTCATTGTGCGCACCAGCAGATTCGTTGGACTAGAATGCCCATGATCCTTTGCCACTGGGCTGGCTAGGGATCATGGGAGTTGAAGTTTAATCATCAATGTGGGGCACATAGTATATAGCCTTATAGAGTGAGGGAGTGGTTGTTATTACGGGATAATAGACAAAATGAGTTAGTATATTAAATGTGGATTTATTTGGTAGTGTTTAGTGTTTAAATACCATGGTTGTCTTCATACATTTAGAATTTAATTTGCAACTTGGTTGAATAAGAACGAGATTAACATGAGCATGCACTAACTGTAACTTAAAAGTTTCTCTGTAAGAAAGTGAAAACAATGTCCAATATTTTAGCTTTCTCTTTCCTGTGCAGAATGGCTCGTTGCAGCCAGAAAAAGTCCTACCAGAGAGTAAGTATCTTCTTAAAAGAAATCTTGCATGGACATTGCATGTGACCTCCTTGCCTGCTTTTGAAGACAGAGGGCCTCATTTACAAAAGGTTTAGCATGAAAGTGACTTTGTACTGCAAATGTATACTTTGTGCCACACTAAATAAATCTTTCCGGTTGACAGAACAAACTTTGGGCTTACCCTTTCCACTTAGCACTGTGCAGGAACGCTTTGCGCAAAACACTGGACGTAATGCGCGGGAAGGCACAGTGCAAACAACAAAATGGGGGGGGACATGCACAATTCTCATTAAAGGAGAAAAATGTGGAAGAACATGGGCGTTGGGCAGGCAGCACCACACAAATAACCAACATGCGCCATCAAGCGCTAAGTAAACCCTATTCACAGAAACTATTGCGCTATCGCTTCGACTTCAAAGGAGAATGAAGAAACCGCCACCCGTCACCTGTCACCTGTCACAAAGCACAAAGAGCAATGAAAGTCTGTGCATACAAAGCACAATGCAACTGCAATGAACATACAATTGCCACAATGCCTGATCCTGCATTGCTAGCACTGATATTACTAAATTGAAGGCGGAGGAGGGTTACAATCTTCCATCCATGAACAACAATATTTGAGTTGTCAGATAAAGAGGTGCTTGGAAGAAACCACTTCCTTCCTCATGTCAACCTAGACCTGGTTAGGGAGTGAAAGAATGACCTGGTATCACCCACCATGTGCTCACAGGCTTTGACACCACTGATCAAAGTGCTATCAGCCTTATTTCCTGTCCACTGAATCATTCCAGCATACCACAGACATTGCTGGGTGTATATCAACACCCACACAATCAAGGTGCCTCCACCAGGTCTTGCACCGCATCCTAGGACGTGTAGATAGGTACATTTACATGCCACACACACTGCAGGCAAGGCAGAGTGTGCCAGGAATTATGTGCAGCTGCACACGCTCCCTGGGTCCTGGGAGCCATTGACTACACCTATGCAGTGCTGCTGCTCCTCCCAGTGAGAGACTGAGCACATCTGTTGCAACAGGAAACATTTGCATTCTATGAATATTCAGGTGAATGTGATGCCAAGAGAACACATCATGCATGTTAATGCCAATTAACCAGGATGCACACATGATAGCTACATCTTCCAGCATTCTCCCATATACCACATCCTTGCATTGGGAACCTGTCGAAACACATGGCTTGCGTGCGAGTAACAACTATCACGCACACATAAGCAGTCACATGACACATAGGAACACAAGAAATGACAATACATTCAATTAATACCCATTTTAACTGGCCTGTCGCCTTCTCCAAAGGCAATATCGTCTCCCCATTCACTCCAAGAAGAGGGCCCACATCCAGGCATGTATCTCTGGAGCATCAAACAACACGGGTGAACTCTTTCAAATCTGGGAGGATAGCTCAGGGGCAACATGCTTGCCTTGGAAGCAAGACAACATGGAGCACCACAGGTTCGATCCCCGCGTCCGTGCTTAAAAACCTCTGGGTATTACGTGCGTTATAAATAACCTATCATATCATATATCATATCATATCCTTCCACAGTCTCCACCTCGTCTGAGACACTCTGCACAGCATTGTCCACCCACATGACTGCAAAAAACCAGGACATCCAGAGTACTTTTTCTTCCTCCCCCTTTTATCTCCCCTTCTCCCATCCCCTTGCCACCCTCGGCCTCCCATCCTACGTCAGTGTTTCTATCCTACTTCTCTCCTATGACATCAGATGAGGTCAATAGGGTTGTCCACTCTATGAAGATCTCCTCAAAACAGGCTCCCCCGTTCCTCAAGAAATATTGAGGACAACATTGGCTTCCTTGCCCCTGCACTTGCTGACTTCTGCAATCACTCTCTTGGTACCAGGCTTTTCCCCCTCTCTCAAGCATTATCCTGTGCGCCCTCTACTGAAAACGCTATCCGCTGACCCCTGATGTCTGGCTAACTATCGCCCATCTCTATCAATCCCTTCCTTGGGAAACTCCAGGAGAAGCTTGTCTTCCCCAAACTGACCCAGCACACTGAGCTTGTTGGTTGCCTTCACGACCATCAATCTGGATTCTGAGAATCCAGAGGCACCTTCTGAACACCTGTGAAGAATTGCTCAGATCTCTTGACTCTAACTCCCCTGCGGTTCTCATTCTACTTGATCTCTCCTCTGCATTCGATATGGTCAACCACTCCATCCTCATAAAGTGACTCCATGACACCTTTGGTATCTCGGAGTGGGCACTGGATTGGCTGACCTCTTTCCTCACTGACCACCCCTCCCAGGTTATCCTGGGCTCTTTATCTTCTCCCACCTCTATCTCTACCAGTGGCGTCCTCCCAGGGCTCCAACCTCTCACCCTGGCTCTTTAACGTATATCTCGCCCCACTCGCTTACCTTATTTCCACTTTCTCCCCCAACTTCCAGTGTTATGCAGATGACACCCACTTTCTCTTCAAACTTCCCTCTGATCCTCTCCTTACTTCTCTACAATTCCTGACTGCCTATCTGAGATACAGTCCTGGTGTGCCTCCAATGGTCTCTGCATCAATGCCAGCAAGACAGAGATCCTTCCTATTGGGACTCCTGCTCCCTCTTTCCCCCCTTCACTCTGGCCACCTGCTAGGAGCTCTCCTCCTTCTCCTTCATCTGAAGCCAAAAACCTTGGAGTCCTATTCGACTCCTCTCTCTCTTTCCTCCCTCACATATTGGACCTTGCCAAGAAGGCCCACTTTCAATTCCACCTCCTTAGAGCCATCCTTCCTTTCCTCACTTTTCCACCAAAGTTCAATGTCTCTGGAGCTTTGGAACTCTCCTGGCTGGACTACTGCAACAGCCTCTTCCTTCATCTTCCTTCACCCTCTACCTGCCCACTACAGATTATCCAGGCTGCAAGACGTATCCTTGGCCTTAATCCCAGGGACTGTATCTATCCAGCCCTAAAATCTCTCAACTGGCTCCCGGTTGCTGCAAGGATTCAATTCAAATCCCTCTGCATCCTCCATAAAGCTGTCTGGGGCCAGGGTCCATGCTATCTACAACTTGCACTCACTAAATACTCTCACTCCATATCTTTATGCTCTTCCGACTAAATACTCTCACTCCATATCTTTACGCTCTTCCGGTTCCACCTCTTCGCGCATGAAGCATTTCTATAAGCAGCAAGCTGGTGGTCATTCTATTTCCTCGGCCGGTTCGATCCTCTGGAACAGCCTCCCCCTTCCTCTCTGTCTTGAGCCAGATCTCCTCAAATTCCCGGGAGCTCCTCAAGACTTTCCTCTTCACCTCCGCCTTCTTTCTCTCCCTCCCGTGCTAAACCCAAAACTTGCTGAAATTGGTGGCCAGGGCCCTTATATGTCTTCTGGGCCCTGGTCTCCCTTCCATTTGCCTTTAGCCTACGCCCTTTCCCAGCACTTGCCTTTGTGCACCCATTGGCCTGTGCAGCCTCACATGCTTGCACTTTTTTATTGGCAGGTGGTCACTCTTACCAAGTTATCTCTGCCAGACATTTACCTGTTGCAGGTAACTGGCTTGCTCCCTGGCTCTCCCCCCCTGTTGATTCTCCTAGCACTTGCTCCCTTCCCATCTCCCTCTCTTGCTCTGCACTTGCACTTTCTGAATGCTCACAAGGACTAGTCATACTGCCTCTTTCCTGTCCATCAGTTTTATTTCTATCTGCCTGTTGTTCCCATGTTCCCATCTTCCCTTGCCCTGTGGGCACTTTGAAACCCAATTTATTGAGGTTTAAGCACTTTGCAAATGCACAATAAATAAATAAATACATACACACATACATTTGGTCCTTTGCAGAGGACAGTGCCTACCCGCTGTTACCATTACTGTTGATACCGATCAAGAACCCAGCCAACCTAGGTAAGGCGCACTACAGCTCAGCACGCATATCCACTATGGGGCATAGCAGAGCACACATTTGGAGTGTTCAAGCCATGCTACGTTCCCTTGACCACTCAGGTGGCATATTGCTATATGCAACCCCTGTAGTGCACAAAATCATACTGGCATGTTGTGTCCTGCATAATATTGCAGCAAGCTGTGGCATAGCAGTAGAGATGCAGGAGGGTCTCCGCCCTCATCCACAGGCCCCACCCATTGCCTTAATAGGACAAAGGGCACAGGGACAGGGCACACACAACCAGGTACTGCAAACCTACTTCACATGAATTGCAACCTCTATAGAACACACACAGTAAAACCACAACCCTGATGGGCTTCAATGATGCAATCGGGCTAATCCAGCTTGCCCATAACAACAGCCTGAGAATGGGTCTCTTGGAATGGCAAACACTGTGTGCCCCATGTCATGAAAAGTACAACACCTCCCCATCACCATCCATCACATAAAGTGCACAAACCACAGGCATAGTCATTTCAAGTGCAAATGAAAGTTCCCATGTCACAGGCCCAAACTACAAATAAAATCAAAGCCAGTCCCTGGCACAATGTTCCCATGCCATGTGTTCCAAGGATTCACATGCATCAAGTGCAACACAAATGGGTCACCTGACTGCCATCTTCTGCAATGGGGAAAATCAAGAGCTCACCACCCACACCCTCCATATGCATGTCTCTGATATCATCAATATATCTATGTCCAATCATGGAGATGCCCTCCAAATCTTACAGAAAGCAATGTAGCCACTCAGAGAACACACAAACATAACAATAATTTAAGGTTACACACCCCTCACCATCAATATTTCTTGATCACATTAATGGGAATACAGCAGCAACATTACACTTGACACATGAGAAACACAGTTTGGCCTCCCACGCCTGCACCTCACCAGCAATTCACTGCATACTTCACACATCATCCACATGCATACATGTCATCTGGATCATGCTCTTACCTGGATTGTGAGAGTCCGGTATGTTGCATGCTGATGCATCATGGATCGGGTTGGACTGGGAACCAAAAGAGGCCCTGGAAATAATACTGAAAGTGGCTCCATATCACACTTTACCACAAAGCCAAGCATTACCCTAAAAGATTTCCAGAATCCCCCATACGCCAGTCCAGTCCAGATCACGCAGTGGTTACTAGACAAGAGAAATGCCAGAAGATGACATGCCGGGATGACATGACAGAAGTGTAAATGTAATTCCATACCAAAAATAAGCCACTGCATCACCCCTCAACAAAAACATGTGCACAGGAACATCCTGGGGAGACTGGCATCAAGACGACAAATCTTGGAGGTGCAACCAATAACACAAACCACATGCATGGCTGATCTAGGAGACACACACACACATATGTAGGACAACTCACAACTTCAGTGACAGTGACCAGCACACAATCATCACCATATGTAATTAGAGATGTTCACCCCTGTGTGTGCCACATTATGCCACTATTGGGATGCATATGTCAGCAGCCATGAAAATGCATGAGAGTGCACAACCTTTCCCGGTGGTACTGCTGCTGTGCTGTGAATCCCTCACCACCTCCACCTAACACTGGGCCTCCACATTGGTGCTAGGGCGGTCAGTGTCCAGCAGAGGGAAATGGGGGCTTGGGTGGAAATAGGGTGATTGGGGTGTCATCACAGGGGGATGAGACAGCATAACTGAAATGACATTGGACATTGTTTGGACCAGCTAAAGGAGTCTTTCTGACACACTGTGCTTATACACATCAATGTTGAATGGAATGTTCACCTGTATGCGGGAGGCTGTAGTAGTTCACAATACCACATCAGTGTCTACACTGAGCATGGCTGTATGTCAAGTCCCTCACCTTGAAAATGTGCCCAGTAGCCCAGTAGCATGAGCAGTTGAGTCACTGCCGTCAAGAGCACAATGGCCCTGACATGAGGACAAAATAAAAACTTCCGACCATGGACAGGGGAAATAAAATACAATACAAAGAATCCATGCTCCCTCCAAGGACTCATGGACAACAGGGTGCTGGAAGAAGTGGTGATGGTGGCAAGAGGATATGGGTGTGTGGGGGCAGGGCCAATGCCATCAGCTTTATGGTTCAGCAGGAACCACATCCTGTTACGGATCCTGGATGGTGCATCTGTTCACGCAATGCCAGAGCCTGCTCTTCATTGGCTACTGGCAATTGTGAAAGGGATGCATGGATGAGGGCCCCAATTGCAACAAGGTCCTGAGGATGGCTATCGTAAGTGACCAAAGAGTCAACATGCTTGGTGACCCTTGACGTTTCCAAATGCATGTTGAGAGTTTCCTGCAAAGCAGACATCGCCTGGTAGTAGAGTGTCCTTGGGGTCAACTCCGCCTCATGCAGAGATTGAATCAGTGAATCTATGTGTGCATGGTGGAATTCTCCTGAGGCGAACATCTCCTCATGCACAGTTCGATTTAAGGAATCTGTGTCTTGATGGTGGCTTGCCCTTGAGGCCAAAATCTCTGTATGCAGGGTTTGCCTCGAGCTGGCTATCTCTTGCCTCAGGATACCTTGAGGCCAAAAACTCTTCACATAGCAATTGCTTTCTCATGAGTCGCCTGGCTCTGGCATTCTGTGTCCTCTTTCCTCTCCTGCCGCAATAGGCATAGTTTGGCCGGGAGTGCAGCAGTGGTGGAGATTATCTTTTCCACCAGGCGATGGATGTGCCTGTCTATATCTTGCAGATCTCACTCAATTGGGCACTTGCATGCAACAACTCCTTTGCCAACTCCAAGTCTCGCAGGCACAAATCCAGCATGTGGGTGTGGCCTACCAAGTTGGGATGCCGGAGCCTGGGCCTGTCACAGAGAGTGCTGTGTCATCAGCTGGCAGTCTAAAACCCTCTCACGGACATCAGCCTCCACTGCTTACACCATGATGGCACGAGACAAACTTACAGACAAATAATTCTCCATTGAAGTAGACTTCTCCACTGCCAGGCCCAGGATCTCCTGGCTCTACTCCTCCGACTTGGCCACCTCGAGGACCTCAAGGAGCTCCATGGCATCCAGACTACTCAGTGGTGGACCCTCCATCATGTCCCGCAGTATGCCTTCCACATCAGATTTGGCAGCATCATTGAAAGATGAGTCGGCAGGTTTGCTGATGATGGCCTGCAACACTAGGGCCTTCTCACCAGACACATCACTCCGAGCTTCACTTGTGGACGGTTGTGCCTCATCAAACTCCTCTTCCTCATCTGCTGTGTCCTCACCTGCACAAAGGCAGACAACAATATTCAAAGGCCTACCTACTCAGCTAAACATGCATACGTGAATTCAAATGCATACAGTCACAATAGGGCCAGCCACATGTACATCAGACATTGAAACTGAGCATTCAGATATGTGAAATCCACAGGTGACTAACGTACAATGCTCTGTGAAATCATGTCGGTGCACATTAGGTCCTCCATCAAACCACAGATTTGAGGATTAGGTAACCATAAATACACACATACATATATGAGAGTAGAAGGTCAAACAGCAGAGGGGTGGACTTCCATGCAAAATTGCTTAGCCCCTTGACCACTTCATCTATTCCTACTTTCAACATGTGGAAGTATCACATCCTAACAAAACCTGCATGCAGCAAACTGTCACCAAAATCCCCATATACCCCTTTGCCAGATTAGCCACGGGCAGATTTGTGGTTACCCACAATCACATGCATCTTGACCATGTGTGAGGAGACTGCAAAATGGATAAGACCAGTGCGCACTTGCATGACCACTGAATAATTGACACTCCAAATGTGGTATGAACATCACTAATGAAGCATATTTTTGACAACCACTGCATCTTCTGACTGGAACATACACTCATGCAAACTTTCCCTGAGATTGTTGATCATCCTTGTCCACTGGTTGCCAGAACCAGTAAATGGATGGGTCTGCCATCAGCCACTGCACATTATTATACCATGTGACTCACAATTAGCGTTCATGATGCACTATCCACAAGTGAGTGTGTTCAATTACATGTTTCTTGCAGGGCATTGCAACATATAGTGATGATTCTGAAGCATACTGCATACAGTAATATGTGCTGCAAGATCAATGTCAACCGCAAACATGGTTCAAGCATCCACCTTCCAGGATGCACAGCATGCAATGGAAGTGTATATGTATGCATTAATGTATTACTCATGGTTGGGTGAGAAGGACTAGGCCCAACTGTGCTACAAAATATCTGAGCATTTTGTAAGCCTTTCTTTAGGCTGGTTTTCACTTTTTTCACTGTGCCAACAGTGTTCTTGCAAGCCTCCTTCCCCTTCTCAATGTCCTGTCCTGTTCCCGTAATATCTTTGAAGAGTGGGCACAGCTCTATAGTATTAAATTATTACTCAATGTTGCTTATATGTATTGGAGCACACCCCGAGCACTTGGCACAAGGTGAAATCTTGAACAAAAAGAAGAATCAGAACCTAATCTGATCCTGGGTATGTTCACTTCCGGCTCTCCAACTTGGAGTTGCTTGAATCATGAATCATAACGGCCTGTGTATTGAACATACTTTTATAACTATGGTGTATTGGTGTATAAGCTAGTCCTTTAAAACTCATGCATATGTTCTAGATGGGCTCCATTCTCTCTATTTTCCTCTTTTAGTTCTTACCTTTCTCGCCCTTCGTGTATCACAATGATTCAATCGTACGAGCAAACCAGCGTCTGTCTCGAACGCTGGTTTACATGTCTGTTGACTTCTGTTGCTAGGTTACTCGCGCATGTCACAAGATAGTGAAACTAATGGTAAACACTTTATAATATAAACCATTTAATTATTATTTTGTATACATTTAACATATATATTTTTTTTTTGTACAGAGCATACCAAAATAGAAAATACTTCAGAAAAACCTGTTATGGATAACAATTTTCACAGTATAGAAGAAAAAATTGATTTATTGTTGACTAATTTTAATAATTTGAAAACTTTTGTGGAAGATCATTTTAAACCATAAACCTCATACCATTGCCCCACATGTACTTGTCCCTCCTCAACATATCCCAATCAATTATCCCCAAACCCTCTCCATAACCCAAAACGTTTTGATGAGACTTCCATCCCTTCTTCACCTAATAACAATCATGATGAAACCCCTAATTCTCTTGTTTTTGTTTCTGTTTCTGCCTCACCTTCTCTGTCATAAATTATTAATATATGTTAAATAAAGTTTAATTTTTATATTGTTTTGTAAATAGTTTCGTTTGTTGTTCTTTAAAACAATGTAGGTGTCCGCGGACAGTGCAGGTGTTCTGAAATGTTCCTAAATAAAGGAAAATGGCGGTGTCCTGAAGAACACTATACCTGTTCGCACTGTTCGCTAGCAAGATGAAACTATTCTAAGAACACACGTCGTGTCCTGAAATGTTCGTAAAAAAAAAAAATCAAGTGTCCTAAAGAACACTATATCTGTCCGTAGTGTTCGCTGGCAAGTTCAAACTGTTCTAAGAACACACGCGGTGTCCTGAATTGTTCGTAATTAAACGAAAATGGAGGTGTCTTAAAGAACACTATACCTGTCCATACTGTTCGCTAGCAAGTTGAAAATTTTCTAAGAACACAATTGGTGTCCTGAAATGTTCGTACATAAACGAAATTGAACGTGTCCTGAAGAACACTATATCTGTCCTTACTGTTCGCTAGCAAATTTAAACTGTTCTAAGAACCCACGCAGTGTACTGAAATGTTTGTTTCACGGGTGATGCAATTTTAATTAGTTCAGGACCCGAACAGTGTCCGTAGAACATCAACGTGCATGCGCTAGCCAATCTCCGTGCATTTGGTGTCCTGCGGACATACGCTTCCTTCGCTGACTTGTTCGCGAACGGATCATATGACCGCGCCCACGCTGATCGCGTGTTCTGAATGCGGACACTGTTCAGGTCCTCAAACAAATTAAAAGTAAATTTTCAATTAATCCATAATATTTTGACCGCGCACAAGCACCCCTATAAAATACCACGCCCTGGAGCTTATTCTCATTGTGTTTCTGGCTATTCTTCAGAGCACAGCTATTTCTCCAGCAACTTGCTTATTACACCATCGAGATGGCATCCCTGGCTGCGGAACTACCACCTGGTGCTGTCCCTGCTTCAGCACCACCCCCACCCCCTCCACCACCACCACCTCCCCAAGGGCCTGAAGAGGGGAACAGGAGTGAGGATGCGGAGGAGGAAGAAGAGGATGATGAGAATGAGGTAGAGGAAAACCCTACTACCCGCACTAGGCGTGAGTCTTGGGTGTGGCGGTTATTTACCATTCATGGGAATGTTCCTAAGGCTCGTGCGAACCGTGCTACCTGCAATGAGTGCAAAATGATACTCAGTCACGGGAAGCACGATAAGTACAGCTTTGGGAACACTACTATGAAGCGACACCTGAGGTCATTTCACTCTGGGGCTATTTGCAGGGTTATACCTTGCGAAGAACGTAGCAGGTTGATTTCCTCTACTTCATCCTCTGTTTCTGATCCTGTTACCACAAGGACCACCTCTGTGGGACAGCGTCTTCCTCAAGCTGCCTCACAGGCCATACAGAATGCTGATGACCCTTACCTTTCGAGGGTCACAGTTGTATGTATGTACTGTGACACAGTACTCTGCATGGGGGAGTGACTTCGTAGTGCTTTTGAGACTATCATCTCAGAGCACGAGAAGATCTGCTCACTACCCAAATAAAACCCACTCTACATCTTCCTCTCTCAGCTCGCCCTTTCTTATCCCTGTGGTTGGTGTCCCCCCTTTCCCCTCCTCTTGTAGTGTGTCGTGTATAAAAAACCAAAAAAAATACAAAATATCAAAAATAAAAAAAAAAATAAGGCTCTTTTCAGAGCCGCCTTTCACAGTTAAAAAATAGAAGTGAAAATAAATGAAGCAGGGCCCTTTGTATTTTTTAGAAATCCGCGGACAGTTCGTGAACATTTAAAAAATTGGGTTGCTACCCCATCACAAACATTGCAATTTTCTCTGGGAAGAGGTGGTGGCTCTGAAAAGAGCCTTTGGGTGGTGTTTGTAAGTCAAAAAATATAAATGCTTAACACCTACTTCAAAATGGTTGTTGTAATTCCAAACAAGGTCACAATCATTTTGTACATTTCTCAGAAAAATCTGATTGCCAGCATAAGTATGATGGACTCCATCTCTGCGAAAAATGTATGTACTACGAAACATAATATTTTCATTGTGAAAAGAGGACATGCCAAAATCTCTTAGAAAGGCACAAACAGCCTTATTAACATTGCACCTTGCTTTTTCCATTTGTGGACCAAATGAAGAAGAACGAAGCCACATTTGTCTCAACATTTGCGCAATCCGTGAAAATATCACTTGAGAATTGGGAAACATGTACATAACCTTCCCAAGTCCTTCGTTCATAGCAAATTGCAAAAAAATTCCAGTCACATGTCCTAAACTGTTCCCTCCACAATTAATTACAATTATGTCTGGATGTTGCTCTGTCTCCAAAGTAGCACAGAGAGGTAGCAAGTCCAACCACTTCATTCCACGTACTCCATGCCAGTTTACTTCCACATGTGGGAATCCAAGATCTACAGCTACTCCACAGTTTTCTGCATGCACCTTCAACCAATGTATCCACAAATCTCCCAAAATCCAAACAATCTGTTTTCTGAAACACACAGCCATAGCTATCTTTTGTTCTCTCAGCAAAAAGAGTATCTGAGAAACTCTCTCCTGGCACAACACACCCACTAAACTTTCCTGACCAATCCCTTTCAGTGCTTATTCTCATTTGCATGACTTCTGAACCCAAAAATCCCCGGATGCAACTCCCGATGTCCGCGAACTACCGCCATGTCCACGGACATATCGTAACATGAACAGCCCTTCTACCATTTCCACTTCACTCTCTCTGCCATTCCCTCATTGGATGTAGCTAAAAAATCACATGACCATGCACCAATCATATTCAAGACCTCTACATCTAACTGCATCAACATAGATCAGCACTGCAAATGTACTGTGAATCTCTCTGAGTACAAGTGTCATATCATTGGCAAGCACCATCTACCAGAAATACTATACAAGTTTCCAAGATTTCTACTTGCAGCTCCATGCATATCCATATGCATGAACACAAACTTCAGGTATGCATATTTTCTGTACAGTAGATGAACACATTTTCAAACAGACTTTTAGCTTGTGTAATCTGTAAAATGAATTTACTGTATTTTTTTCAATTTCCCAAAATAAACTATCACTTATAAACCTTTATAATATGTACTTTCTTTATACACACACACTCAAATCATGTTAAACTAACATTTTTTAAATGAAATATATAGACTACATATATTCAAACAAAATTGCATGCAAGCACAATCTATGTTTAAATCTTTAAAAATATACTTATACAATTTCATATTTTTTTGTTTTTATTTATTTATTTACTTAATTACTTTAATTTAGACTTGACATTGAGGCGCTATTACCTAGAACAGCTTACTTACAGAAATAGTGGTAGTCACTGGTATATTATAAATTTCACAAGACATAGTAAAGATATTTTTTTTCCTACAGTTAGTCATTCAATACAATTTGTTCATTAAGAACATATCATATGTACTGAACTGATGCAATGTATCTTATGTAAATCAATTAGTTTAATGGTTTTCAATTAAAAAAATCAATATCTAAATTAAAAACAGCGCTATATACAAACAAAGTTCCTAATTTGAAGCTTTTACAATTGCAGTGAAGACCAGTCTCCTGAAAAGAAGCAGCCAAATTCGAAGAACAAAGAAGAACTAAGAAGTTACCTGTTAATTTAAGAAAAAAAGTAAGTAGAATATCACCATAATATTTGTATTATTAATCAAACATACTATAACGTTAATACAAGCTATTTTGGTGCCTAAAAATAGAGATTGTGTACCATTTTGTCCAAAAATCTCCATGTCTTAAACAGCGATTTACAGCCAGAATGGCCCACAAATTCCTATTTTTGGACACACAAATTACCCAACTGAACCGCTACAATTTTCATATTATAGAACAAACAACTGTTGTAATTGTATACATTAGATTTACTATTTGTACTTTTCCACACCACTAGCTTACTTTTTTTTGTCATCTGAACCCCAGTTTAGTAAAACATAAATTCAAGAATACCTATCCCTACTAGTTGTAGTTCCCAATGCACAATCACACTCCATTACATACATCTTTATCATCTTACTCAAACACTCATGCACACAGCACACATACATTCCAGAACACCCCAACCCATATCTTCTTTATTTTTTTCAACAGACCCTAAAGAATGCCTACCAAAAGTCAAGTCCGTAGAAAGCAACACAAAAGTAGAGCAAATGAAAATAAAAGTGTCCAAAATAAGCATCCATCTCTAGCAGAATTTGTAAAAAAAGTTGAAACAAAACAGCTAATTCAGTCATTTTTTGAAACACAAGAAGTTTCAAGTACAAAAACTTTGCCTCCTCTATCAAAATGTAAAACAACCCAAAAAACAATTAACAGAAAATCAGCTATCACTACAGATAAAACTACTTCTTCAAATTTTAATATAGTGCAAAGTAAGCATACCAAGAAAAGTATTTTAGCCAAAATGTACCGTCACAAAGTCCTTCAAAATCTTATAAAAACAGGAGAGAAATCAGGTTCAATGTTTAAAGCCTATCGTAGGAAATTAATCTTAGAAGCGTTGATGGACAGTGCAATTCTTCTCAAAAGAAAGTTATTTATTTTACTGTTAAACAAAATGAAACCACTAACAAAACTAATAACTAAATTACAAAAAAGACTTCTCAATAAGCGAAATGTCAACAGAAAGAACTTCTTAAGTATCTGCGGAGGTGAATGGAATCACACTACGAGCACAGAACCATATTTTAATGAAGAAGCGTACAAACAAAAGCAAACAAATACAATTGCCATACATAGCAGTGGTCGAGGTTATGAAAAAGTGAATAATACCATAATGGAACAAGATGTACTCCTTACAAAAATATGCCCTGAAAACTTAGAATTACCCCTCCATTCAACTGAATCAGAACGTCTAGTGTACAAATGTCCATGCATGTCAATGTGTAACATTCCCAAACAATGTTTCAAATCTTTACGCCAATTCCTCAATAAATATGTAAAAAGCAAAGACAAAATCAAAATTAAATTACTGCAAAATATGGATACCTGTCCAGTGCGCAAGTACACAGGACTACAAACACATTCATTGGCCTGCATTACAGGACCTACTTGTAAAACCACTTTCCATGATATCAAAATGATATCAACACATCATTCAACTATAAGAAATCTAGTCTATAAACTGGACTATGCTAAAAGTCCTGCTTTAGCACTAGCAACGTTAAATAACATCCTTCTACATGGTACAGCAAAAGACCTACTTGAAGAAATTCACTATATCCAGAAAAAATATTTTGGAAGTGAAAGCCATTTACAGAATGAAATAGCTTTAAACCAATTAAGCAACAATTCTACACATGGCAACCTTTTGCTAAACACATACAAAAAAGAAATACTAACATTTAAAAGTACATCAGCTGAAGTACCAAACCATGTATGTGTATGTTGCCGTAGAACTTTTTATAAAAGTAACACAAAAACTGTAGACCTATCATACAAAATAGAAGACAATGAAGATTCTAAATGGTTTGAATTAGCTGTCTACCTTGTAGCAGAAAACAAATACGAAATAACTGAGCCCTTAATACTTTGCAGTTACTGCACTACAAAACTTGACAACAACCCAAACTCCTTCACGTGCTATCACAAATAATTTGGAATTATACCCAGTACCAAAACCCATACAACAACTTAATTTATATGAGAGCATCATAATTCAAACAGTACACCCATTTCAAGCAATAATACGCCTTCAACCAAAAACAGCAAAATTACCTCCCTCTGAATTGGTAAAAGGCATTTGTGGAAAAGTAGTTCATTTACCATTAGATCTAAAAGAAAATGTGCATACTCTAGGAGCGCAACGTCCAATGCAGCAATCTTTAATTATCTTAGTAAATGGAGTACCTACAAAAGACAAAAAAATATGGCAACATCTGGTAGATTTATATAAAGTTAGACAAGCCTTCCAATATCTTAAAGAGAATAATGAATATTACAAAGAAATTAATATTGAAGAAAACTTGAAAGATAAAACTGAAATAATTCAAGAAACACAAGAAGCTGGTCAATTTGAACTACTAGATCCTGCTACAATATCAAATACTTTAGACCATTATACAATTCATCCTTTGCACTGTAATGACACGGTAGAAGATGTACTGGAAACTTACCAAATGCATCAAACAAAAGGATTGACAATCAGCATATGGGAAAAAAGTATAGAAGCACATGCTTTTCCTCTACTCTTTCCTACTGGCAAAGGAGGAAGGTATGATGATAGACCTATTCAAATATCAGCTTCAGAATACCGCTCATTATGGATGTATTCTGAAGATCCCAGATTTAGACAAAATGTAGAATACATATTCCACCTACTCTTTGAAAGTGAACTAGCAACTTTATGTTACGGAGTTGCACACATATTAAAATCAGGATCACACTTTCAAAATATGACGGCTACACAATTATTAGAAAAAGTGCAACAAAAGGATGAGGTTTTACAATCAAATATTACAAATCTATTAGCAAATATGCGTGGTACTAAAGAGTACTGGTTTCAACGTCATGCAGATGTACGTTGTATGATCAGAAACCTTGGCCCATCCACTTGGTCTGTTACATTAAGTTGTGCAGAATATGCATGGGAAGATTTACATGATTTCCTACTCATATCAAATAAAAACAAAACAAACATAGATATACTAACACCTGGAGAACCTTGTTCTTTGGATCCTGTTAATGTTTCAAGATATTTTCACCATCGCTTCATTGCTATGCTACATTTTATTTGTAACAAAACTGTACCTCCCCTTGGAGAAGTGCAACACTTCTTTTGGAGAAAAGAATACCAAGCCAGAGGAGCACCACATATCCACATGCTTTTATGGATTAAAGATGCTCCTACATTTGGTCAAGACAGTGATGCCACTGTTTTCAGTTTATTGAAAAATATGTCACTTGTGAAATTCCATCAGAAGCCACAAATAGTGATCTTCATGCACAAATTTTACAATTTCAAAGACACAAATGTGGAAAATATTGTCGTTGCAAATTGTAACGCTCACCTGATTCCCGTAGAGGCGCCAGTCTTGACTGGGCGTATACCGTATCTTCAAAGGTGATGTGTAACACACGGCTGGCTCTTTGGGCTGGACCTCTGTGCACTGTATGTTTGACTCGAAGGGTAAGATGTCTGCAGATAGAAAATATGGGATTAATGAACTGGGTTATTGAATGTCTCTCTCTTCTTCCCTTTCTCTTCTCCTGTAGAACCCCGAAGGTTAACGCTCTCACCTTAGGTAAGTGAACGCCGTGCTCTCCATCTGCCTCCGGGCAGGGTGCTGTAACCAGTTTCTTCACTGGATAAGGGGAGCAGACCTCTTGACTTCAGAGGACTGCTGTCCGTCGTTTACTGCACGAACGGTAAGTTTCGAGTAATTCTAATGTCTTTAAAGTCTTTAGTAATGATGTCTCTTGTTTTGCAGGGTTCCGGCGATGGAGGATGACGGGCTGAAGTGAGTTGAAGATGGAGCCCGTGTGATGAATAGAAGCGCCTGGAAGCACGTAAGTAAGCGCTTGTTGCCTGCTTCACGATGCGCTCTAACTGTCTTTTTATTTTGCAGGTACAAGTTCGGAGCGGCTGCAGGGTGCCGGAATACCCACTGGGTTAGATGTGGAAAGGAGTAATGGCACGTGAGTATTAAAGTTCCCCAATGTCTTTAAACGCACCTTGTTTTGTCTTTCAGATGCGGGATGCAGCGCCGAAGGCCTCCGGAGCGTGCGAAGAGTTGGTAAGCTTTTGTCTTTCAGATGCCGGAATGCAGTGTGAAGACCTCCGGAGCGCACGAAGAGTAGGTAAGCCTTTGTCTTTCAGAATGCAGCGCGAGGCGTTGGTGACAGCCGATGGCCCAGGTAAGTGAAGAGCTGTCACTGAAGACCGTAATGCTAACCTGTTCTTTCTTGTCTTTATAGGTGTTGCTGAAGACTGGATTCAGGATGGTAAGCCTTTTTCCTTAGGCCCAGGATCAGATGCAGAAGACATGATGAGCGTTCTGCTGCAGAGGATGCAGAATAACGCAAAGCAAGATTCATCCATCGGGTGTGGTTTAAATAGCCTCCTGTAGTGCTTAGGTGTCTCCTTCCACAGCCACACCTAGGTAAGAAAAGAGTTCCTGCTTTCCAGAAGAGTTCCAGTGTTCTGAACCTAGGGAGTGGCTCCTGCCCCACCCAACAGGAAAAGTAGTTCCAAACAGAAGAGGATCAGAGGCTCAACTGGCAGGCAAGTAAGCAGCATGGTCTGCTGCAGGTAAGTCCTCCCAAGCATTATGAGCCCGGCGCTTCCAGCGCTGGGACTGGGCATATTTATGAGCCTGGTGCCACTGGCGCCAGGACTGGGTCCAAAAGGTCCCAATTGGGACTGGTTGGCACTTGGAACCTGGGTTATGAATCTGCTTCCAAGGGAGTTGGGAAAACCCTGACCTTTTGGAAGCAGAGATCATGACAGTACCCCCCCTCAAGGCCCCTCCCAAACCGGGCTTCTCCGGGGGTTTTGGCTTGTCAGGAAATGTTCGGTGAAATCTTTTGATTAGGCGAGGAGCGTGGACATATTCAGCAGGTTCCCAGGATCTCTCTTGGGGGCCGTAGCCTTTCCAGTCAATTAGGTAAAATAGTTTAGATTTGGAGATCTTGGAGTCCAGAATGCTTTTGACTTCAAACTCGAGTTCCCCATCAACTAGGATAGGTTTTGGAGATTTAGTTAGTCGGGTTTGAGGTTGCACGGGTTTTAATAGAGAGACGTGGAAGACCGGATGTATCTTCATGTGCGGGGGCAAGTCCAACTTGACCGCTACTGGGTTTACTATGGTAGTGATGGAATAGGGACCAAGGTATCTTGGGTTGAATGTGCGTGGCCCTTTTAGAGGTAGATATTTGGTGGATAACCAGACTTGATCCCCTACTCGATATTGAGGGGCTTCCTTCCGATGTTGATCTGCTCCTTTCTTGTATTGTTCTTTAGCCCTTTGAAGGTGAGAAACAGCTTCCTTAAAGGCTTGGGTGATTGGAGAATGCAGGTAGTCTACTGCTGGTGTTTCAAGATCTTGGAGGGGATCCAACTCCGAGGTTCGAGGGTGACTGCCGTACAAAAGAAAAAACGGGGTTTTCCCAGTTCCCGAATGGACAGAGTTATTGTAGGCATATTCGGCTATCCAAAGGATGTCTTTCCAAGTTTTTTCAGTTTGTTGCAGCATGCAGCGTAAATACTGTTCCAGAGTTTGATTGGTCCTCTCGGTTTGTCCGTCGGTCTGAGGGTGGTGACTGGTCGATAGTCTCACATCAATTTGAGCCGACCGACAGCAACTTCGCCAAAAATGAGAAATAAATTGACTACCTCGATCCGAAATTAGAACCGAAGGAAAACCGTGCAGTCGGACGATGTTTTCGAGAAATTCTCGGGCCAGAGTTGCTGCTGTTGGCAAGCCTTTGAGCGGAATGAAATGCGCCATCTTGGAGAATAAGTCCACGATTACTAGAATCGTATTGTATCCGGAGCATGGAGGTAGATCGGTGATGAAGTCCATAGAAAGCGTATGCCAAGGGCGAGGTGGGATGTCAATAGGGCGTAAGAGGCCTGCTGGTCTTTCCTTTTGACTCTTGTTTTGGGCGCATACTCCACAGGACATTATAATGTCTCTGATATCTTTTTTCCAAGACGGCCACCAGAAGTAGCGCTTGATCTTTTCTGAGGTCTTGGCTATACTGGGATGTCCTTCCATTAAAGAATCGTGATAACAAGAGATTACTTCTTTCTGTAAATCTGTGCTGGGTAGGTATAATCGTTCTTGGAAATACAATAAGTTGTCCTTTACTGCAAAGTCCTTTCCTTGCAGATGCCAATTCTGTATGTCTGCTGGAGTTACAAGTTGCCTGGCTTTATCCTTAACTTCCTCTATGGATTGTGTGGCGATTACACCCAGAATTCTTTGTTCGGGAATGATTGGTACAGGTTTAGGGTTGAGCAAGTGTTCTTCCACTCCCATCCGAGAAAGGGCATCAGCTTTACCGTTTTTTGTACCAGGTCGATAGGTAATTATGAAGTCAAACTCGGCAAAGAATAATGCCCAACGGAGTTGTCTAGAGGATTGGGCTTTTGCGGTTTTCAAATATTGCAGGTTTCGGTGATCCGTAATCACAGTAACGGTGTGTCGGGGCCCCAGCAGATAATGCCGCCAAGCCTTAAAGGCAGACTTGATAGCCAGAAGTTCCTTGTCAGTAATCGTGTAATTGATTTCAGGAGGCGAGAATTTGCGGGACCAAAATGCCACGGGATGCAACTGATTGGTTACCGGGTCCTTTTGTGATAGAACTGCCCCCATGGCAAGGCTTGAAGCATCAGTTTCCACGATGTAGGGGAGTTCGGGGCGAGGGTGTTTTAAGATTGGTGCAGAGATAAATTTAGTCTTCAAATCCTGGAAAGCTTGTTCCGCCTCGGTAGACCATTCAACACGTTTGTTTTTCTTTAACAAGGCAGTGATGGGCTGGACTATTCGAGAGAATTCGGGGATAAACCTGCGGTAAAAGTTAGCGAAGCCTAACATGCTTTGCACACCTTTTACGGAGGATGGTGATGGCCATTTGAGAACTGCATCGACCTTCTTTGAATCCATACGCACTCCGCCAGGTGATAATATGAATCCCAAGAATTCAACTTCAGTCACGTTGAAAACACATTTTTCCAACTTAGCGAAAAGTTTGTGTTGACGCAATCTTTCGAGGACCATTTTCACGTGTTTCCGATGTTCAGATTCCGATGAAGAATAAACGAGGATGTCGTCAATGTAAACAACAACACACACATCTATGAGCTCTCTGAGGACATCGTTCATAAAATATTGAAAGGCGGCCGGGGCATTGCAAAGTCCGAAGGGCATGACCTGATATTCAAATAGCCCATACTTGGTGCGGAAGGCCGTCTTCCATTCATCGCCCACTTTTACTCGTACCAAGTGGTAAGCTCCTCTAAGATCCAGCTTTGTATATATGCATGCTTTTCTGACTTGGTCCAGGAGTTCAGGGATCAAAGGTAATGGATATCTATTCTTAACGGTGATCTGGTTCAGGGAGCGATAATCTATACAAGTTCTAAGGTCTCCTTCCTTTTTTGGAACGAAGAACAAAGCTGAAGAAGCAGGGGACTTGGAAGGACGAATAAACCCATTTGCCAGGTATTGATCCAGGTATTGTCGAAGGTGAAGGTTCTCAGGCTCGGTGAGGGCATAAATTCTACTACAAGGAGGAGTAGATCCAGGTATCAGGTCTATCTGGCAGTCATAAGACCTATGAGGAGGTAGAGAGTTAGCCTGATCCTTCCGGAAAACATCTTGGTATTCTAGGTATTCGGGAGGTAACTGGGGAGTCTCTGAAGAAATTGCTGCCAGTGCAACACCAGGTGGAGGGTGACAAGTAGAGACACATTCTGGAAACTGGACCGTTCTTGCTCGCCAATCGATCAGAGGATTGTGTTTCTTTAACCAAGGTATTCCTAGAATAATCTGAAACTGAGGGGCCTTGATCACATCGAACACAATCTTCTCATGGTGTCCATCTTGACTTATTAGCGTCACTTCTTGAGTGGTATGCGTTACTGGCCCGGAGGCTATCTCCGTACCATCCACCGTAGTAATGACGTCCTTTACAGCCTTGGGACAAAGAGTTAGATTCATCCTCAAAACCATTTCATGATCCACATAATTGCCGATGGCACCGCTGTCGACGTAAGCTTCAATTGCATGTAATCGATCCGGATTATCAGGGCTAATGAGGACCATAGTTATCACGAAATGCGAGGTCACGGAACTGGTTTTCACGCTCGGCAAGAGGACCTCTATTCTTGTCGGGCGAGGTCGTTTCCCTGCTCAGAGTTTGTAACTTTGGTAACTGCAGCTCCTACTGCCTTCTTAGCAGGTTTCACCGGACAGTCTCGAAGAAAGTGCCCTGAGTTTCCGCAATAGAGGCATAATTGCAACTGTTTTCTCCTTTCCCGCTCCTTTTGTGTTAGAGGACCTTTCAGACCCCCTATTTGCATGGGTTCCCCAGAGTCTACTCCTTTGGAAGGAGTTGGCGGTTTGGAAAATACTCGAGCATCAAACTTGGAACGATCGGCCTTCCTGTTCTGCAGTCTGTGATCTATTTGAACGACTAAGTCTATATAGTCCGAACAATCTTGTGGGGGATTCACTACTTGGGCTAACACATCTTTGAGCTCTCCACGTAGACCTCTATAAAACAGCGTAATCCTTTTGTCCTCAGGCCATTGAGTTTCCACTATCAGTCTGTTGAAAGACGCAATATAAGCCAAAAGGTCTTGATTACCTTGTCGCAACGAAAGAAGCTCATTGTCCAAGGCCTGCCCCTGTGAATGTCTTGCGAACAGTTTTTCCATACTGAGCTGAAAAGCTTGAAAATCATGGAGGACCGGATCATCTTGATTTACTAGAGGGATCGACCAGTCTGCCGCATTGCCACTAAGGTACGAAAGCACGAAAGCTACTTTAGCTTGATCAGTTGGAAAGGCTGCTGGCCGGCATAAGAAATGCAACCGGCACTGATTGATAAATACTGCAAACCTCTTTGGGTCACCAGAAAATCGTTCGGGCGGAGCCAGAGGTACATTCCCAGGTAGGTTGATCTGCAATGGATTCATAGAGGATGTAGAAGGAAGATTTCCCCCAGATGCGGGTAATGGGGTCTGTCCGGCTTGTGACTGTAGCAATTGTCTAGCGAGATCATCTGTTCGCTCCTTGGAAATAATCAGTTCCCTTCTTAGAGCGTTCGTTTCCTGACGGGCTGCATGCACTTCTGCCCTTAGTTCCCCAAGTAACTGGGCTAGCTGGTCGGTATCCGAGGTTTCCATAGCGCCTGGACGGGAGTTTTGTGGTAGGCTTTGCGTTCTGTAACGCTCACCTGATTCCCGTAGAGGCGCCGGTCTTGACTGGGCGTATACCGTATCTTCAAAGGTGATGTGTAACACACGGCTGGCTCTTTGGGCTGGACCTCTGTGCACTGTATGTCTGACTCGAAGGGTAAGATGTCTGCAGATAGAAAATATGGGATTAAGGAACTGGGTTATTGAATGTCTCTCTCTTCTTCCCTTTCTCTTCTCCTGTAGAACCCCAAAGGTTAACGCTGTCACCTCATGTAAGTGAACGCCGTGCTCTCCATCTGCCTCGGGGCAGGGTGCTGTAACCAGTTTCTTCACTGGATAAGGGGAGCAGACCTCTTGACTTCAGAGGACTGCTGTCCGTCGTTTACTGCACGAACGGTAAGTTTCGAGTAATTCTAATGTCTTTAACGTCTTTAGTAATGATGTCTCTTGTTTTGCAGGGTTCCGGCGATGGTGGATGACGGGCTGAAGTGAGTTGAAGATGGAGCCCGTGTGATGAATAGAAGCGCCTGGAAGCACGTAAGTAAGCGCTTGTTGCCTGTTTCACGATGCGCTCTAACTGTCTTTTTATTTTGCAGGTACAAGTTCGGAGCGGCTGCAGGGTGCCGGAATACCCACTGGGTTAGATGTGGAAAGGGGTAATGGCACGTGAGTATTAAAGTTCCCCAATGTCTTTAAACGCACCTTGTTTTGTCTTTCAGATGCGGGATGCAGCGCCGAAGGCCTCCGGAGCGTGCGAAGAGTTGGTAAGCTTTTGTCTTTCAGATGCCGGAATGCAGTGTGAAGACCTCCGGAGCGCACGAAGAGTAGGTAAGCCTTCGTCTTTCAGAATGCAGCGCGAGGCGTTGGTGACAGCCGATGGCCCAGGTAAGTGAAGAGCTGTCACTGAAGACCGTAATGCTAACCTGTTCTTTCTTGTCTTTATAGGTGTTGCTGAAGACTGGATTCAGGATGGTAAGCCTTTTTCCTTAGGCCCAGGATCAGATGCAGAAGACATGATGAGCGTTCTGCTGCAGAGGATGCAGAATAACGCAAAGCAAGATTCATCCATCGGGTGTGGTTTAAATAGCCTCCTGTAGGGCTTAGGTGTCTCCTTCCACAGCCACACCTAGGTAAGAAAAGAGTTCCTGCTTTCCAGAAGAGTTCCAGTGTTCTGAACCTAGGGAGTGGCTCCTGCCCCACCCAACAGGAAAAGTAGTTCCAAACAGAAGAGGATCAGAGGCTCAACTGGCAGGCAAGTAAGCAGCATGGTCTGCTGCAGGTAAGTCCTCCCAAGCATTATGAGCCCGGCGCTTCCAGCGCTGGGACTGGGCATATTTATGAGCCTGGTGCCACTGGCGCCAGGACTGGGTCCAAAAGGTCCCAATTGGGACTGGTTGGCACTTGGAACCTGGGTTATGAATCTGCTTCCAAGGGAGTTGGGAAAACCCTGACCTTTTGGAAGCAGAGATCATGACAGTACCCCCCCTCAAGGCCCCTCCCAAACCGGGCTTCTCCGGGGGTTTTGGCTTGTCAGGAAATGTTCGGTGAAATCTTTTGATTAGGCGAGGAGCGTGGACATATTCAGCAGGTTCCCAGGATCTCTCTTGGGGGCCGTAGCCTTTCCAGTCAATTAGGTAAAATAGTTTAGATTTGGAGATCTTGGAGTCCAGAATGCTTTTGACTTCAAACTCGAGTTCCCCATCAACTAGGATAGGTTTTGGAGATTTAGTTAGTCGGGTTTGAGGTTGCACGGGTTTTAATAGAGAGACGTGGAAGACCGGATGTATCTTCATGTGCGGGGGCAAGTCCAACTTGACCGCTACTGGGTTTACTATGGTAGTGATGGAATAGGGACCAAGGTATCTTGGGTTGAATGTGCGTGGCCCTTTTAGAGGTAGATATTTGGTGGATAACCAGACTTGATCCCCTACTCGATATTGAGGGGCTTCCTTCCGATGTTGATCTGCTCCTTTCTTGTATTGTTCTTTAGCCCTTTGAAGGTGAGAAACAGCTTCCTTAAAGGCTTGGGTGATTGGAGAATGCAGGTAGTCTACTGCTGGTGTTTCAAGATCTTGGAGGGGATCCAACTCCGAGGTTCGAGGGTGACTGCCGTACAAAAGAAAAAACGGGGTTTTCCCAGTTCCCGAATGGACAGAGTTATTGTAGGCATATTCGGCTATCCAAAGGATGTCTTTCCAAGTTTTTTCAGTTTGTTGCAGCATGCAGCGTAAATACTGTTCCAGAGTTTGATTGGTCCTCTCGGTTTGTCCGTCGGTCTGAGGGTGGTGACTGGTCGATAGTCTCACATCAATTTGAGCCGACCGACAGCAACTTCGCCAAAAATGAGAAATAAATTGACTACCTCGATCCGAAATTAGAACCGAAGGAAAACCGTGCAGTCGGACGATGTTTTCGAGAAATTCTCGGGCCAGAGTTGCTGCTGTTGGCAAGCCTTTGAGCGGAATGAAATGCGCCATCTTGGAGAATAAGTCCACGATTACTAGAATCGTATTGTATCCGGAGCATGGAGGTAGATCGGTGATGAAGTCCATAGAAAGCGTATGCCAAGGGCGAGGTGGGATGTCAATAGGGCGTAAGAGGCCTGCTGGTCTTTCCTTTTGACTCTTGTTTTGGGCGCATACTCCACAGGACATTATAATGTCTCTGATATCTTTTTTCCAAGACGGCCACCAGAAGTAGCGCTTGATCTTTTCTGAGGTCTTGGCTATACTGGGATGTCCTTCCATTAAAGAATCGTGATAACAAGAGATTACTTCTTTCTGTAAATCTGTGCTGGGTAGGTATAATCGTTCTTGGAAATACAATAAGTTGTCCTTTACTGCAAAGTCCTTTCCTTGCAGATGCCAATTCTGTATGTCTGCTGGAGTTACAAGTTGCCTGGCTTTATCCTTAACTTCCTCTATGGATTGTGTGGCGATTACACCCAGAATTCTTTGTTCGGGAATGATTGGTACAGGTTTAGGGTTGAGCAAGTGTTCTTCCACTCCCATCCGAGAAAGGGCATCAGCTTTACCGTTTTTTGTACCAGGTCGATAGGTAATTATGAAGTCAAACTCGGCAAAGAATAATGCCCAACGGAGTTGTCTAGAGGATTGGGCTTTTGCGGTTTTCAAATATTGCAGGTTTCGGTGATCCGTAATCACAGTAACGGTGTGTCGGGGCCCCAGCAGATAATGCCGCCAAGCCTTAAAGGCAGACTTGATAGCCAGAAGTTCCTTGTCAGTAATCGTGTAATTGATTTCAGGAGGCGAGAATTTGCGGGACCAAAATGCCACGGGATGCAACTGATTGGTTACCGGGTCCTTTTGTGATAGAACTGCCCCCATGGCAAGGCTTGAAGCATCAGTTTCCACGATGTAGGGGAGTTCGGGGCGAGGGTGTTTTAAGATTGGTGCAGAGATAAATTTAGTCTTCAAATCCTGGAAAGCTTGTTCCGCCTCGGTAGACCATTCAACACGTTTGTTTTTCTTTAACAAGGCAGTGATGGGCTGGACTATTCGAGAGAATTCGGGGATAAACCTGCGGTAAAAGTTAGCGAAGCCTAACATGCTTTGCACACCTTTTACGGAGGATGGTGATGGCCATTTGAGAACTGCATCGACCTTCTTTGAATCCATACGCACTCCGCCAGGTGATAATATGAATCCCAAGAATTCAACTTCAGTCACGTTGAAAACACATTTTTCCAACTTAGCGAAAAGTTTGTGTTGACGCAATCTTTCGAGGACCATTTTCACGTGTTTCCGATGTTCAGATTCCGATGAAGAATAAACGAGGATGTCGTCAATGTAAACAACAACACACACATCTATGAGCTCTCTGAGGACATCGTTCATAAAATATTGAAAGGCGGCCGGGGCATTGCAAAGTCCGAAGGTCTTGGCTATACTGGGATGTCCTTCCATTAAAGAATCGTGATAACAAGAGATTACTTCTTTCTGTAAATCTGTGCTGGGTAGGTATAATCGTTCTTGGAAATACAATAAGTTGTCCTTTACTGCAAAGTCCTTTCCTTGCAGATGCCAATTCTGTATGTCTGCTGGAGTTACAAGTTGCCTGGCTTTATCCTTAACTTCCTCTATGGATTGTGTGGCGATTACACCCAGAATTCTTTGTTCGGGAATGATTGGTACAGGTTTAGGGTTGAGCAAGTGTTCTTCCACTCCCATCCGAGAAAGGGCATCAGCTTTACCGTTTTTTGTACCAGGTCGATAGGTAATTATGAAGTCAAACTCGGCAAAGAATAATGCCCAACGGAGTTGTCTAGAGGATTGGGCTTTTGCGGTTTTCAAATATTGCAGGTTTCGGTGATCCGTAATCACAGTAACGGTGTGTCGGGGCCCCAGCAGATAATGCCGCCAAGCCTTAAAGGCAGACTTGATAGCCAGAAGTTCCTTGTCAGTAATCGTGTAATTGATTTCAGGAGGCGAGAATTTGCGGGACCAAAATGCCACGGGATGCAACTGATTGGTTACCGGGTCCTTTTGTGATAGAACTGCCCCCATGGCAAGGCTTGAAGCATCAGTTTCCACGATGTAGGGGAGTTCGGGGCGAGGGTGTTTTAAGATTGGTGCAGAGATAAATTTAGTCTTCAAATCCTGGAAAGCTTGTTCCGCCTCGGTAGACCATTCAACACGTTTGTTTTTCTTTAACAAGGCAGTGATGGGCTGGACTATTCGAGAGAATTCGGGGATAAACCTGCGGTAAAAGTTAGCGAAGCCTAATATGCTTTGCACACCTTTTACGGAGGATGGTGATGGCCATTTGAGAACTGCATCGACCTTCTTTGAATCCATACGCACTCCGCCAGGTGATAATATGAATCCCAAGAATTCAACTTCAGTCACGTTGAAAACACATTTTTCCAACTTAGCGAAAAGTTTGTGTTGACGCAATCTTTCGAGGACCATTTTCACGTGTTTCCGATGTTCAGATTCCGATGAAGAATAAACGAGGATGTCGTCAATGTAAACAACAACACACACATCTATGAGCTCTCTGAGGACATCGTTCATAAAATATTGAAAGGCGGCCGGGGCATTGCAAAGTCCGAAGGGCATGACCTGATATTCAAATAGCCCATACTTGGTGCGGAAGGCCGTCTTCCATTCATCGCCCACTTTTACTCGTACCAAGTGGTAAGCTCCTCTAAGATCCAGCTTTGTATATATGCATGCTTTTCTGACTTGGTCCAGGAGTTCAGGGATCAAAGGTAATGGATATCTATTCTTAACGGTGATCTGGTTCAGGGAGCGATAATCTATACAAGTTCTAAGGTCTCCTTCCTTTTTTGGAACGAAGAACAAAGCTGAAGAAGCAGGGGACTTGGAAGGACGAATAAACCCATTTGCCAGGTATTGATCCAGGTATTGTCGAAGGTGAAGGTTCTCAGGCTCGGTGAGGGCATAAATTCTACTACAAGGAGGAGTAGATCCAGGTATCAGGTCTATCTGGCAGTCATAAGACCTATGAGGAGGTAGAGAGTTAGCCTGATCCTTCCGGAAAACATCTTGGTATTCTAGGTATTCGGGAGGTAACTGGGGAGTCTCTGAAGAAATTGCTGCCAGTGCAACACCAGGTGGAGGGTGACAAGTAGAGACACATTCTGGAAACTGGACCGTTCTTGCTCGCCAATCGATCAGAGGATTGTGTTTCTTTAACCAAGGTATTCCTAGAATAATCTGAAACTGAGGGGCCTTGATCACATCGAACACAATCTTCTCATGGTGTCCATCTTGACTTATTAGCGTCACTTCTTGAGTGGTATGCGTTACTGGCCCGGAGGCTATCTCCGTACCATCCACCGTAGTAATGACGTCCTTTACAGCCTTGGGACAAAGAGTTAGATTCATCCTCAAAACCATTTCATGATCCACATAATTGCCGATGGCACCGCTGTCGACGTAAGCTTCAATTGCATGTAATCGATCCGGATTATCAGGGCTAATGAGGACCATAGTTATCACGAAATGCGAGGTCACGGAACTGGTTTTCACGCTCGGCAAGAGGACCTCTATTCTTGTCGGGCGAGGTCGTTTCCCTGCTCAGAGTTTGTAACTTTGGTAACTGCAGCTCCTACTGCCTTCTTAGCAGGTTTCACCGGACAGTCTCGAAGAAAGTGCCCTGAGTTTCCGCAATAGAGGCATAATTGCAACTGTTTTCTCCTTTCCCGCTCCTTTTGTGTTAGAGGACCTTTCAGACCCCCTATTTGCATGGGTTCCCCAGAGTCTACTCCTTTGGAAGGAGTTGGCGGTTTGGAAAATACTCGAGCATCAAACTTGGAACGATCGGCCTTCCTGTTCTGCAGTCTGTGATCTATTTGAACGACTAAGTCTATATAGTCCGAACAATCTTGTGGGGGATTCACTACTTGGGCTAACACATCTTTGAGCTCTCCACGTAGACCTCTATAAAACAGCGTAATCCTTTTGTCCTCAGGCCATTGAGTTTCCACTATCAGTCTGTTGAAAGACGCAATATAAGCCAAAAGGTCTTGATTACCTTGTCGCAACGAAAGAAGCTCATTGTCCAAGGCCTGCCCCTGTGAATGTCTTGCGAACAGTTTTTCCATACTGAGCTGAAAAGCTTGAAAATCATGGAGGACCGGATCATCTTGATTTACTAGAGGGATCGACCAGTCTGCCGCATTGCCACTAAGGTACGAAAGCACGAAAGCTACTTTAGCTTGATCAGTTGGAAAGGCTGCTGGCCGGCATAAGAAATGCAACCGGCACTGATTGATAAATACTGCAAACCTCTTTGGGTCACCAGAAAATCGTTCGGGCGGAGCCAGAGGTACATTCCCAGGTAGGTTGATCTGCAATGGATTCATAGAGGATGTAGAAGGAAGATTTCCCCCAGATGCGGGTAATGGGGTCTGTCCGGCTTGTGACTGTAGCAATTGTCTAGCGAGATCATCTGTTCGCTCCTTGGAAATAATCAGTTCCCTTCTTAGAGCGTTCGTTTCCTGACGGGCTGCATGCACTTCTGCCCTTAGTTCCCCAAGTAACTGGGCTAGCTGGTCGGTATCCGAGGTTTCCATAGCGCCTGGACGGGAGTTTTGTGGTAGGCTTTGCGTTCTGTAACGCTCACCTGATTCCCGTAGAGGCGCCGGTCTTGACTGGGCGTATACCGTATCTTCAAAGGTGATGTGTAACACACGGCTGGCTCTTTGGGCTGGACCTCTGTGCACTGTATGTCTGACTCGAAGGGTAAGATGTCTGCAGATAGAAAATATGGGATTAAGGAACTGGGTTATTGAATGTCTCTCTCTTCTTCCCTTTCTCTTCTCCTGTAGAACCCCAAAGGTTAACGCTGTCACCTCATGTAAGTGAACGCCGTGCTCTCCATCTGCCTCGGGGCAGGGTGCTGTAACCAGTTTCTTCACTGGATAAGGGGAGCAGACCTCTTGACTTCAGAGGACTGCTGTCCGTCGTTTACTGCACGAACGGTAAGTTTCGAGTAATTCTAATGTCTTTAACGTCTTTAGTAATGATGTCTCTTGTTTTGCAGGGTTCCGGCGATGGTGGATGACGGGCTGAAGTGAGTTGAAGATGGAGCCCGTGTGATGAATAGAAGCGCCTGGAAGCACGTAAGTAAGCGCTTGTTGCCTGTTTCACGATGCGCTCTAACTGTCTTTTTATTTTGCAGGTACAAGTTCGGAGCGGCTGCAGGGTGCCGGAATACCCACTGGGTTAGATGTGGAAAGGGGTAATGGCACGTGAGTATTAAAGTTCCCCAATGTCTTTAAACGCACCTTGTTTTGTCTTTCAGATGCGGGATGCAGCGCCGAAGTCCTCCGGAGCGTGCAAAGAGTTGGTAAGCTTTTGTCTTTCAGATGCCGGAATGCAGTGTGAAGACCTCCGGAGCGCACGAAGAGTAGGTAAGCCTTTGTCTTTCAGAATGCAGCGCGAGGCGTTGGTGACAGCCGATGGCCCAGGTAAGTGAAGAGCTGTCACTGAAGACCGTAATGCTAACCTGTTCTTTCTTGTCTTTATAGGTGTTGCTGAAGACTGGATTCAGGATGGTAAGCCTTTTTCCTTAGGCCCAGGATCAGATGCAGAAGACACGATGAGCGTTCTGCTGCAGAGGATGCAGAATAACGCAAAGCAAGATTCATCCATCGGGTGTGGTTTAAATAGCCTCCTGTAGTGCTTAGGTGTCTCCTTCCACAGCCACACCTAGGTAAGAAAAGAGTTCCTGCTTTCCAGAAGAGTTCCAGTGTTCTGAACCTAGGGAGTGGCTCCTGCCCCACCCAACAGGAAAAGTAGTTCCAAACAGAAGAGGATCAGAGGCTCAACTGGCAGGCAAGTAAGCAGCATGGTCTGCTGCAGGTAAGTCCTCCCAAGCATTATGAGCCCGGCGCTTCCAGCGCTGGGACTGGGCATATTTATGAGCCTGGTGCTACTGGCGCCAGGACTGGGTCCAAAAGGTCCCAATTGGGACTGGTTGGCACTTGGAACCTGGGTTATGAATCTGCTTCCAAGGGAGTTGGGAAAACCCTGACCTTTTGGAAGCAGAGATCATGACAGTACCCCCCCTCAAGGCCCCTCCCAAACCGGGCTTCTCCGGGGGTTTTGGCTTGTCAGGAAATGTTCGGTGAAATCTTTTGATTAGGCGAGGAGCGTGGACATATTCAGCAGGTTCCCAGGATCTCTCTTGGGGGCCGTAGCCTTTCCAGTCAATTAGGTAAAATAGTTTAGATTTGGAGATCTTGGAGTCCAGAATGCTTTTGACTTCAAACTCGAGTTCCCCATCAACTAGGATAGGTTTTGGAGATTTAGTTAGTCGGGTTTGAGGTTGCACGGGTTTTAATAGAGAGACGTGGAAGACCGGATGTATCTTCATGTGCGGGGGCAAGTCCAACTTGACCGCTACTGGGTTTACTATGGTAGTGATGGAATAGGGACCAAGGTATCTTGGGTTGAATGTGCGTGGCCCTTTTAGAGGTAGATATTTGGTGGATAACCAGACTTGATCCCCTACTCGATATTGAGGGGCTTCCTTCCGATGTTGATCTGCTCCTTTCTTGTATTGTTCTTTAGCCCTTTGAAGGTGAGAAACAGCTTCCTTAAAGGCTTGGGTGATTGTAGAATGCAGGTAGTCTACTGCTGGTGTTTCAAGATCTTGGAGGGGATCCAACTCCGAGGTTCGAGGGTGACTGCCATACAAAAGAAAAAACGGGGTTTTCCCAGTTCCCGAATGGACAGAGTTATTGTAGGCATATTCGGCTATCCAAAGGATGTCTTTCCAAGTTTTTTTCAGTTTGTTGCAGCATGCAGCGTAAATACTGTTCCAGAGTTTGATTGGTCCTCTCGGTTTGTCCGTCGGTCTGAGGGTGGTGACTGGTCGATAGTCTCACATCAATTTGAGCCGACCGACAGCAACTTCGCCAAAAATGAGAAATAAATTGACTACCTCGATCCGAAATTAGAACCGAAGGAAAACCGTGCAGTCGGACGATGTTTTCGAGAAATTCTCGGGCCAGAGTTGCTGCTGTTGGCAAGCCTTTGAGCGGAATGAAATGCGCCATCTTGGAGAATAAGTCCACGATTACTAGAATCGTATTGTATCCGGAGCATGGAGGTAGATCGGTGATGAAGTCCATAGAAAGCGTATGCCAAGGGCGAGGTGGGATGTCAATAGGGCGTAAGAGGCCTGCTGGTCTTTCCTTTTGACTCTTGTTTTGGGCGCATACTCCACAGGACATTATAATGTCTCTGATATCTTTTTTCCAAGAAGGCCACCAGAAGTAGCGCTTGATCTTTTCTGAGGTCTTGGCTATACTGGGATGTCCTTCCATTAAAGAATCGTGATAACAAGAGATTACTTCTTTCTGTAAATCTGTGCTGGGTAGGTATAATCGTTCTTGGAAATACAATAAGTTGTCCTTTACTGCAAAGTCCTTTCCTTGCAGATGCCAATTCTGTATGTCTGCTGGAGTTACAAGTTGCCTGGCTTTATCCTTAACTTCCTCTATGGATTGTGTGGCGATTACACCCAGAATTCTTTGTTCGGGAATGATTGGTACAGGTTTAGGGTTGATCAAGTGTTCTTCCACTCCCATCCGTGAAAGGGCATCAGCTTTACCGTTTTTTGTACCAGGTCGATAGGTAATTATGAAGTCAAACTCGGCAAAGAATAATGCCCAACGGAGTTGTCTAGAGGATTGGGCTTTTGCGGTTTTCAAATATTGCAGGTTTCGGTGATCCGTAATCACAGTAACGGTGTGTCGGGGCCCCAGCAGATAATGCCGCCAAGCCTTAAAGGCAGACTTGATAGCCAGAAGTTCCTTGTCAGTAATCGTGTAATTGATTTCAGGAGGCGAGAATTTGCGGGACCAAAATGCCACGGGATGCAACTGATTGGTTACCGGGTCCTTTTGTGATAGAACTGCCCCCATGGCAAGGCTTGAAGCATCAGTTTCCACGATGTAGGGGAGTTCGGGGCGAGGGTGTTTTAAGATTGGTGCAGAGATAAATTTAGTCTTCAAATCCTGGAAAGCTTGTTCCGCCTCGGTAGACCATTCAACACGTTTGTTTTTCTTTAACAAGGCAGTGATGGGCTGGACTATTCGAGAGAATTCGGGGATAAACCTGCGGTAAAAGTTAGCGAAGCCTAACATGCTTTGCACACCTTTTACGGAGGATGGTGATGGCTTTTTGAGAACTGCATCGACCTTCTTTGAATCCATACGCACTCCGCCAGGTGATAATATGAATCCCAAGAATTCAACTTCAGTCACGTTGAAAACACATTTTTCCAACTTAGCGAAAAGTTTGTGTTGACGCAATCTTTCGAGGACCATTTTCACGTGTTTCCGATGTTCAGATTCCGATGAAGAATAAACGAGGATGTCGTCAATGTAAACAACAACACACACATCTATGAGCTCTCTGAGGACATCGTTCATAAAATATTGAAAGGCGGCCGGGGCATTGCAAAGTCCGAAGGGCATGACCTGATATTCAAATAGCCCATACTTGGTGCGGAAGGCCGTCTTCCATTCATCGCCCACTTTTACTCGTACCAAGTGGTAAGCTCCTCTAAGATCCAGCTTTGTATATATGCATGCTTTTCTGACTTGGTCCAGGAGTTCAGGGATCAAAGGTAATGGATATCTATTCTTAACGGTGATCTGGTTCAGGGAGCGATAATCTATACAAGTTCTAAGGTCTCCTTCCTTTTTTGGAACGAAGAACAAAGCTGAAGAAGCAGGGGACTTGGAAGGACGAATAAACCCATTTGCCAGGTATTGATCCAGGTATTGTCGAAGGTGAAGGTTCTCAGGCTCGGTGAGGGCATAAATTCTACTACAAGGAGGAGTAGATCCAGGTATCAGGTCTATCTGGCAGTCATAAGACCTATGAGGAGGTAGAGAGTTAGCCTGATCCTTCCGGAAAACATCTTGGTATTCTAGGTATTCGGGAGGTAACTGGGGAGTCTCTGAAGAAATTGCTGCCAGTGCAACACCAGGTGGAGGGTGACAAGTAGAGACACATTCTGGAAACTGGACCGTTCTTGCTCGCCAATCGATCAGAGGATTGTGTTTCTCTAACCAAGGTATTCCTAGAATAATCTGAAACTGAGGGGCCTTGATCACATCGAACACGATCTTCTCATGGTGTCCATCTTGACTTATTAGCGTCACTTCTTGAGTGGTATGCGTTACTGGCCCGGAGGCTATCTCCGTACCATCCACCGTAGTAATGACGTCCTTTACAGCCTTGGGACAAAGAGTTAGATTCATCCTCAAAACCATTTCATGATCCACATAATTGCCGATGGCACCGCTGTCGACGTAAGCTTCAATTGCATGTAATCGATCCGGATTATCAGGGCTAATGAGGACCATAGTTATCACGAAATGCGAGGTCACGGAACTGGTTTTCACGCTCGGCAAGAGGACCTCTATTCTTGTCGGGCGAGGTCGTTTCCCTGCTCAGAGTTTGTAACTTTGGTAACTGCAGCTCCTACTGCCTTCTTAGCAGGTTTCACCGGACAGTCTCGAAGAAAGTGCCCTGAGTTTCCGCAATAGAGGCATAATTGCAACTGTTTTCTCCTTTCCCGCTCCTTTTGTGTTAGAGGACCTTTCAGACCCCCTATTTGCATGGGTTCCCCAGAGTCTACTCCTTTGGAAGGAGTTGGCGGTTTGGAAAATACTCGAGCATCAAACTTGGAACGATCGGCCTTCCTGTTCTGCAGTCTGTGATCTATTTGAACGACTAAGTCTATATAGTCCGAACAATCTTGTGGGGGATTCACTACTTGGGCTAACACATCTTTGAGCTCTCCACGTAGACCTCTATAAAACAGCGTAATCCTTTTGTCCTCAGGCCATTGAGTTTCCACTATCAGTCTGTTGAAAGACGCAATATAAGCCAAAAGGTCTTGATTACCTTGTCGCAACGAAAGAAGCTCATTGTCCAAGGCCTGCCCCTGTGAATGTCTTGCGAACAGTTTTTCCATACTGAGCTGAAAAGCTTGAAAATCATGGAGGACCGGATCATCTTGATTTACTAGAGGGATCGACCAGTCTGCCGCATTGCCACTAAGGTACGAAAGCACGAAAGCTACTTTAGCTTGATCAGTTGGAAAGGCTGCTGGCCGGCATAAGAAATGCAACCGGCACTGATTGATAAATACTGCAAACCTCTTTGGGTCACCAGAAAATCGTTCGGGCGGAGCCAGAGGTACATTCCCAGGTAGGTTGATCTGCACTGGATTCATAGAGGATGTAGAAGGAAGATTTCCCCCAGATGCGGGTAACGGGGTCTGTCCGGCTTGTGACTGTAGCAATTGTCTAGCGAGATCATCTGTTCGCTCCTTGGAAATAATCAGTTCCCTTCTTAGAGCGTTCGTTTCCTGACGGGCTGCATGCACTTCTGCCCTTAGTTCCCCAAGTAACTGGGCTAGCTGGTCGGTATCCGAGGTTTCCATAGCGCCTGGACGGGAGTTTTGTGGTAGGCTTTGCGTTCTGTAACGCTCACCTGATTCCCGTAGAGGCGCCGGTCTTGACTGGGCATATACCGTATCTTCAAAGGTGATGTGTAACACACGGCTGGCTCTTTGGGCTGGACCTCTGTGCACTGTATGTCTGACTCGAAGGGTAAGATGTCTGCAGATAGAAAATATGGGATTAAGGAACTGGGTTATTGAATGTCTCTCTCTTCTTCCCTTTCTCTTCTCCTGTAGAACCCCAAAGGTTAACGCTGTCACCTCATGTAAGTGAACGCCGTGCTCTCCATCTGCCTCGGGGCAGGGTGCTGTAACCAGTTTCTTCACTGGATAAGGGGAGCAGACCTCTTGACTTCAGAGGACTGCTGTCCGTCGTTTACTGCACGAACGGTAAGTTTCGAGTAATTCTAATGTCTTTAAAGTCTTTAGTAATGATGTCTCTTGTTTTGCAGGGTTCCGGCGATGGTGGATGACGGGCTGAAGTGAGTTGAAGATGGAGCCCGTGTGATGAATAGAAGCGCCTGGAAGCACGTAAGTAAGCGCTTGTTGCCTGTTTCACGATGCGCTCTAACTGTCTTTTTATTTTGCAGGTACAAGTTCGGAGCGGCTGCAGGGTGCCGGAATACCCACTGGGTTAGATGTGGAAAGGGGTAATGGCACGTGAGTATTAAAGTTCCCCAATGTCTTTAAACGCACCTTGTTTTGTCTTTCAGATGCGGGATGCAGCGCCGAAGGCCTCCAGAGCGTGCGAAGAGTTGGTAAGCTTTTGTCTTTCAGATGCCGGAATGCAGTGTGAAGACCTCCGGAGCGCATGAAGAGTAGGTAAGCCTTTGTCTTTCAGAATGCAGCGCGAGGCGTTGGTGACAGCTGATGGCCCAGGTAAGTGAAGAGCTGTCACTGAAGACCGTAATGCTAACCTGTTCTTTCTTGTCTTTATAGGTGTTGCTGAAGACTGGATTCAGGATGGTAAGCCTTTTTCCTTAGGCCCAGGATCATATGCAGAAGACACGATGAGCGTTCTGCTGCAGAGGATGCAGAATAACGCAAAGCAAGATTCATCCATCGGGTGTGGTTTAAATAGCCTCCTGTAGTGCTTAGGTGTCTCCTTCCACAGCCACGCCTAGGTAAGAAAAGAGTTCCTGCTTTCCAGAAGAGTTCCAGTGTTCTGAACCTAGGGAGTGGCTCCTGCCCCACCCAACAGGAAAAGTAGTTCCAAACAGAAGAGGATCAGAGGCTCAACTGGCAGGCAAGTAAGCAGCATGGTCTGCTGCAGGTAAGTCCACCCAAGCATTATGAGCCCGGCGCTTCCAGCGCTGGGACTGGGCATATTTATGAGCCTGGTGCCACTGGCGCCAGGACTGGGTCCAAAAGGTCCCAATTGGGACTGGTTGGCACTCGGAACCTGGGTTATGAATCTGCTTCCAAGGGAGTTGGGAAAACCCTGACCTTTTGGAAGCAGAGATCATGACACAAATAGAAAAACAAAGGGAAATACTACACCAAATGCCGATTTGGTTTCCTTAGACCAGTTACAAATACAGGTCAAGTGAACAACCTCATGTCTTCAGTTAGACATAGTGTTAAAGGTAAGTCAGCTAAAAATCCATATTACATAAAAAGAAAGAAAAATATATCAATGATTATAATGCAATCATTGCCCACTTATGGAATGCAAACATAGATGTGCAGTACATTGCAGACAATTCTACTGCAGTTGCACGATATGTCACTAAAGCAGAAAAGACAGAGCTCCAAGACCTCTGGAATGACCTGTCATCAGATAAAACAGTATCTCAGAAATTATACAGCTTGGGCATAAAAATGCTCACCCATAGAGAATGTGGATCATATGAAGCAGCTGATCATTTAACTGGTACTGCATTGTATGGTAAATCTGAAAATATAGTATGGCTAAGTCTTGGTCCAGCTAAATCTAGAAAAAGAGTTCTAAAATCATATGAAGATATAGAAACAATAGCCAAACATGATCCCAACAGCCAAGACATTTTAAAAACCATCTATTGGACACATACTACCCAAACAGAAGTAATACTTTGGAAAACATGTGTCTATACCACAAAGCCCAAAACTACACATACAAAGATAATATGAAACCTGATGAAAAAAAAGGTAAATATAGAGTGACAAACTGTGAAGGCAGCTTAGTTAAACTCACTAAACCAAATTTAATTAATCATATCAAATTGTCATTAAAGACTCCTCAACATAAAGAAGTATATTACATTTCCCTGCTACAACTCTTCAAACCATGGAGAAAAGAAGAACAATTACTAGATAACCATAACTCATATGAGGATGCTTTCAAAGCAAATGAAAGCACTATAACTGATGTAAACTTTACACAGTACAAAACAATGTTGCACAATGAACAGCAACATGAAGAAGAACTCCAAGCCCAACTAGATAGGGACACTCCTGACAGTAGTCAACCTTCTGTAACAGGAAGCCAAGAACCACTGGGAGAACAACTAATAATAAATGAGGCAGAATTAGCTATGATAGAAGTAGAAAAACCATGGGGCCGATTCATGGAACAAACTTGTGCCGAAAATCCATGCGCAAGCAGGTGCAAGGGAGCGCAAGCATGAGAAACGCAGCGCACACGTGTGATTCAAGGAAGATGCTGCGCGTGTTTCCCGCTGTCCGTGCGCCCAAGCCAGCCATAACGCACGCAGGCATACACGGCGTGCGCTACGCGCACAGCAAAAGCACACATAGCGCGGCGCACACAACCAAAGTGGGCGGAACAGTGGGCGTAACACGCGGAATGGGGAACAACGCGTGAAAAAGAAGGCGTAACTGGGGAAGTACTGCAAGGAACTACACGGAACGCCCACACGCACGCGAACAACCCGTATTCATGGATCCGAATACGGGAAACCCGCGCACGGCAAAAGACGCACACAGGCGTCAACGCGTCCGCCACACGAAGGCAGACGGAAGCGTCCCCGCGCACAGTACAAAAGTGCGCGCAAACAACAAACACATATATACAGCTACGATGAATGCCCCATTTGTCGCAGCACTGATCCTGGGACACCGCAGGAGGAGAATTGCCAGGGCACGCATTTTCGCACCACGGACAAGCCTTTTTGGGATGCCTGACGACCAGGTCTATGGCAGGTATAGGTTTCCACCCCACATCATCCTGGACCTGGTCAGGGAGTGGGAAGATGACCTTACATCCACCACCCTTTGCTCCCAAGCATTGAGCCCCTTGGAGAAGGTGCTCAATGTCCTGCATTTTTTGGCCACTGGGTCATTTCAGCGGACTACTGCCATAGTGGGGGGGGGTCTCACAGGCCACGCAGTCACGCTGCCTACACCAGGTACTGGCAATCATGACAGCGCGCCCCTCAGTCCGCAGGCACATATACATGCCCAGAACACCAGCAGAAAGGCAGGCCGTTGTCCTGGATTTTTTCAGGGTGGCACACTTCGCCAAAGTGCTCGGTGCCATAGATTGCACCCATGTGGCCCTACGTCCACCTAGGGCCACTGAGCACATCTACCGAAACCGCAAGCACTGGCAATCCATCAATGTACAGGTGGTATGCGATGCAAAGGGAATCATCACCTCTGTCTATGCAAACTACCCTGGCTCCACCCATGACAGTTTCATATACAGAATGTCCGCCCTGAGCCAGGCCCTGGAAGCTGGGCAGCATGGCGACACATGGCTCCTAGGTGAGTACAAATGCCCTTGCACATGCATGCAAGTCACACACAGACAAATACCCAAACCCTAACAATCTCAACTATTATCACCTCCCCAGGGGACAGTGCCTACCCTCTGAGCAACCACATGATGACTCCAATCCGGAACCCCACCACACCACCCCAGGTAAGATACAACGCCGCCCATATTGCAACCAGGGCCATAGTGGAGCGCACATTCGGTGTGCTCAAGTCACGTTTCCGCTCCCTTGACCGCTCTGGCGGGCAACTACTCTATGCACCACCAGTAGTGTGCAGGATCATTGTGGCAGCATGTGTCCTGCACAATGTTGCAACACGGCAGGGCGTACCGGTGGACATGGTGGTGCCCCCACATCCCCAACCACAGGCACAGGCGCTGCCCATGGGAGGGGACAGGGCATGTGGCGAGGAAGCCCGGACCAGCTTGTGGCCACATTTTTCACCTAAACTCCCACCCCTGCGGAGTGCACACAGGCCTGGCACATACCAGGTGACAATCGATGATGACAAATAGACAGTCAACTGTCACAACCCTACCACCCTGAGAATGTTGCCATGGAAGTGCCACAATGTCTGCATCCCTAGCTACTTAAACACAAGCTATCCTGTGTGACCAAAAGGCACACATATGACATATGACATGATATGGCCTATACACAAGTATTTCAAGGTGCGATGAGGCAGGGAGGGGGGAACAAGGGAAGACAGACAACGGTACAACTAGGCCAGGTGTCATTCAGATTGTGCAAGTGCAGGGGTAGGGGGCAGAGAAAAGTGCAAGTGGAAGGGGAGGGGGGGAGTGCAGTACAGGGGAAGTAGACCAAAAACAAAATACACAGGTCAGCTGGTGGCAACTGCAAAGGTAAGTGCAGACAAGTGCTGGGAAGGGGGGGGCTGTAGGGATAGAGAGACAGTACCGCAGTGCAGGGGTTGCCAGGGAGCCAGTGCAAGTGGAGAGTGGCTGGGCCAGGGACTGAGGTCGGTGAGAGTGGCCCAGTTGCAGATCCAGTGCAGTTCCAGTGAAGAATTCCGCAAAGGAGAGGCAGAGAGAAAGCAGAAGCTAAGAGGAAGGTCTTGAGGTGCTTCCCGAACCGGAGATGGTTCCCCTCAAGTTCAAGTGAGGCAGGAAGGCTGTTCCAGAGGGAGGGCCCTGCCGCGGAGAGAGATCTACCCCCAGCTACTTGCTCTGAGAAGCGGATGACCCTGACATGCAAGGTGTGCATCACACACACCTGCACAACAGGCCATGGCCATCACTGTTATGTCACTCAAACCCTCCCAAACCACAACATGACATGGCAAGCAATACCCATACACCAACACAGCAACAATAAGGTACACATTGCCATGTCCAAAATGTACAGTGGCATCAGACAATGATGCCTGACCAGGAATCAGATGAAATGATAGACCAACAACCTCCCACCCAAAATAAGTCATTTCCAAGAGTTGTACACGTAACATAACAATGAATGCCTGTCTACATGCACATTGTGCATTGCAAAATCAACACTGCAGCTTCTGTGTGCTGTGTCCTACTCCTGCAACACACTGCTCAGTGCACAGCACAGTGAACAGCCATTGTGTGTGATGCACACCCTGAGCATCACATCTAAGCGACAGTCCACATCAAAAAGGAAATTAGGCATGTACAGGATCCATAATTGGTCACAGAACATGTGCTGCCGGGACACAGTGGGCACCAGAAGGCAAACAGTGTACACGTGGATATGCAAGGGTGGGAGTACATGTAGTGCATCAGAGTGCAAGTGTGTGGGTCTGCAAGGACATGCACTCAACATATGCATGTGCACTCAAGTAACCATCAGTGTTCTCTACACATCACATGTGAACATTCACCATGTGTACACCCCAGCATTTCAAACCACAACTATCCCCTCGCACCTGAAAGCTAAACACAACACATGAACAGGCATTGATCAGCAGAACACAACATGTACATAGGATACCACCATTACAATGTCAGAGTTCCCATCACACTACAGGGCAAGGCAACTATCAACAACAACCCCCCCCCTCCCTCACAAATGACCATGACCCACTGAACAACTGCACCTGGGTCATGGAGCCGTCAACCCTCAATTCCACCTGGCCACAGGATCACCTTTACCCTTCGTCACCATCTCCCACCTTGTGTGTAAAAAGATGCCTGCACCCTCAGAATCCACACTCATTTCCAAAATCACAAAATCCAAGGCATAAAAACGAACCCGAACACCCTCCAGTAGATGACTTGACGTAGCAGTACCTCACAAAGGCCAAGTACTACCACAATGATGCAACAACCAAGGTAGCACAGTAAAACAATGTCACAACAGGATGTGAACCATGTGTGGTACATAACATAGGATGATGCATCATGAACGGATGTGTATTGTCACAGGTACCGTGTACAGGCGCGGGAGTGTCACGAAACAACCACCCGCACCGTGTCCCGGGTGCCTGCAAGGTCAAACTCACACAGGCCCCTGAATCCCTGGTGGCGAAGGAGGTTCAGGGATATGCAGTCGGGACAGGTGTTGGCACACTGGATAACTGGAATGAGTGGCAGGAGAGGGGAGGAGGAATGACACATGAAAGTAGGGAATGCACGAAAATGTACTACCTGCATGAACACATACACAATCCAAACAAACTTGGACATCATTGTCTTGGCCTTCTGTAGTCCAGGCTTAGGAGTGGTACGAACCAACCACCCCCTCTAGGGTTTTGGCGCCTGCAAGTTCGGGGCTTACACAGGCATCCGCAACCCCAGCGGGGAAAGAGGGTTAGGGAACGTTGCTTGGATAGGTACGGGAAGCAGGAACACCGGGTAGAGGGTACAGGGTTCAAAATTGCATAGTATTCTGGATGATTAGGGGGAGAAAAACATACCAAATTGAATCACACACACATCCATGCATTAGTGCACCCCCCAGCAAGCCTATGCAGAGCAGTTTGAAAGAAAAACAAGACACTTAGCTCTGGTTTTGAGTGCTGGCCTCCTGCCTGCGCACTCTCAGGTCCGGTTACAGGAGCACTGCAATGCTGCAAAGAGAGCCACAGTCAACAACCTGTACGTGCCAATTACACAAAAACACACCACCGAACATGCCCCATAGCAACAAACTACTCTACAAACAGACAATCTGGTGTAGATGCTTCGTACCCATATATAACAGTACCCCTGTGACGGGTCATACACAGTCAATGCAGTAAGTCAGCCGCCAGTGGGTGCGTGGCAAATGGAACACCAATGTGTCACAATTCACACAACATGCAATGTTCCCTGGGTAAGCAGACAGACCCATATAGCAAGCCATGACTTCAGAGCAAGTTGCGTACCACCATGACCGAAACAAAGTTGGCAGTGCATTTATCATAAAGTACATGGAAATGAAATGCACTGCACCCGAGTATGTCCCTTGCTGTATGTCCCTGTGAGCTGCCCCTTTCCATGTCTCTGAAGGCTACATGGTTGATACAAGTGCCTCAATGGACCTTGGTGTACCGGAGGGCATGTGCCACTGCCCCTGCAGGTGTCCCAGACAACCCTACAATCAACAGCCATCAGTCCACCAACACATCTGAGCTGCATTGTGTGCTTCAACATCAATATTCGTCCAAGCTCACCCTCAGTACTGTGACTAAGCCTGCATGTGCAACTCGCCTGGTGCAAGCTTTGCTGTGTAGTGGCCCCCCTGTGCTGCTCACGTTGCCTGGAGTTCCTTGGAACACGTCAGCAGTTCTCGGATGTAGGTCTGCAATCCCTGTGCCTCTGCTTGTGCACACATGTGCATGTGGGCACCAACAAACGTGTCCAGAATTCCGTCGTCCAATGGGCCATGTCTGCTGGCTAAGGTGCTCTGGAGGCTCATCCCCCTGCAGAAAGGGCATGAAACACATGTGTGTGTGTCTCTTCAGGCATCTCATTACTTGACCATGTCAGAGAGTCACAGCATAAATCACACCATCAGTCCGTCTTTCACATCCAAAGTGTGTAACACTATGTACAGCATGAATTGCAACAAGCACGTGCACAGTAAAGATAAGAAACATAACTACACAATGCATAGCAATGAATGTACACCTTAATCATGAAACACCCCATCTAGCAAAAGCTGAACAGTGGACAATAACACCAAAATCATCCCCACTAGGGGTGTAAACACAAGTCACACAGAACAAGACATGCCACAGATATGACAGTCCAAGGCCCTTGTGTAAAATTTTGTAACACCGAACCATCCTTGCGAGCCCATGGATAAGGGAGGCAGGAGTTGCATATGTGAGTCAAGGACCCCAAGTAGCAAACACAAAAACACAAGACAAGCCTGAAGGGCCCAGCTGGAACAGACAGTGGATGCCTTCAAAAGCCACAAAGCACCGCACCGTCACATGAAAGCACAATAGAGGGGCAATTTTAAACTATAGTAACTATTAACTAATTACACTAACTATGGAAAACCTACATTACCTAATTAAACTAACTATCAAACAGAAACTTAACTAACTAAACTAAAAGAAAAATCAAAAATGGCCACATACGACCCGGGGGGAAGGGGAGGCACCCAGGAGGGGGGAGGTACAGGGTGCTGCTCAACATCCACATGGGATGATGCAGAGCCAAAAAAAAAACCTCCATGGGCTCAACGCCTGCACAGCCCGACCTATGTGGGAGATAGATGGTCGTCCGAGTCTGGCTCATCCTGGAAAGGAGGACGTGGCACAGTAGCCTGGCCATGCCTAGTCGCAGCTTGCCCCTCTGCCGGACGGGTGAGCCTGGTTCTGTGTGGCGATGTGCCGTAGGTCTGCATGCAGAACCTCACGTGATACACGTGCTTCCTCTTGCAAGGTAGCACGTGTAACACGGAGTTCCTCCTGCAAGGCCTGGCTGGACAACTGCTGCACCTCCCGGCAAACCTGTAGCTCAGCCGAGATGGTACGCTCAAGCTGTGCAAACCTCTCCTCTCCCTGCTGCCTCTGGGACATCATAAGGACACCCAGAGTGGATCTGAGGGAAGCATACTCCTCCCTCAGGGCATCCATGTGCGCCTCTGCGTGAGCAGCAATTGCTTGACGCAAAGACGACATTTCAGCCTGGCGTGCCCTGTCTGAGGCCGCCATGCCCAGCCTGAGCGGGCGGGCCGTGGACCGTGCCGCCTGCTGCTGGAGAAGCACCTGCCTAGCAGGGGGAGCACAGATCGGGCCAAACGCTCCATGCTCTCAGCGATCTTCTCCATTGCTGCCCCCTGCCGTTCTAAATTGGCAGTCATGTCTTGCTCCCACTCAGTATACTGCAGTTGCGCGCGGCGACCGCGTTGCCGGGCTTGACCCCTGCGGGACCCAAGGACCGGGGGTCCTCGCTGTGTTGGCACCGCCCGCGGCTGCACGACTACATGCCCCCGTCGACGTTATGTCCCAGGCACATCAGTGACTGGTGTGGAGGCTGACCCTGCATCACGATCCGCCACGGGCGGAGGAACCAAGACTGTCTGATCCCTCAGTGCAGGTGTCGCAGACAGAGGAGTGTCCACATCAGAATCACTCACCCCTGACACATGGACTTGATGCTCATCCAACTCAACAGAGTCGTCATCAAGGCTGGACTCATAGGCAGCCAGAGACAAGATGGACTGTAGCACGTGGGGGGTTTCGTGGCCTACCACCCCACGACCCCCACTAGTGTCGGGTTGATGTAGCAGTACCAACCCTGTGTCTGGCATGACAACACCATCCTCCGCCTCCATTGCATCATCACCTGAAAAATAGAGAGAAAAAAGGTCACTACACATGTCAGAAGCACACAACACACACACACACCGACAGCAAACGCATCAGGCAGACATGTGACACACAACATATAACCTGCCATGCATGCTGGGTCAACTATGAATTGCTTCTGTGATCAGACCTGTTGAAAGGTGGCAGTTTCCATGGAAGTGGGTCTATGCAGTGCAGAAAATGTGTACGCCACTCACTACCTACATGTACAAGGACTCCATGGTGTGTGCCAGGAAATGTGAAGGCAGTGCAATGTCAAATTCAGACATCACGTGCATTGTGCATTCAATGTGTACCATATCTAGAAGCCAAGCACCCCTCCACCCCAGTACCAAAGCAGGGATGCCTAGCATGGTATCAAAAGGCTGACCATACACCTGTGTATTGACAGGCAGTGTTGACTGGCATCAACAGCTGAATGTGATTCAAGTGACAACACTGCAAATGATGCAGGGACAGTAAGCAGGACACATGATGAAAACTCTGGATTCCGCCCATGTGTGAAGAAGACACAACAGTTGGACAGAGTCATTGGCCATTGAACAGGCTGAGGCCTGTGAGCCACACAGATTGTCAGACCCTAAACATGTGTGCAATGCAGGACTGAGCCATAGTTGACATGGGAAGGCTTATGAGATGGCAGGCAATGTATGTAACCAAGGACTTGTATTACAGTGATCATCCAGTTAAGGACACATAGGGGCATGCGTGCAATGCACATGGAGCATGAAAGGGCACTCATGTCCCTGTGGGACATCTGACCCATGCACAGTACAAGTGAGATACCCTGCATCGAGTACTAAGGCTGTACCACACGGCATATGTCTGGCAGATTCTACGCTGGAAGTTAGCATCTACACAGAACACATGAACAAGAAAGTACACATTGGCAAGATTGAAGCAGACCAGTGCAAAGGTGGAACTGGGGTGCAGAGTGGCGGAGTAGGGGCAAGGGAGCATGCCTACATGGAGTCCCGCATGCAGGCAGAGGAGACATGCATGACATAAGCATTGCATTACTTACACATCAGAACCATGTACACGTCACATGTAGCGGCAATCATGCACAACACATCCCACAAGTGAAACACACACGTCCTCAACAAACACGCATCAACACTCACTGGACTGCGCATCAAAGTCCAGCATCTCTCCCACTCCTTTGACCAATTCAGGTGGTATGAACTCCACAACGAGAGCCTCATGCGGAGTGAGCTCTTCCTCCTCTGGTGCAGGCCCACCGCCAGTCACCAGAGTCAAGTTGTAATTAGAGGCACGCTTAGCCTTAGTGCTGCGCTTGATGTCATTCCAACGCTTTTTGCACTCTTGCGCCGTGCGCACCTCATGGCCGAATGAACTGACATGTTCCGCAACATGCTTCCAGTGGGTGTCACGTTGGGCAGCCGTAGTCTGACTATTGGCACCCACTAGCATGTCACGGCTGTGGCCCCGCACGTAGTCCATGAGGAAGTCCAGTTCCTGCTTACAGAAAGGCTTCTTCCTCGACGTGCAGGAGGTCGTGGCTGTGTGTCGGGTCCCAGCCTGTGCTGCAGGTGCAACCTTCCTCCTCTTGGACTGTGGCGCAGACACTGGCTGCCTAATGGCGCCCTGACCAGTATGGCCAGTGGGTTCGGTGGATTGAGCCAAGGGAGTGGCAGGTGGAGGGATGACCAAAGGCCTGACTTGTGTCAGTGGCAGCTGGGTGCCCACTAATGGACCCTGCGCAGCAACATCAGCTGTGGCAGGGTCATTGACCGCAACAGTCCTGGTTGGCAGACTCACAACCGGGGTGCTGTTGGGTGCATCTGCCCCTGCACTTGCCAACACCCGGCTGTTCGGGGCAGCAGATGACATGACTGTCCCAGGGACACGTGTCTTGGTCTGAGCAGCCCGGCCTGCCCCTATGGTTTCCCCCTGGCCTGTTGGACATCTACCAAGGGCTCTTCAAGTGCCAACGCAGCCTGCGCTGGCAGACCCTGAGCCTGGGTGGCGGTGTCCACAGCTGCACCTGCAGCTACCACTACCCTTGGGCCTGTGGCAGTCGATGGAACGGACTGCCGGGTCAAATGGGTGCCAGATGCAGGAGCTGCATCCCCAGGAACCACAGGGGGTGGTGGCATGACTGCACCGACACATGGCACAACATTGTGCTCAAGTGGCACACCCCTGCCTCTTCCCTCTCTGTGGCCGCCCTGGACACCCTGGAGTCCCCCTACTCCCTGGTCACCACGGCCACGTCCCCGACCACGCCCGCCATGCGGAGGACGCCCAGCTGAGGCGCCCCTCACGTTTGGTGGCCTCCCAACCATGGCACTGATGTAGTAGTGCTGGCACAGATGGAGTGGTGCCAATGGGAGGTGTACACCACAATTGACCTGGGCAGTTGGGGTGAAGGGTGTGGGAAGCAAGATGTTAACAGCCCCCAGCACCTGCAAGGCTGTATGTGACCCCAGTGATGTGGTGACGGGTCACGCAACGCTCAGGCACCCCAAAACTGCAGTAAAACCGTGCACGCAACCCTGCAGCCTACGTGCGTGGATTCAACCTCCCGCAGTACGGGGGGGCACCCAGTAACACGAATAACGCGTACACGTGGGACACGCAGGCTACTATGACATCGAAAATGGGTGCGATACACAGGGGCACCCGCAGTGGGAAAAAGAGCGTGTGCGACTCACCGTCTGACTAGCGCGATGCAGAAAAACACGCGTAGCCAATACCCCCACCAAAAGAAGAGATACGTCCTTGATAGCTGTGAAGTTGTGATGGTGCGCGAAACAACAGGAAGCAGCAACACACGTCGGTCTCCACGAAAGGCACGTACAGCGAACTGCTGGGCCCACTAACCTTTAACCCGTGCTGAGGGAAACGCACGCGCACGTCACGTCACTTACGCGCATGGGCCCTTTCCTCGTATTACACGCGGACATGCAGTTTTTCACGCGCGCTGAAATGCCCATGCACGCCTATGCGCGTCACGTCACAGGGGCGCTTGCGCTTCAGGGGCCTTCTGTCCAATGAAATTGCATATGTGTGCAGACGCGCTTATGCACTAAGGGCCTTTCCTCGAATTACACGCTGACGTGCCGAATTTTCATGTGCCAAATCACTCCATATCAAACTGGCCATGCGTAAGCACACGGAAGACCACGCTCCTGCCAGAATGCCGAACTACTGCCCCCCAGAGCCCCGAGCACGCTCCCACCTGCCATCTGCTGCTGCCTGACTGCCTGCTGCCCACGTGCCCTGCCATTTGCTGCCTGCACATCAGCCAGGGGTGCTGTTGCTGTGACCACCCCTGCTGGAACCGAAGACTCCCGACTGGGATTCCATCGCTCCACAGCCCAGCCCCAGGACCCAGTTGCCCACCCACTCCTGCCTCTGGGGTTGTCATGTCGGGGCAAACACCATCTGAGACCACTGACAACCCCCGGCCAGAGAGGCAGAGGGGCACCAGCTTCAGTGCCACCGAAGTTGGTGTCCTGGTGGAGCAAGTCCTGGGGCAGTATGATGCCCTCTTCGGAAGTTCCCGCGCCGACAAGGAAGGATGGACTTGATCTGGACTGACATTGTGACTGCCATCAACGCGGAGGGGGTGGCAGTCCGCGACTTCCAACATGTCAAGAAGCGCTGGGAGGACTTCAGGTCCAGGACCCTGAACAAGGCCCGGCGCCTCTTGAAGGCAGCGGATGCCAAGGGGCGCCGGGGCCACTTGTCGGAAGATCAAATGAGGGTCCTGGAACGCATATCCCCAGCGCTCCACGTCCAGGTCCTTGAGAGGCAGACCCGTCTGGAGTCGAGCGGTAAGTGTACATGCATCCTGATTGTGAGCTGTGCGTGTGGTGATGTTTCAGTAGTGTGCAGGTTGCACATCTGTTTGTATGGGGTCGAGTATGGGTGGGGGTGTACAGGGCCGTGGGGCTAACACATGCAAGGACTGTCATGTGTGAGACATGGATGGTGCTTGTGTGTGTAGGCTTGCATGCCAAATGCAGTTGTGTGGGCACACATATTTGGATGAATGTGTATGTAAGTAGACATGTCCGTGATGTCACGCATGTATGTTGTTCTCAGCTGCATGTATCAGCACTGTGTACATGTGCATTTGTGTGTATTTGACAAGGGTGCAACAGTGATGCAACATGGATGCATGTGACAGCGGGATGTGGAAGCCTGATTGGCAGATGTGACATGGATGCCCATCTGAACACTGCAACACTTGGCAGAGGTGTACACATGCATGCAAGTGTGGTGGTGTGTGTATATGTGTGGTGCACTTCCTGTGTTGCATGTGATGTCTGGCTCAGCTTTGCCTGCTCATGCTGTTGTATGGGTATGGATGGTGCTGGCAGTTGCGATATGGCTGTGGTATGGCTCATGTGTGCGAGTTGAAATGACATGTGTGTTGGGGATTGTGATGGCATGTCTGAGGTTTGCCAATGCCACTCATGTACAACTGTCATGTGTGTATGTGTCCATTGTACAGTGCCCTGATGCCTGTGTTTTATTTCTCCCTGTCTGCAGCGTCAACTGATGAAGAGGGCGGAGAAGGTGCTGTGGAGCACAGTGGCAGGGATCCCACCGCCAGCCGGAGACGCAAGGCCCGGCTCCCCTCCCATGTTGTCATCTCGTCGGGGAGTGAGGAGTCCGGTGCCGTGTCCCAGGCCGCAGCTGCTGGGGGGAGGTCCAAGAGGCGGAGGTTGGAGTTGGACTCCTCGGCAGCAGAAGGGGCAGCTGGGACCCCACAGGGCCCAACGGGGGAAGATGGCACAGAGTCATCCAGGTTGGTGGGGGGTTTGGTGGAGGAGGAGGCCGTGCAAGCAACAGAGGCAGGGTCTGGAGGTGGGGATCCCACTGGTGCTAGTGGTGCAGTGCAGGACCAGGGACAGGAGGCAGCACAGGCCGCCGCGGAGGTGCCTGTGTGAAATCCTGTCCCTGATCCTGTCCCTGCATCATCTTGCACCAGCAGGGATGCCTACGTCCAGACCCGTTTTCAGGCAGGGTATGAGCAAACGACAACTGGCCTTCCTCTGCCTGCGGACGTGGCTATCCGGGTCCGGGTTGAGCCTGTCCTGACTGGTGTGGCGTTGCTTCAACGGGCCATGCGAGGTGACCTGCAGTCTTTTCATGAGGAGACTGCACGTCATCTCGAATGGCTCGTTGACCACGCCAGCCTGCTGGGACAGGTCACCCAGGCTGGATTCAACCGTTTGATGGGGCTTGCTACGACCCCCTCCTCAGCTGAACCCCCTACGCACCAGTCGTCCTCCGTGCCATCTTCCCACCCATCAGTCACCTGGGTGCCCTCTGGAGCTGCCTCTGATGGTGGCTGGTGGAGGAGGCATCCCTGCCACAGTCGGGAGTCGGACGTCCAGCAGGGGTGGCCACATCAACGACTGCACCCCAGCCGGCGGAGGATGTGCAGGCAGCAGGAGGCAGTGCACGGGCAGAGGCACAGCAGCAGCAGCAACGTGGTGGGAGCCATGAAGGCTCGGGGCCTTCAACATCGGAGGGGCAGGCATCGGCCGGAGGGCAGGAGGACCCAGGACAGAGAGTGTCTTCCGTGTGGCAGCGGTTGGGCCACGCCATAGATGCGGAGCGGCGGCGGGCGGAAGAGGCACGGCTCACAATGGTTAGGGCGGAGAACTCCATGCGGAGGGCCCTGAGGCGGGCCGAGTGCCTCGAAGCAATCCGCAGGGGTTTGGAGGTGGACACGTCGACGGCCCTGCGGACCCTCGGGCCATGGAGGAGGACCGCCTCCGGGACATTGAGCAGGAGTTCGATGATGCCCTGGCCCGGGACATCCAAAAGTGAGCCGTCAAACTAGCCCGCTGCCCTTGTACATAGTTATGTAGGTAGTGTTAGGTTTCCTTTTTTTTGGGATTTATTTTGGACCTTTTGGACATTGGCCACATTTTTGTATATAGTTTATTTTATTAGTTAGTGTAGTTAGATAGGTTTCTTTTCTTTTGTTGGGATAATGGACCCTGGCTTGTTCGTATGTACATAGTTCACTGTTGGATTGTATTTTTCTTTCACAATTTGACCATGGAGAAATGGCTTTCAATCATTATTTCCCATTGGATTATCTTTTGTGGACAGTGACTTTGGACACCATTACCTTGGATTATGATTTTTGGTTTTGCTTTTTTTCATGGACATGCTTCTTTTCATTTTTGTACATTCCCATTTCTGTTTCTTTATTTTTGATTCTATTTATGTTTCCTTTAATACATATTTTTGTATTGAACTTCAATGTGTAGTATCTCATTGGTTTCATGCATATCATGATATGGGTTTTGAGATTCACTGACACCCATTGGGTGTATGTGAGGGAAATGTGTTTGTTTCGGAACTTGCAATTGGTGTTCTGTCATGTAATTACCAATTATGAGTGGATGGATGCAATACTCGGGTGGGTGTTTTGCATTTGGAGGCTGACCAAAGGGACCAGGGATCTAGATTGTGATGACATGTTGGCTGGGGAACATGAGTTGGACATGGGTGGGGGCCTGCTGGCAGTTGCCCCACAGTGGTGGGGGTGGGGGTGGTGGGAGACATGGGTGGGGGCCTGGTGGAGGGTTACCCTGCACTGCTGGGGGTGGGGGTGATGGGAGACATGGGTGGGGGCCTGGTGGAGGGTGACCCTTCACTGCTGGGGGGTGGGGGTGGTAGGAGACCAGGGGGGGGTGCCTGCTGGCAGGTGCCCCACAGTGCTGGGGGTGGGGGTGGTGGGGAACATGAGTTGGACATGGGTGGGGGCCTGCTGGCAGGTGCCCCACAGTGCTGGGGGGTGGGGGTGGTGGGAGACATGGGTGGGGCCTGGTGGAGGGTGACCCTGCACTGCTGGGGGGTGGGGGTGGTGGGAGACATGGGTGGGGGCCTGGTGGAGGGTGACCCTGCACTGCTGGGGGGTGGGGGTGGTGGGAGACATGGGTGGGGGCCTGGTGGAGGGTGACCCTGCACTGCTGGGGGGTGGGGGTGGTGGGAGACATGGGTGGGGGCCTGGTGGAGGCTGCCCCTGCACTGCTGGGGGGTGGGGGTGGGGGGAGACATGGGTGGGGGCCTGGTGGAGGCTGCCCCTGCACTGCTGGGGGGTGGGGGTGGTGGGGAACATGAGTTGGACATGGGTGGGGGCCTGCTGGCAGGTGCCCCTGCACTGCTGGGGGATGGGGGTAGTGGGAGACATGGGCGGAGGCCTGGTGGAGGCTGCCCCTGCACTGCTGGGGGGTGGGGATGGTGGGAAACATGGGTGGGGGCCTGGTGGAGGCTGCCCCTGCACTGCTGGGGGGTGGGGTGGTGGGAGACATGGGTGGGGGCCTGGTGGAGGCTGCCCCTGCACTGCTGAGGGGTGGGGGTGGTGGGGAACATGAGTTGGACATGGGTGGGGCCTGCTGGCAGGTGCCCCTGCACTGCTGGGGGGTGGGGGTGGTGGGAGACATGGGTGGGGGCCTGGTGGAGGCTGCCCCGGCACTGCTGGGGGGTGGGGGTGTTGGGAGACATGGGTGGGGGCCTGGTGGAGGGTGCCCCTGGTGGCTGGGCGTGCAGGGGGACATGCGTTGGTGGGCAGTAGTGCAAGTTGACATGTGGGTTGGCTGGGGGGCATGGCCATGGTGGATGGGGTGCCTGCAGGACATGTGCAGGGTAGGCCCCTGTGGTGTGAGCCACCTGCAGGGGCCTTGGAGGGTGTAGAGGGAACACCTGGGAGGACCCACACGTGCAATTCACGTGAGGTGCTTCCCGCTCACCCCTGTAATACACTTACCTTGATTGAATCACATGTGGAACTTCAAGCGCACCTCTGTGATACACGTACCCTGCTGAAATCGCGTGTGGAATTTCCCGCGCACCCCTGGAATACACATACCCTGCTGACTTCGCGTGTGTGACTTCCCACGCACCCCTGGAATACACGTACCCTGCTGATATTGCGTGTCAAACTTCCCCCGCACCCTGAAATACACGTAGCCAGGACATTCGCGTGTGGAACTTCCCGCGCACCCCTGAGATACACGTACCCTGCTGAATTCACATGTGAAAATTCCTGCGCACCCCTGATGTACACGTACCCTGATGGAATCGCGTGTGGAACTTCAAGCGCACCCCTGTAATACACGTACCCTGCTGAAATCGCGTGTGGAACTTCCCGCGCACCCCTGGAATACACATACCCTCCTGATATTGCGTGTGAAACTTCCCACACACCCCGAAATACACGTGGCATGGACATTCGCGTGTGAAACTTCCCGCGCACCCCTGGAATACACGTACCCTGCTGATATCACGTGTGAAACTTCCCCCGAACCCCAAAATACACGTAGCCAGGACATTCGCGTGTGGAACTTCCCGCGCACCCCTGGAATACACGTACCCTGCTGATATCGCGTGTGGAACTTCCCGCGCACCCCTGGAATACACGTACCCTGCTGATACCACGTGTGAAACTTCCCGCGCACCCCAAAATACACGTGGCATGGACATTCGCGTGTGAAACTTCCCGCGCACCCCTGCAATACACGTAGCTTGCTGATATCGCGTGTGAAACTTCCCCCGCACTCCGAAATACACGTAGCCAGGACATTCGCGTGTGGAACTTCCCGCGCACCCCTGGAATACACGTACCCTGCTGATATCGCGTGTGGTACTTCCCACGCACCCCTGGAATACACGTACCCTGCTGATATCGCGTGTGAAACTTCCCCCGCACCCCGAAATACACGTAGCCAGGACATTCGCGTGTGGAACTTCCCACGCACCCCTGGAATACATGTACCCTGCTGATATCACGTGTGAACCATCCCGCGCACCCCTGGAATACACGTACCCTGCTGATATTGCGTGTGAAACTTCCCCCGCACCCCGAAATACACGTAGCCAGGACATTCGCGTGTGGAACTTCCCGCGCACCCCTGGAATACACGTACCCTGCTGATATCGCGTGTGAAACTTCCCGCGCACCCCGAAATGCACGTAGCCAGGACATTCGCGTGTGGAACTTCCCGCGCACCCCTGAAATGCATGTACCCAGCTGAAATGACGTGAGGTACTTCCCGCGCACCCCAGTGATACACGTAGCCCGCTTGCCATGCTGGTACAGGGTTAGCGCAGCCCTTTGCACTGGATTGGGGATTTTGATGGCTTTTCCCTGCATGAGAGGCGTTCTTGGGGGCGTAACTGGCGCTGCTGCAGGGTCGCTGCGCCACTGTGCGCCACGGCTGGTTTTGGTGGCTGGTATCCATGAATATGCTGTGCGCTGAAATAGGTTTTGGCGCACGCGGCTGGCGCAGGGATTCGCACGCGCACACTGTGCACCAGCCGCGTGCGCCACTTGTGCACTGAATTCTATGAATTACCCCCATGTGTCAGTATGAAGATAAGGAAGACTTAACTATACTACAATCAAAACTAAACAATGAGCAAAGTAGCATTTTTCAAGAAGTAACAAAACAAATTGCACATGGTGTAAAACATGAAAATAAAGAATGTTCCTGCCATAATTATAAACCTATACTACTGTACGTCAGTGGTGAAGCTGGTTCTGGCAAAACATTCATAATCAAAATCATTAGTAAGTTCCTTCAACAATTGACAAACAACAAACTGTCAGCTGTTGTCACTGCCCCCACAGGTTTAGCTGCCTACAACATAGGTGGTGTTACATTACACCGATTACTACTATTACCAGTAGAACACCAGAACAAATTAGACTATTACAAACTTTATGCAGAAGCTGCAATGGAATTACGCAGAGTATTGAAACAAATGAAAATGCTACTAATAGATGAAGTGAGCATGGTCTCCAACCTGATGTTAGCTTTGATTCACCTCAGATTACAAGAAGAGCTCTTTGCAGGAAAACACATTATTGTTTTTGGAGATCTGCTTCAATTAACACCAGTAAAATGTGAGCCTATTTTTAAAACATTAGGACACAAACTCTGCCGTAAAACTGTTGGCAGCATTGGAAATGTCAACCTTTGGCAACATTTCCAATACAGAGAATTAACAGAAAACACGCGGCAATCTGCAGATCTCACTTATGCCAACATTTTAAAAAGTATCAGAGTTGGTATACTTTCTAAAGAAGCAGAAGCAATATTGAAAGCCCGGCACATTAATGCACTTTATGGCGATAATGCATGTGCTACAGATGTTATGGAACAATTAGCCCACAAACATGTCAATTGTATGGCCTTAATGCCAACTCTTGCAAGCTGTTTCAAATTCAATGAAATCATGCTAAGTAAAGAAATGCAACCAATCATGGAAATTAGCGCCACAGACAAACTAGATGTACATGGTATGACACTACCCATGTGTGACCAAGCCACAACAAGACTAAATAGTTTAGAAAAATCAATCTCAAACACAGCAGGCTTAGAAAAGATATTAAAATTATCCTTAAATTGCAGAGTAATGCTTAAACGTAACCTTGACGTGGACCAAGGACTAGTTAATGGAGCACTGGGTACAGTTGTTGGCTTTCAAACATACCCACGCGACAACAAAATTCAGTTTGTCAATATACTCTTTGACAAACTTTCAGAAGTAAAAAGGATAGGACGCTCAACAGCTAGATTCCTTCTCTTCAAAGATATGCATGTACGCAGAGAACAACTTTCTCTAACTCTTGCATACGCAGTCACGATTCATAAATCACAAGGTCTTACCCTAGACAAAGCAATGATAGATATTGGTAACACAGTCTTTAAAGAAGGCATGAGCTATGTAGCACTATCACGCTTACGTACACTTGACGGTCTATTTCTAATCAACTTTGATGCAAGTAAAATAAACGCTGATATTCCTTGCATTTTAGAATACAATAGACTTCGCTCACTATACACCCCCCAACTAAACACATATTCTGTTCCACAAAAAGTAAAACGTTATAAAAGAAAAATAAATCAAACAGAAATGCAACAGGATGTCACTGCAAATCCTCCAAAGAGAGTAAAAGAAACTAATACTTCATCAAGTACGACAAGCAAAAAAGAATCAATTAGGGAAAGTAAACCAGGTACTTCTTTAAAGAAGGAAGACAAACTCCAAAAAAAGCAGTTAGATACAGAACTACCTGGACCATTTAAATTCTCAAATATAGTTGGTGTAAGTTGCTATGCAAATGTAGCAATGAATATTCTATTTCAATTACCACCAATTGTTGACAACATTTACTTACACAGTACAGACCCATTGTGTATGCAAATGTTAGTACTTCACAGAAATGCAGCAAACAATCCTGACAACACGTATAGTGTTTATGGAATAAGACAACAATTGGACTACTGTGCTGGAATGGTGAAATTCACTATAAATTCACAGGAAGATCCACAAGAATTTCTAATGTACTTACTACAAGTACTGGAAAACAAAAACATACCTATAAATGAAATCTTTCAGATTTCATACATGTGGAAACATACATGCACTCTCTGCAACAATGTGACACAAGAATAAATCCCCAATGAACGCTTCATATATATATCAATACCAAATTGTGAATCCATTCCATTTCAGCGACTTGTACAAAATGCAAACCATGGTAGATTATGCTCTACCTGCAATTCAGATAATCGCTCCACGTTAGTAATACAAACACATAGTAAATACATAATACTAATGCTTCTACGTTACAATGCAGATGGTACCAAAAACAACTGCAAGCTGACTGGATTCACACATGGTCAAATATCACTTGGTAAGAAAACCTTCACAACAATAGGTATAATCTACCACGCAGGAGCCACAACCAATTCAGGGCACTACACTGCATATATAAAAAAGAAATGTGGATGGTTTGAATGTAATGATAGTACCATTACTCTAAAGCAGAGATACCAGGAAATCTTACAAACGCTTATTTGATGTTCTTAAAACCAAAATTTGATAACTAAACTGTATTTAAACCCTAAGTAAACTTGTGTTGAAAAAATATAAACTGTAAGAATACTCCAAAAGCTATCTAACTGCTCAAAGATTCTACATCAACTAATCAGATAAATGGATACCACTAAATTAGACCAAAAAATACACAGTTAGAATACGCCAATTGGTATCTAACTGTCCCAAGATTTAACAATATCCAAATAGATAAATCAATACCAGTAAAATATATAAAAAAAATAGACAGTTAGAATACGCTAATTGGTATCTAACTGCTCCAAAATTTTATAATATCAAAACAAATATATAATATGTTACTGCTCCAAAAAAATACAACAAGCCAAAGTATAAAGCATTAGCCAGAAACAACAAGTGAACACTGAAAACAAACAAACAAATAAACTGTAGCATAACAGAAAAAATTTTCTTTTTAATCCAACATGTTTTTTTTTTCTCCCACAGACCCAATGATTTTAGCAACAAATACAGAAACTGAGCAAATTGCACAGTACTCTGATTTGTAATCTACTAAATATGAGGGTCCAAAAAATATATATATATTGATTATACAATGTAATAAGTCATTACAAAATACTAATACTAACATGCTATTTTCTTTTTTCACAGAAATTAACAAGAAATACATGTACTCCGGTTACTAGACCAAACAGTAAGTATACAACAATAAGGAGAACCATAGCAGCATATCACATCCATAGTATCTAATACCTTTGTTCCTTATACATTTGTTTTTCACCCAAAGTTATAAGCAAATGTGAATGTGATATGCTGCAGTGGTTGTTGCCAGGGCATAGAGTCTTGGGTGCATGGCCAAATGGCCATGCACCCAAGACTCTATGCCCTGGCAACAACCACCGCAGCATATCACATCCATAGAGTCAAACATTTCAACTATGGTCTATGGAAACTTTTAATGTCCGCGGACATTATGAGTGTTCTTAGAACACTTTCAACTTGCCAGCGAACAATACGGACAGCGTTTTCAGGACACCCACTACGAACATTTCAGAACAACGTGATAGTTCTTAGAACACTTTCAACTTCACAACGAACAATATGGACAGTGTCCTCAGAACATCCCCATTTCGTTTATTTGCGAACATTTCAGGACACCATGAGTGTTCTAAGAACACATTCAACTTGACAGAGAGCAATGCGAACAGCATCTTCAGGACACCCCCTACGAACATTTTAGAACAACACGAGAGTTCTTAGAACACATTCATCTTGCAAGAGAACAATACGGACAGCGTCCGCAGGACACCCCCATTTTGTTTATTTGCGAACATTTCAGGACACTGCGAGTGTTCTTAGAACACATTCAACTTGCCAGCGAACAATACGGACTACGCCTTCAGGACACCCCCTACGAACAATCCAGGACACCGCGAGTGTTCTTAGAAACATCTTCAGAACACCCCCATTTTGTTTATTTGCGAACATTTCAGGACACCGCAAGTGTTCTTAGAACACATTCAACTTGACAGAGAACAATACGGACAGCGTCCTCAGGACACCCCCTACGAACATTCCGCAGACACCGCGAGTGTTCTTAGAAGCATCTACAGAACACCACCATCTTGTTTATTTGCGAACATTTAAGGACACCGCAAGTGTTCTTAGAAAACATTCAACTTGACAACGAACAATACGGACAGTGTCCTCAGAACACCCCCATTTCGTTTATTTGCAAACATTTCAGGACACCGCGAGTGTTCTTAGAACACATTCAACTTGTCAGCCACAACCCTCATTCATATTTGCGAACATTTCAGGACACAGCGAGTGTTCGACAACGTCTTCAGAACACCCCCATTTTGTGTATTTGCGAACATTTCAGGACACCGCGAGTGTTCATAGAACAGTTTCAGTTTGCTTGCGAACAAAACGGACACATATTGAGTCCTCAGAACACCCCCATTCAGTTTATTTAGAACATTTCAGAACACCCGTGATGTCCGCAGACAAATCGAACACAAAAAGAACGTCTAACACATAAAAAAACACATCCTATCTCATACACTCCCACCCTCCCCAAACACTCCTACACACCAGCACACTCTACTAAATACAAATTTTGAACAAAGTTTCACTGCGCTGCCCGCGGACGACCGCAAATACAAGATGGCGGGCACTACCGAAAATCTGACGCGCTTCACGCTCCACGCCGTCCAATCAGCGAACACATTGCATGTCCGCGAACATCACGCAAGCCGATTGGCCAATCAGGACACTGTCCGCGGAGCGAACAGGGAAGTGTGTCAGCGGACCGAACACAGATATCACTAATTTTTTTTTACCTACTTTTTGGTCATTTAAAAAAAAACTACTGGACGGATTTTCACCAAATTTGCAAAAGCACGCTTTCGGGACCAAGCGCTGCTCCTGATCCAAATTTGGTGAAAATCCGTCCAGCGGTTTGGGCTGTAGACGCGAGCAAAACATTTTTCCAATTCAGTCTATGGGAAAAAAAAAGTTTTGGGACCCCCCTATAACTTTGCCCCCCCTGGACGAATCCTCACCAAACTTTGCAAACAAATTCAGAGTGACCCAAATACTTTTTTCGCAAAGTTTGGTGAGGATTCGTCCAGGGAGAGCAAAGTTATAAGCCACCCAAAAAGTGCTCTTCCTGTGGAAACACCAACTTAACCATAACTACATGGCCACTACTGTGGCCATGTAATATATATATATATATATATATATATATATATATATATATATATATATATATATATATATATATATATATATATATATATATATATATTTTAACATCTTTATTTATTGGTTTCAAACAAATCCATACAAAATAGCAATACAATGTAAATACATATAGCAATATCTACAATTCTTATCATATACATATATTAAATCAAACATATCTCCTAAAACATCCATAAACTAGGCTCTTTGGAGCATTGATGCTCAATATAAAATATACACATATTTTTGACACCAAGCAATTCGTCTGGGCAATATATGGTTGAAGTCTTTGTTCTGTTGTTGAAGCCTAAAGAAACACTTCCTAAATGTTCAGATGGCCTTACCAGGTCTCAGATGGCCTTATTTCACAGCAAAGCATGGTCAGAATGGAGTGGGCCGCTCCGTGTAGGGTTCAATATATCTGGAGCTTCCTGGAGGCTTCTTATAGCCAATCAGGAGTGAAATGGGCAGGAGTGGGGCGGGGACAGGACAGGGAAGGGAGAGGGGGAGGAGGCTTGCAAGAACACCGGTGACACAGTGATGAAGTGCAAACCAGCCGAAGGAAAGGCATCTAAAAATACTCAGATGGCCTAACCAGGTCTTGGATGGTCTTATATCATTGTGGGGCATGTTCAGAATGGAGAAGAATACTCTGTGTAGGGCTTGATATATCTGGAGCTTCCTGGAGGCTTCCAGCCAATCAAGAGCAAGAAGGGCGGGAGTGGGACGAGAACAGGACAGGAAATGGAGAGGGGGAAGGAGCCTTGCAAGAACACTGTTGGCACAGTGAAAAAAGTGCAAACCAGCCTAAGGAAAGGCTTACAAAATGCTCTGATATTTTGTAGCACAGTTGTGCCTGGTCCTTCTCACCCAACCATGAGTATTACAGTAAAGCATACTATACACTTCCATTGCATTCTGTGCATCCTGGAAGGTGTATGGTTGAACAATGTTTGCGGTTGACATTGATCTTACAGCACATATTACTGTATGCAGTATGCTTCAGAATCATCACTATATGTTGCAATGCCCTGCAAGAAACATGTCATTGAACACACTCACTTGTGAATAGTGCTTCATGAATGCTAATTGTGACTCACATGGAATAATAACAGTGCCTTAAGTGGCACTACAAATCGAGCCGGGGCTCATCGAGGGGGTGTGGCCTAGCAGCAGGGGTCCTGCTGGCCCGTTAGGCCACGCCCCCTTGACGAGCCCCGGCTCAATGGGCTACTGGAACCCTGCCAGGCAGCCTTTTGCAGATTAGCACCCTCTCCCCTATGTGGGAGAGGGTGCTAATCTCTGCATTTATTTTGTATAGGCTTGCCTGGCAGGGGACAGCGCCTCGCCTATTCAGCCTTAATGGTGGTGCTGCCCCTCGCCAGCTGGAGAGGGGCAGCATCACCATTAAGGCTAAAAGGTTGAGGCCACTGGAAGCAGAGGCCTTTTTCTTAAAGACTGAAACTCCCACGAATCCGCGGGAGCTTCAGTATTTAGAAAGCAAGGCCTCTGCTTCCAGCGGCTTCACGTTTTCTCCATAATGGTGGCGCTGGCCCACGTGCATCCCTTGATTAAAGGGATGCCTCGCAGGTGCGGCGCCACCATTACGGCTGAAAGGCATTTGTTTCTGAAGCCTGAAGCTCTCGCACACGAGCGAGAGCTTCAGGTTGTAGAAAAAAATGCCTTTTCGTGTAGTGGCCGGGGCTGCCAGGGGCGATTAGTGGGCCCCGGCAGGGCCCAGCCTCAAAAACAAAATTTCGGAGCCTGCCGGGGCCCAGCCCTGGCAGGCCCCGGCCCACTTAAAGCCCTGAATAATAATGTGCAGTGGCTGATGGCAGACCCATCCATTTACTGGCTCTGGCAACCAGTGGACATGGATGATGTAAGATATTCTGTCTTATTGGGGTAAATTTGGGGTTTGGTGGTATTTTCTTACTGTAAAAATGTTGGCGGTAATTTGGTGATAAATTAGTCTTGCATTTACATTGGGTATCTAATGATGAGCATAGCTTTCTTCCTTATATTATAATATCTCCCAGTGGTCTATAGAGAGCCTTGGACATATGCACAATTATACCCCACTAATTTCATTTAGAGCGCCATCTACAGTTTGTGGCCGGTATCACTGGCTTATCTACATCCAGCGATCTATGCGCCCTTAGACATCACTGGCTCATGGACGTCCAGCAATCTATATATTATATCAGATTCCTTCCAAACAACATGCAAGGAAGGCGCACACGCACACAAACTTGCTTTATCTCTGAATATTATCAGCTTATTCTGGGTTGTTATTTTACCTGCAGGGGCAAATTGACAATTGCACTACTAAAGAGAATTAATCTCCCCAGTATATTTATATACAAATTCACAGATGCAAAAATGACACTAAACCATTTGTTTTTATATATTCTCATTATATTATATACAAATACAATTCACAATCATTAGTTCTTACCATGAATACATTGCACCATCATCTGGAATACAAAAGAAAGAGAAACAGAACAAACAAGCCTTTTAAAACATGGGTTAACTTTCCCACATTGTGAACATGACGAAATAAAATGCAGGGATTTCCTATCCTGTCTACACTGTACTACAGCTCAGTCATCCATGCGACCTTACAAAGTGACCTCACTTGTACATATCTTATTACCAAAAGTGTTTCTTTGAAGTCCCCAACGCGACTTTGTTTCACTCGCCTCACAAAGACAGGCCCAGTCAGCACGAACGTCTCCTGTAATCTCCTGTAATCTTGTTTGGGAAGCACGGTGAGAAACTCTCTAGCCAGCGCTCTGTGACACCTTGGAACTCCGTCTGTCTTCACAGCGCATTCTCAACTAACCTCCCTCCTCTGTTTTAGCCATTAGCAAAACTCGGATCATTTCTATTTTGGCGTGGCCTATCTTCAGACACTTTCCTCCAATCAGGTTAAAAGCATGTTTTCAACACCTTCCTTGCTCTCTGAGCAACTGTTTCAATGTATTTCCTGCTGCGCATACCTTCTGCTTTTTTGCAAACTAACACAGAAAGAGAGAAGAAAAAAGAAAATGCCAGTGTACATTTAAAAACGAATTATAGCAGTGCTACCAAAATATGTATTTTCACCTCATTTTGCACATGAGACTACATTAGAATGTTAGGGAGTTAGAATTAGTGTTTAGTAAATGTTAATTAAGTTAGTCATTTATATGATTAATGTAGTCTCATATATAAGGCATCACAGAAAAACAATTGGTGCACTTTATTCTCTGCAGTTTCAAGCTGGGCTTGGCTGTGTTATAAATTCTGTACCGTCCATGCCACCAGCAACATATTCACATGTTATACTGGTAACACAAAAATAACTATATGTGTGTGCCATATTACTGCTGGCAACAACAAAGAAATGTCACTGCATTTGCAATAAAAAGTATGTAAAAGGCCATATATTTTCTTACAATAATCAACAATCTCAGTGAAAGTTTGCATGAGTGTATGTTCCAGTCAGAAGATGCAGTAGTGCAAAAATATGCTTGATGAGTGATGTTGATACCACATTTGGAGTGTCAATTATTCCGTGGTCATGCAGGGATATGTGTTGGTGGAAGGGCTGTTTGGACACCCTTCCCTCCATTCCCTTCCCTTCACACACACTATGTTCGTTCCCTGGCTTGCCATGCGCCTCTGGTCAAAGGTGCCGGGCAGCCTCGGGACAATACATACAGGTGCAACATCTGTTAGAGGTCTGATTAATGAATCCATTTTGTAGGAGCACCAACTCCATTTTGTATCTGCCCTAGCAGGCCTTAAAGAAACACCAAGTCTGCAGGCCTACACCTCTCCGCTGGGGCCGTGCACAGTTAGCCAGCTACTCCCCCCACCAACTCCCCTCTTTTGTCCCTGCAACTGTCCTGTTCTCACAGAAGAGTTGGTGTGAAAGGCTACAAACTAAACACTATCTCTCGCATTCCTCCTTACATCACTGCCCTGTGGATGACCGGGCCAAGGCCTGGTCTTGGAAAAAACCCATCCATCTCCACAAACCTGCTCCGCACCCACAGACCCTACTCAAAGGATACACTACTCACACAACCTCTACCCTCACCCCTTATTTGATGTCACAGATGCCTGCTCCACAACTGCATGACACCCAGATTCACACCTGGTACTAATTCCGCCTGTGACCATATATTTTCTTTTTGTACTCACGTGAGATAAAGCTGCTTTCATGAGATCTAAAAGGATGTTTGACAAATGTGTTAGCTGATTGTAGTAGATAAGATATTTGGGCCCACGTATTTTTGTTCTACGATGTAGGTCCATTGCCTTTGCATAATGTATGCGCATGTAAAGATGGTAGATGTTAAAGGAATCATGTGTTATAATGTACAATGTCTGACCCATGGAGCCAAGAGTAAATAGAACAATCCTGTAGCAGAGCGGACATTGTTACACCCATGTACTTTACATACATGAAGATACGGTCCGAGTTATAACCAAAAATCCTCCTCTACGAATTGCAGAAGAGGCCCTGAAAACTTGTTGGAACTCCATTCTATTGTGTATTTTAGACTTTGTTATTTGAACTAGGCCACACTCTACCAGCCCCAGGGCCTTCTCTCCCTCCCCGGCAGCGCCGCGCACGGTGTACACAAGGCCCCCACCTTTTTTCTCTCCTTATGACTAGGCTACTAGAGGCCCATTTCTCAGTGCAACAAATGTATCCTCTCATCCTTCCACTGGGCCCACACGGAGCATTCACCTCCATGCCCCTTGACAGAGATGACCCCCATACCTTTCACCAGACCAGTGATTCAGGACAATGTATATAAAAACAACATGTGAAATATATAGTTTTCTCCCCACCTGTCGGAATGCAAATGATTGTCTTTTTATTTCATACTTTGAAGAAGTGTTTAGATTAGAGAGCTAGTATCAATCACCTCATTCAGAACCATATGACCTTTACCTCGCATCGACCAGCCCAGCTGATACATGTGATGCCCACCTTCCCGCCAAGCATCCATCCAATCGCATGGAAGCGGCCCCTATGAAGATATACTGGATCTGCGGCTCCACCAATTGTAATGTAAACTTTGTACCATATATGATTTTGTCACTGATGACGCTGTAACCCTTTTTAATGCAATGACAGTGTATTTGTTTGGCAGAGTGCTCTCGGAGTAAGCAGAGTCCTCTGCTGGCCCTATCTTATCTAGATAAACTTTACCTCTTAAACTCACCCTCACTTGGTCTTAGTCTCATTCCCTCCTGGGGTGTGTCCATTATTGACGTTGGGGGGTTTGGATTGTATTTTGGGGGACTGCTCACTTTCAGATAGATCTAGTCATAGGACCTTTCCGAGTAACTCTGAATTTAAGAGATTAATTCAAATGAAGTAGAGCAATGAATTGGAACAATTTAGGCGGAATCTTGCAGAAAATCATATTAGACTATAGAATAGAGCAAACTACCTGATCAAAGGCACATGATATGTCCACTAAGGCCATGTAGATGGGTGTGCTCCCCTCCACCTTGTGGTCTGGAAAACATAGGCTAGGATAGTGGCATTGAGAGGGGTCCCCGTATTTTGTCGAAAACCGTCCTGAAATCTAGATAGAATAGAATGTTCACTCATTCCCTAATTAAGGTCTCCAAGGATGAGAATTGCAAAATCATTGCTGATGGCATCAATGAGGGCAATAGGTCAGTAGTTGGGCAGTAAATCATTGGTCCCTTTTTTTATATATTGGGGTCACAGTCGACTGAGACCAAGAGAGTGGAATCCTATGCGTCATGAAGATATGGTCAAAGCAAGGTTTAATTAACTCGGCCCAGCGGATGGGGGCCTGCTTCCAAATGAATGGTGGAAGTCCTTTTGGGCCAGGGGGCCCTAGCTCTGTTCAGTTTACCAATGGCCCAAAGGAAATCCTCCTCTAGCCAAGGGTATAAACCTGGCTCGAGGGGACCCTCCTTGGGGCCATCCAATTCACAGAACTCGTTAGGTAGATGGAATTTTCATTTAATGAACTTCACCCATTCAGTCTCAGAAATAGGACAGTCTATGAAGATTGGAGCCCCCCCTACACCTTGATTAATACATGCCCAAAAACACTTCCCCTTTTTTTGCAGGAGAAATTTCAGGACAGACTGGTTATCTTTCATCTGGTCCTCATATATTATTGATTTTAAGAAGTGCTTATGGCATTGGCAGATCCTTTTTTTAGCCGTCACATATTCATTGGGTTCTAATCCCCTTAATTTCAGTTGTTTGAGGCTCAAGTATTTTTGAGTCATACTGGTGAGTTTTGGACAATGTTTTTAAGGAGTCCTCTTTTCATTTCAGATGCCTAATGCAGGCCATAATGATATAGTATAGATCCACCAATGTTTTGCATAAAGAGCCACTCTCCTCCACTGCAGCACCCAGTAGCTCGATTCATTTTGTGGCCTGTTTTTGATTCCATATCACCAAAATGTCTCCCCTGTCAGGGGACAGAAAAGCAGTGCATAGATTCACTTCAAGTGCTGAGTATGAAAATGTATAATCAAAATAGATCAGTAAATGATCCGCTATTAAGGGCTTCTGAATATTAGGAGGCCCAACAATTGAAGTTAAGTTGTGTGAGATAAAAAAAACATTATCAATCCAAGAGGATGCCGTTCCCCTGCGCCAGTTGAACGGATAACAAGCATCCTGGAATTCAACCTCAACTTGTGTAAAGTCCCAATTGACCAAAACGGAGTCTACGAGGCTTGAGGTATGACTCCCGGCAGATTTAATCTAGCCCCCTCTGCACAGTTCGAATTAAAGTCACTGCCTATAATTATTTCATGGTCATGGCCCCCTGCTAACCAGTGATAAAAAATGTGAGACAAAACCTGTTGGAAATCTGCCATATTCTGTTGTGCTGGGTTCCAATACACATTTACCAATAGATGTTGAGCCCTAGTAAAGTTCTCCATAATTGATATCGCCCGAGTCCCTTCAGATGAATGAAACAACTTTTCCTGTATATTCAAAGTGCTGTCTATGGTAACAGGCAACCCACCACTTGGCCAACCTTTATCAATGTGAGTCACTGGTAGGGTAAAGGTATTGCATCCTCTGAGATCAAAGTGTGAGGTTTTCATGGTTTCGTGCAACAAGAGAAAATTCACCCTACTACAACAGTCTTTAGTTTCAAACATGTTTATGACACTATTAAAAACACACACATTCCATGACATGATCCTGATAGAGGTAAGAACAAATGAAGGGTTAGTGTTGGGTGAAGCCCTGTCTTATCCCAGAGAAAGGCTTAAGCGCTGCCTCAATATAGGACCAGTCCTGGCCTTCCTTTAAGGTCTTAGATAGCTGGGCAAAAGCAGAAAAAGAGGTTTCTGGTTCTACCATCAAACTTTTGACAGTCGTCTCAACCACTGAATCTTGCTGCACAAGGCAAGAACCAAAGATCTTAGCCTCCTCCACGGAATTCAGCTAATTGCGTATAAAGCCCAACGACATAAGATTGGAACGTCGCTCCCATATCATGTTCAATATAATTGTGGAATGAAAATATGACACCATTCTGTTGTGAGGAATAATAGAAAGAGATATGATGTCCATGGCCTCAGACTGAAGCAATCGAAAAGTTGGAATCTGCTGAAAGATTCCCAATAGTTTGGTTCTGTTTAGTCAAATTGTTCCCTCATTTTGCTTGGTACATTCCCATCCAACCATTTTTGTAAGAATAGCTTTCATTGGGAGCAGTGGCCATTTCCCTTCCAACCACCACCACCTTAGGCATCAAAGAGGAATCAATGATTATAGTAGAATCCAACAATAGTGCTGGTGAGGCTGCAATTAAACATTCCTGGTTACTGCCCCTAATAGTGGATTTATTGGGAGACACCCCCTGATAGCACGGTTGCCAGAAAGATGTCATTTTTGTTTGTAGTACTTTTGTATGACAGAAGGCACTCATTGTGGTAGGGGGTAATGAATTTTACGTGGCCTGGGCAGCAAGATCAGAGTTAGCCCTTTGACTCCCCCACCTTGAACACAACTCAAATGGATCATAGTATCCTTAGATAATCCTTTGTGTGCGCAGTTACACATCACAGTGTTTGAAGTTGTGGAGATTGCCTGGGCCTCCTTATCGTCGATCAGTACAGATGTAGCGAAAGGGCCCATAGGACAACTATTCACATGGTTCGGGGACATGTCACCAACACCAGCTATGTCATGTTGTGTGTTTAGATCAATAGTCTCATCTGAGATGGGGAGATGTCATAGATGGTTATGAGAAGAGTTCTGGTGATTGTGGTTAGGAGTAGGTTGAGTTTTAGATAGTGTTTTTGCTTTTCCCCATTCATCTTCTTTTTTATGCTTATAGTTGTTGGTGGGCACACAGAGGGCAAACCACCTCCTGTTCAATCACACACCATTACCTGGAAGGTTAGGGGAATCACATAGAAGTGGTGAAAGACTCAATCTAGAAACGCTTTGCAGTAAAGGAGTTGGAGAATTCATAGTTTGGGAAATAGCCAGACCGTGCATCATTGTATCATACCCCTTAGTAGATGTTATCTTATTTATTGGGGATAAGGGTTTGGACATTATATCCTTAGGAACCAATAATGTCTCTTGGCCCAAGTTAGAATCAAGTTTTAGGCCAACAATACAGCTCTCGAGAGAAGACAGCTTCATCAAGTTATTTATCACAATGTCTTTTATGTTATCATATAACCTCAAGAGAGATTCCAAAACCAAATGAAGAGCCGATATAGATGCCGGACCCAAGGCATCCACCTATGGGAACCTTTTAGATTGCCTTCTTAATTGAATGTTTCTCAGAGTGAAAAAGCCATTATTATAAGTATTGTGTTGGTTATCAAGAACCTGAGCCGTTTTTGTGTCTGGCTGTATAGGAAAGCCAGATAGCTCATCAATCACTTCACTAGAATGTGGCAAGCGTTCCTTATTCAATTGTGACAAATCCATCTCTTTGAAATCTCTAAGGAAAGAGGCATCTAGTATGACTGAGTTATCTAAAGACGGGGAAGGCATCTTTTGATGTAAAGCACTACCCGATAGCTGCTGAAGTGACATGGAAGATAGCACTGTTTATCAATTTTCCTCAGATCTTGACACTTGAGCTTAACTAATCCCTCTGGTAAATGAATCCTCTGCTTTGTCTGGAGTGAAATAGAGATTCTCAATCATATAGGTAGATAGGTAGTAGTGTTGATGTTCTTGGGAGGGGTTGGCAAAGAATTAGTTGCCAAGTCATTTGATGGCATTAAAGCCGGAGACTTAAGAGTGATGATTGGGCCCTCAATGGTAGGTATGCCCTCAGCTCCAAAAGTCACATTGGGGATTTGTAAGGAGTCAAGACCCTTGTTTTTGCTACGTAAAGCCTTAGCCATAGATCACAACTGCAGGGAAGTGCTCTATCTCATTTACAGTGACCCGCAGTCTGTGTCCAGTGAATATATGAGCAGGAAAGTAAGTCTATTTCTTAGCCGGTTCAAAGGGCACCAAAATCCACTGCCCGCAGTCACTGGCAACAACAGATATAAAAAATGTGAACAGAAAAAAACTACTTTCTATTGGTTGGTTCAAAGGGCACCGAATTCACATGCCCCACAGTCACCGAAAAAAAAGAAAGCAAACAATGGAAGGCTCTCTAGTTACTAGTTCAATGAATTCGCAGTGACAGAGCTTTGAATAGTTTCGACCCCACCTGAACTAGGAGGAAAGCGTTACAGATGTTGAAGCAATGCGGAATTCATCAAGGAGAAGGTGCAAGGCACTCAGTAGCTTCTTCATGTATTTAAATTGTGACAACACCCCAAGACAAGAAGCGATAATGGACTTACAGTGGGTTGCATTGTGGTCAGAGATTTCCACTCAGAGACTTTGTGTGCCTTCTTACCCCCAAGAAGCCACACCGAAACAGAACACCAAAACTCTGTCCCACTCCGCTCTGCTAGGGACCTGATGTTTTGTGCAAAAAACCCCTCCTCCTCAATGAAAATAGAAAGCAGACTCAGAAAGGCAGACCAGCAGGAAAGAGCAACACAGAGTTACTCGCCACACCGAACACTCTGTCCCACTACGCTCTGCTATGCTGGGGGCCTGATGTTTTGTGCACAAATCCCCTACTCTTTAATGAAAATAGAAAGCAGACTCTGAAAGGCAGACCAGCAGTAAAGGGCAGCACAGAGTTACTCGCCACAACAAACACTCTGGGCCTCATTACACGAAGGCGGTGAGCCATGGCGCTATTAGCGCCATGGCTCATGCCGGTAAAATACCGGCACCGCCTTGGCGGAAAGGGGATTTACCGCCCCATTCCAAGGTTGGAGGGGCGGTAAATCCCCCTTCCGCCATTGCCCTTCCCCATTCCCATTTCTGCCCCATAGGGCTCTATGGGAATGGGGAAGGCGCTAATTACGGCACAGCAATTTTGCGGTGCCGTAATTAGCTCCAAGGTCCCTTAGCGGGTTGGTTTTTAACACCTGCAAAAAGCAGGCGTTAAAGCACCAACCCGCTAAGGGACCTCGTAGTAAGGCGGTAATGGTTAACGGTCACCGTTACCATTAACGGTGGCCGTTAACCATTACCACCTTCCGTGTAATCAGGCCCTCTGTCCTACTCCCAGCTAAAGTGGACTCTAGGTGGTTCTTCAAAGTACTGCCAAAGTTGAATCTGAGTGTTTTTCCATGTAAGGTTAGTACGGGCAGTGAGTGCAGCCATTGTCATTATAATTCTTCTTTTATAACCAGCCTGGGATTTGAACAAGTGTTGCTATGCATTTTCTTGCTTCCAAGACAAATGCACTGCCCCAGAGGTACCCTTACTATGTTAATTTAAAACCCTGCCACTCCTTCCTACTCTAGACCTTCATGTTACAACAGTGTGTAGATTGACCCTGCACCCCCTGGTTGGTAATGATAGATGTATTGTGAGTTATCTGTGTATTGCTCTCAGCAGGATTGGGGATTAGGAAATGTATTAGATTTACACTTATTTTGGGGGTAGGAAATTGTACCACATTTTGATGGATTTGGGGGTAGGAAATGTGCCACATGTAAATGGATTTGAGGGTAGGAAATGTGCTGCATTTAGAACGTTTGAGGTTAGGAAATGTGTTACACTTAGCACAGAACATCTTAAGAGCCTCCTTGTCAAGATCTAGCATAAGAGCCTGCGCCCATTGTCGAACCCAAATTTAAATGGCCTAAAGCTGGGGGCTTCAGCTTCCCGACCTTCGCAGCCAAACATTGGAACCTTCTCCCACCCTTGCCCTTACTGGACTTTCCAAAAAGCACTAAAAACATTGCTGTTCTTGTAAATCTGCCCTCATAGATTCTATGAAACTCTATTAATCACGGACAGTGGCTTGCGTTTGTTGTGAAAACATGTATGTACTCTTGACTGAATAAATGGCTCACATGGACATTTGTATAAAATGTGTATATTGCTGATTCGAGTAACAGGTCATGTAATCCAGCGCCTTGATGCCTCTGGGTTTAGCGTGCTATACAAATGAAAAAATAAGTACATTCATAAATAAATGGATTACGGGGGCAGGAAATGGGTCACACTTAGATGGATTGTGAGAGGAATCTGTCATACTTAGATAGTTTGGAAATGTGTTATACTTGTCTGTAAGAGACAAACGATGTTTTCTTTTTCCAGATGTATGTGATTTCACTGAAGTTACTTCATCTAAAGGTGAAATCTTCGAAAACAAATGTCTTCAATTTATTTTTATTATGCGGGGGAGAACCCCCGACCGCCCCTACCTTATCCTATCCCCTTACCCCACCCCATCTAAAATATACCCACTTACCCAACCAAATTCGAAGTCATTTTCTTTCGAAGATTTCACATTAGGTGAAAACGGATTCAGTGAAATGCACTGATACAATGTTTTACATTTAGATGGATTGTTACAGTAAAGTATGTTCTCTTGAAGCATTGTGAGGTTTAGCACAGACTTGCATTAAAAGAAACAGTGTAGTTTAGTAGTCTCATTTCTCCTGAAGAACTTAGGCTGGCACCTGCATTGCTCTTAGAAGAACAGTAATGGACGTTCGGAAGGTGGCTTGTATGTGCATTAAATTGATCTGGGAATGGTTATTTGTTCTGCACCTATATGTTAGCCCCCCTTTCACCGCAGATCTATGTTGGTAATCCTTCCAATGCACTTAACGATCCTAAATCTGTCTTGGTAGCCTGATATCGCAGTTAGTAGATGACTGTTAGCAGCGTACATAGAACCATGAAGATATCTAGATAGACTACAAAGATAGCTGGTCCACGGCTCCATGGCTCCTAGAGAATCCTAATATCCTAAATCGTATGGTGACCACCAGGTAGAAATACCAGGTCAGCCAGTCTATTGCATTTAGCAGGGTAGCTTGCCCCATAGTGCCTACAAGAATGAACAAGGGTAGCTGTTCCTTTCCCATATACTTTTTGATGACAGAGCAACATCCAAGATAAGCTCCACAGGGTCTCTTTGTACATATAAATGCACCTTTTGGGATGGACATACACCGTAGGCATGGCTATCCATCCACTCACATTAGAATGCAGCTACGACCTATGACGAAATTCAGGTAGCTGGACACTTAATGTTTTTAAGCCTACTTACACCAGACTACGCCTCAACACTCCTGACATCAGTATACAGCTACGACCTATGACAAATTTGGGCATGCTGGGCACATAGTGAGTCTCTAGCACTCACCCATCTCCTGAGTCCTCTCAGCACCCATCCAGGTGCTTAACCTAATGGGTTGCCACTGACCACTGGCACACTGAGACTATAATAACGGTAAAAAGTACTATATAAATGACAACTACAATTGCATATCATATGTGTGTTGAGGAAACCATATATGTGTTTAAGTTAATGTTAAATGTATTTGTACAGCACACTGTCACCACTGCTGTGGTCCCCAGGCGATATCATGCACACATTGCACTCACCTGTTGTGGCTGCATAGCTGTCCATGCCTCCCACACAAGCCACTGCTGATGAGGCCACTACTAACCTCTTCAAATGGCGTCAGCTCATCCACATGTGATGATGCACCTTCAGTAGCCTGGGCACGCAAGGTGACCATTGGGTCACGCTTGTTCCATACGGGTGTACAGGCTCGATGTATTTGGAATAAGAATCCTAGCCCCTGAACAGATACATGACAATAACCTCAAGACTGAATATACAGTAATGCTAAACCCTAAAATCAGGTAGCTCAAGGCTAGCCGGCAAGGCTCAATGATGTACATGGCCAGAAATACGTTTGTAACCAAAATAGGTTATTTTTAGGAGGAGTTAGCTATTTGGCATCTAACTCACATAGGATTGCATGACACAAGATTGTCTTCCGCATCAATCAATTGTATTCAATTGAACTTTTAATCCGCAGGTTGCACGTGTACACTATGCTGTCCTACTTACGAAACAATGTATGATTTTAATTTGGATTTTCGTGATTTTGACAAACCCTCCTGATGAAAGTTCTTTGAGTAAACTTCCTAAGAACAGAAACATGTAGAGAAATTTTCCTGGATGTATACAGGAATACAACAACTTGTGCTATCTAACAATGATCAGAAACTGAATTACATTGCCAGTTTTTGCTGAATGTACTTTATAACTTTTGCTACCTTACCATTTGATTGGAATTGACAAAATCCTTCTTTTTCATATGTTGATCATAACAGAGATTATGTATAGGAATTTATGATGATTATTATTAGTTGTGTGAATCAGAACCTCTTCATGTATATTTAAAGTTTATGTACTGTTTTTTAGGGACCCAATTGCGTTGTGCAACCCGTTTTTGAGCTCTGTCTCCTAATATATTGATGTGGAATTTACGTGCACTGGGCCCTTCCTTTGATTTTGCCACTGCTGCCTCGTGTATGAAGTGGAGACACATGTGCCATGCTGTTACTCCTGCCTTCTGCTATTTCTTGCCTCCTCCAGCCATATTTTGCATCCAACCCTCTACATCTCCTGCTGTCTGCTAGTATGACACAGGCTGATGACCACTAGCACTGCCTTGGAGTGCCTGGTATTCCCTCATAGTCTGTTCTTCTGTGGCTCTCCTGTCAGGCTCTGTGACCACCTCATATGCCATATAAGGACCTCCACATTTCTATAGCGCCCCAACAGCTCCACAGTACACATAGTCAGGGCCCAGCTTCACCACATCAGCCTCAGGTGCACCATTTCTGTAATATCGACCGGCACCCCCAAGGTGAGGTTGAGGGCTGTCAACTTCTCAGCTGCCGAAGTTGTCATCCTGGGTGATCAGGTCCTGGCAAATTATGATGCCCTCTTCATTTTGCAGAAGAAGCTTGGAACACGTTGTGTGATATATTGACCCACTCAACAGTATTTCCCCAGATCACCAAGCTGCATTTGCACAGAAACAGCAAAATGGCTCAGCTGGCTCCTGTGAGCGCCATGGCCTCAAAACTGTGTTTTGCAGCAACAAAAAGATGGCTGCACCTTCTTGCCAAGCATACATAGGGCAGGATGGAACAAGGGGACACACTGAAAGAGTGTGCCAGTGTGTTCTGACATATACAAAAGGAATAAAGTGAAAAGGAAGCACTGCTTTGCTGAAAACCCCAAAATCCCCATTGAAAAGGGCAATTTTTCACCTTAAAAAAAATGCTGCTTTGACGCTAATTCCATCTGTTCTTTCTTAAAACACTGTGATCAATAAGGCCCTCCCTTTCCCAGGATATCTCATTGTGCTTCAGCAAAACCAGGCATGATTTCTGAAGGATGGGCCCTGTCAAACCAACTTGGAGAAAAATCAACAAGGAGCTTCACTCTTCCCGCACGGGAAAACGCGTTCATTTCTTTACAAATGTATCAAAGCTCAGTAGTTCAGCTATCTGAGCCATGTCAGTTTCAGTGCAGCTGTGCTTCAAACCAAACTCCTGCATACAAGAAACAAACTGTAGCTGCCAAACAGTGTGGGAATCTGATGGAGATTCAAATCTGAATTTAAAGAGAAACGCTAGCAGCTTGCACCACATGTGTAAAAATGGGCTTGTCTAAAACTGCCAGTTTAAAAAGTAAACTGTTGAATGAAAGCCTGCCTTTTCTAGCAATGTTAAGGGGTTTTGTTGCTGGGGGTAATACACACACGGGCTATTTTATTCCACAGGTTTTTTTAATTCAGGACCAAATATCAGAAAATAAAGGTTTTAAACCGCCTTAGCTGGATTTGTAAGTTGTCAAAAACAGGTTATTACGGTTGGCATTGTTAAAGCTTCCCCCTAGGAAGGGAGCCACACCATACACTCTCAGCAGATGCTAACACTCCAGGATAATTACAGGGTGGGAAAGAATCTAGTCTAGGCTGAGTCCACTGACAATTACATTTCCAGGCCAAGGACATGCGAGAAGAAAGTGGCATGTCATTGTGATTTCAACAGGAGGCTACAGAGGAGGTCTCCATGATGGTCCTGCCCTTTAGAGGGGTAGCTTGCAAGCTATGACCAAATATGGCAGACAAAGGATTGCCATTTGCTTCCAGAGACCATTTCATAAATAATCTTTAAGGACTTTTATCTCTGCAGCAAGTCTTTGTAAATATTTTACCATTTTCCAGTTTAAAAGTGATTTTAGTGGCTTTTTTTAAAGACATTTTAGAATTCACTGATGCTTTGGGGACAGAAATGGCAAAGCATTGCGGATTACAAGAAAAGCATCCATGTTGCAAATGCAAAGGTTTGTACATACATCCCTTATGATCATCCACACCCATGTATAAAGTTATAGAATTTTGAGCAATATAAATCCCATTGAAAAGCATGAAGAACTGGTAGAAGGGTGAAACAAGGTCTCAAACACTGGAGGATTGGACTGCTATGTGCTGCATAACATATGTAACCTGCTCATGTAAGTGTTTAGATGTGTCCACTGTATGAAGGTGCCATTTAGGGTAGAAATGGGAAAGTAATCGTGGGAAGCTTTGGACATTGTAAAACATCATAAATCTGACATCATTTTCTGGAAATCCAACCAGCTGAGAGCGAGGCAGAGACTATCACCCTTGTCCAATCTAGTTGTTAGAGGAGTGTTTAGTTAAGCCTGCCCCAGCCATATACTTTGATGATGTCACTATGCATTATAAACAAAGAGTCCCTGACAGCACTCTAGACAGACACTCTTCCTGGTTTTCGTGCAACAGCGTCCTGTTCCATTCATCATCTAGATTCCAGACTCCAACTACAAGGCCAAAGCATTGTTGACCATACTCCAGGGCCCACTGCAAAACCCAGGCAGGGCTGATCCTATTCCTAGCAAGGCCTCAATTTGAAAACCCACTAATCTCCCATTAAAAATTGGAAAGCTGTGGTATTCTTTTGGGAAGCATCCTGAACCAGCCTGGCTTGCTGCCCCCTAACTGCATGCCCGCTGCCATCCTGCCATCCAGCTGACCTTTAGTATCCAGTGACCAGAATTGCCATTCCAGTCCAGTGCCATCCGGTGACCAGAACTGCCCAGCTGTTTGCCAGGCGCGCCGCCGTGTGGTGACCAGAACCTATTGGCGGTCCAAAAATCCCAAAACTAAAAGGTGGACTGAGTATAAATACCCACCCCATAGAAATCCATAGTATACCTTGTCTTGCCTTGGTCCTTATTGCAGTCATCCTATCCTTATCCTGATAACTTGTTGAAACTGTCAGACTCATTCTTGCACCCCTGCATTTGATTTCTAGTACGAGTGCCATCTCTTTCTTTAGTAATGTGTGTGTCTTGTGTAATCCTAAGCCATTAGTCCTATATCAAGTGATCAGACTGGGTTCCGCCAGGGCTGGCTGCTGAAGTGACAGGGTTGAAATAATGAATCAATCCTGGATCTTACTGTGTCCCTCTTTGGTGGACTTGCCTGAATACTCTAGCTTAAAGTAAAACTGTTCTTGTCGCAACTGATTTCTTTTCCTATTTCATGGCTTCATTTTACTCAAAGAGCACCTTTTTATATCTTGTATAACTCCTCCAATTTACCAGCTAGAGACCTAGTTTCACTTCTAGAATATCCCTGGGATATACCTCTATCCCCCAGCCCAAAAGTGCACTCCAAGTCAGTGCATTTCACCCATTGTAATTAGAAACCGTTTGGGTAATTTATTTAAGGCAGGAACTGCAAAATCGCAGTTTCTAACGTGTCATTTTGCTGCAATCTGTTTTAAACATTCTACTCATTTTCGAACTGCATGCTCTTGGTAATCCATTATTTGTCATTATTAGTGTCTTTGCATTGTTGCTTTAGTGAGGAATTATATTTGCTTTTAACACACATTCATTATTTATTTGTCCATTTCCGAGTGTCATTTCATAACATTGCAAGGGGTTTAAAATCCGTTTTTTCTCTCTTATTTGGGGAGGGAAGGTCAGATTTGGATTCCATTTCCTGTTTCTTATTCATGATTGCCTACTGCTTCTGTTTATCCACTCAGAATTGATCAATCAAAAAAGTGCTCCTATTCCGCTGTGCTTCGTATATGTTCCACTACAAGGTTAAACCCCATGCATTGCTCACATTCTCATTGTAATTATCACCCCATTGGTGATTGGTGTCCCATATTAAAAAGTGCATGATTTCTTTTGAATTTTAAAATAAATATTGTATTTTACCAACCAGCCTTGTTCATGTTCTATTGTGACCCAGGGTATTTGAAAAGGGGTTGTGATATGAGTGGTGTACCATCTCAAATTGAATCTATAAAATATCAAGAGGTAAGCTTTTCAGTTGTGCGCTGCATACTAGGCCGAGACCAAGGTGTGTGTCGCCTCATTGAAATCCTTAACAAATTGGCCGTCAGAAGGTGTGGATGGACAGCACGGCTGCCATCATCGTGGAGGGTGTGGTAGTACGTACCGTGGACCACGCCAAGAAGTGTTGAGATGATTTTAGGATTAGAGCCAGACAAAGGCAAAGGCAAGTGCATCCGTGGATGTGCACTCTGCAGGCCGCTACCAAATGTCACCCCTTCACTTCCGGTTCCTGGAGAGGATCAATCCAGAGGTCCATGCCCAGGTGTTTGACCGTCAGACAAGTATCCAAGCTAGTACTCAAAGGGTGAACATTTTCACAGATCTGGTATGTCCTGCATTTGTATGAATGACTTCAGCTAGTTAGTACTTTTCGCGGCATGTGTGTTGCAAAATCCTCAACTGGCATGCAGCCTTCTGACGACTCTGGCGGTATGTAATGCCACTTATCTGTGAAGTGGACTCGTGTAGGAATGAGCTCAGTCAGCTTTTGGGTACAAGTTATACTCATGTGCATGCATTGTGCGATGCTGACAGCAAGGCCTCTGACAGAAACAGTTGCCAGATTGAGAGGTTGAGGGCATGTGAGGTACATTCATGCACATTCCTGTATGGGTTGCTCAATTTTGTTTGATGATTGCATCATCTCCACTCATCAGCTGAGACTGACACGTGTACTGATGTGTGGTCATGGCAATGTGGTGGATTTGACTAGCCAGATCAACATTGGGAGCTGTCAGGCCACTGAATGAGGGGGCATGCATGTTATTGAGAACACAAGCATTGCTGCTTGACCCTCAGCAATGGGTACATGTCCGTGTTGCATGCTTTCATGTTGGACTGTCAGGGGTGCCTGTTGGTTGATGTGATTGGATGGAGATCTTCCTAAGGTGCTATGGACACATCAGGCCCAGTGGCTTATCTTCATTCCTACCTGCAGGATAACCTTGGAGAACTGCTGCATTGTGATTGTGATGTGCAATGACTTGTTGTCATCTGTATGTGGCCAGACATCAATGTCCTATGTTCACATGTGCGTGTATCATTATTGTTACTTGTTATTTTGCCTTCAGTTGTGAGACTGGATTCTATCTGATTTCCAAGCATAGGCATGTGTGTGTGAGGCAGTTGCTTGTTGACTAATGCTGGCAGCATGCTACTCATAGAATTGGGGAGAGTACACATGCATTGGCACTTATGATTGATTCCTATGTTCTTTGTTCCCTTTTCCACAGTTGCTGTGGCTGTAGAAGATGGTACAACCAGTGCTGTGGAGCTGAATCCCAGGGGCAAAGCCTCCAGATGTAGCCACAGAATCCAGGCAAACCCAGTTGTGCCCACCTCCTCTAAGGGCGATGTGCCTGGGGGAGCACCCCATTCAGGTGGCAGTGCTGCTGAAGAGGCAGCCCAGGATCCCATTATCATGGTGAGCACCTCAGCAGCAGAGGGACAGGGTGTTGGTGACGTTATCACATAGGGCCCCCATGGCATGGGGCCTCATTGGAGGTGTCTGTATTGATGCAGTAGGATAAGGAGGAGGCCATTGCAGGCCTGCCCATGGTGTCAGGTAGGGGTACATAGGAGGATGTGTAGGCTGCATACCTGGCCCTGAGAGAGGAGGCTAGGTAGTCCACCATGGAAGGGTCAGCACAACCTCCTGTTCCTGGGCCATCTGCTGCAGCACTAAGCACCTTCACTGATGCTTCCACCCAGAGAGATCCGGCACTTTCGGCTGAGGTGGTCCTCCAGGATGCAGTGCTGCCCCAGCTGATGGGTGGCTTAAGGTGCCAGGCATCTATCTTTGATGCTGTGCAAACAACTCATGAGCTGCTTGCAGAACATCAAGTGCAGAATGACCACCTCTTGTCCCAATGACAACAGCACTGCTTTCTGGTGCCCTCTGTGGACAGGCCATGGCAATAGTCATCATCTGTGCCCCAGGCCTCCTCAATTGAGGCCTCCATGCCAGCTAACATCATGGCCTCCTGTGTCCCTATCCCGCATTTGGCCAGTCTGGATGTGCCAGTTTCCCTGGTGGATGTGGAAGTCTGTACCGTGGCAGATGAGGTGGCCACTTGTCCAGGAACATACAGGGGAACAGGCTGTGGAAGAACACCAGGCACTTCATGGCAGTGCAGGTGCTTTCCTCCCTCCAATGCACACTGTCATTCAGTCAGAAGGAGTACCTGCACTGCAGACACATTTCCAGGCAGCCAGAGATGTTGTCGGTGAGGAAGCAAATCATGAATGGCACTGTGAGCAGGAGGAGGTAAGGAGGTGCAGGTGTGGCAGGAGGCATGACGGCGCCTGCAGGCACTGGTGTCATCACAGGCAGAATTTGCGAGGCAGCAGGACAAAGAGAGGCAGCAGGCACAAAAGTCAGCAATAGCCAGGGCCATGGCTGAGGTTGAGGAGAGGTTGGCACAGACATGGGATGCCATCCTGGAGGACACTTTCCAGCACATGGGAGGACATTGAGTCTAGGAAGAGGGAGGCCCTGCAAGCCCTCTGCGAAACAACTGATGCTAGCCTGCAAGATGGCAGATGTGGATGTGGAAATCGGTCTTGGCTGAGGCATTGTCCGAGATAAGCAGGGGCTAGCCAGCTGACTCTTGAATATAGTGCCACTTCCTTTGTACATGTGTTCATGGATGTTGAGTCATGTTGGGGGTTGTTTGATATAGACATGGTGACATTTATTTGATTGATTTGCCAATATGGCCATGTGGACATGTGTTTCAAAAGCATGGCGGGAGTCAAAGCAAGGGAGGGCGTAGCAATGGATGGTTGCCTGTTGCCATTCCTTGTGCAGGGGCATTGCATGTTTGCTGTCAGTGAATCAGTGTTGGTTGAGTATGTTTTGGTTTGTGTGTTTAATGGTGCAATGTGGGGAGATATTTGGAGAGGAGGGGTATATTTCCTGATGATGTTTGGGGTCTCTTACTGAGGATGGGTTTAGGTATCTGCCCAGATATTCCACCGAGCAGGGATGTTTGGGGAATCTGTTGCGAGGTCATTAACATTTGCCCATTCACTTTTCAAGATTTCATTTTTTTGTACATTTTGTTCCTTTATGCTACCTGTGATAATAGCATGGTATCCAGAGGTTGACACAGACAACAGAAGTATATTTTTTAAAACCTTTATTTAAATTGTCAGGGTGGTGTAACTCATATATTGTGCTAACTTTAAGGAGGAAATGTTCCATGCTTAAATTATAATAAGGGACGTATTGGTCTTGTCAGTTAAGAACAAAATGCTGTCTGTGTCAAAATCGTATGATTGCCCTGATTTCTAATATATAAATGTAGTGTAGGGATGATTCAACTAAAATAGTGTTCAATATAAAGTCTGGTGCAATCTCTAGCTCCCTTCGCAAGTGCAAGACTTCAAACGTTCCTTTTTGAAATAATAATTCACCAAAACAATGTTCCACAGAAGTTCAGTGGTTCCCTTCCCCAAGCAAGCGTCAAGCTTAAAGTAGTGTGGCATAGTACAATATTCAGTCTTTATCTTGCATTCACCATTCTCTGCACTTGGTTGGTGCTGCCTGATCTAGGCGCAGTTAACAGGTTGCCTGGCCCACCCGCTAGAGTTCACTCAACGAGTTGCCCTCTTCTGACCTCTTGCTGTCTGGACGCTTTCACAACAAAGCTAAAGTTCACAAATCATAGGGTTAACCTTAAAACCCTTCCTTGACTTCTTCCTCATTCTCATTGTCGGCTTTCAATTTGCCAGCTTTCACTTCTTCTTGTCAATATTGCCCATTCAGCATTTTGCTTGCTTTTCACTTTTCTCACTTTTCACTGGCTCCCTTCGGGATTCTTGTTAACTTCTTTCTTTCTTTTTCTATATTAGGAGGCTTTTTAAACATGCTGTCTGCACGCAACCACTCCACTCCTCTGTATTCGTTCCTTTTACAAGTGCACCAGGTTTGTCTCAGACTTAGAACTAACCGGTAGCCGAATTCGACGTTCTCGCTGCCTTGCTTCCGTCTGCCACGCAGACATTCCAACACTGTTCCTTCTAGTCAGGGTATGAGCATCTTTCGGTCACAGAAAAGGGACTGCCGGCTTCCAAGTCTCCCTTTTCCCTCGCCCACCAGCTCCCTGGATACACGGCTCTCTTGCCATGCGAAGTCACTATGCTACAGCATGTCTTCCTCCAGCTATCACCATCCTGTTCTCCTCTGGTTTCTCTGAGGTTGTGCTGACCTTTCTGCTCCTTTCTCTTCAGATCACTTGGCTGGAGGTTCCCACAACTGTGACCACACTATGGCCTATTTGCCCTGAGCCCCAAAAGTCTCCTGGGAATTCTGCTGGCAGCCTGGCTCTGGTCCCAGTCTCAACACGTATGCCTCCACACAAAAATGGATCCTCTGTTGAACTCAGCCACATAGCCTCCCTGTTGCTCGCCTAACTGATGACTAACTCTCTGTTGTGTGCTCCACCTTGTATACACCTGGGCCCTGTCAAGGGGTTTCAGATTTGAGTCCTTGGCCTTCTTTGCCTGACTTCCCTGAGTCCAATTACACCAATTATTGGACATGCCTGACCTGCAGCTCTGTAGTTTTCAGGACTCCTCTTCTTCGTCCCAGTACTAAAGTGGTGCTTTCTATGTGTAATCTGCAATACTCTAGGTGTTGTCTTCCTATTCTCAGTACTTGGTTGGATTTCAGGGGGTAAGGCAGGTTGTGGACAGCAATATCCTAAAAATGGTGCGGGGAGGTTAGTAAGTCACTATCAGGAAAGGGTGGATATCATGTTTTGACCTCAGACATCCTCTTCCCACTCCCCAAGGACCTCCCACCCCCTCAGGTGATCCTATCTCACTTGTCCGCCCTCAATGTTGGTATACAAAAGAAATGAGCAAAGGATCCCAGGGGAGTAAATGTGAGGACGCCCTTAGGTTGTTTACATACCACAGATGTTTAGGTGGTCATTTGGCACTTGCTTGTTAATGTGGATGCGCTCACACTTCCAAAACATGTATAGCTTATTGGCATTGTAGACGATAAGAAGGGATATGGTCTCATTCTAGTTCACTGGGTTAGACCCCTGACATGTGGACTAAGTCACCTGACCATCAAGCGACGAAAGTGTAGCTGTAGTAATATGGATGTCTTTCATTGTGCTGCTTAGTGGGAAACAAAGGAAAGCCATGGAACAGGCGACTGTCCTGGATTCACCTGAACTGCTTCCAACTGATCATGGTGGAGGAGGATGTGTGCCTGGTGTAGTTCATGGAAGACACAGGCCACAGGAGTTCAGGTAGGTAAGTGCTGCATAGTGAACTGGACCATGAGTGTTCAATATGTGAGGCTGGCAAGTGTTGTTGCAGTTACAATAACTGTAAGGCTAACACCACTATTCTACACCACATGTCCCGCAATACTGTTTGTAACTTGTAGGGACAGTGAATTTGTGTGAGTATCCATAACTGTTGGGTATGTGACTGTACACGTTTCCCAACAGTTCCAGAGTGTGTGCCAGCATGCTGTTTTGCCTGTTCAGCAGGCAACAAGGTTTGTACATCTGTGGGAGTATGATTATTGTGTGCCTACATGCAGGGGACATGGAGAGGGCCTCAAGTGAAATGCTGTCAGTCAGGTGTTGTAGCCAAATTATGTGGGAGTGTATGTGGCCTACTTAAGTGGACATGGGATTCCTCATGGACCTTTGCAAGCAAGATGGTTCATTGGATATTCGGGCACTCATTGCACATTTCATCCAACTCTTGGTGTCAGTGATATGCACTGAAAGAGTAAGAGTGGGCTTTGGGGTGATGTGTAATTGGGGTGCATTTAATGTGATGTGGCAATTTTTTGGGGCAAGTACTGTGTGGGAGAAAAGTGGGCGCAGAGTTATGCAGATTATGGGGCACAGATTAGTGTGGGTACTTGGGCGAGGGCGGACTTGTGGGTGCTGCCTTATTGTAGGGGAATGGGGTGCATATTAGTGGGTGTACTGGGAGGTGGGTGGACCTTTGGACGCTGCCTTACTGTAGGGGGTTGTGTGCAAATGAGTATGGTTAGTGGGACAAGCACTTGTCAGTCGCAGGAGAGGAGGGAAAGTAATGGAGATTGCTGGTAAACCATCCTCGATCAATTTTTTACCATATTTTTCGGTGCAAAGGTTGTTGGACAGCGCTATGTTCTGTTTGCTATTGGGGTGTTTTGTGGACGTGCTATGCGCTACTCATTTTTCTTTGCACTGTAACTTTCTGGGTGCTTTTGATTCCATGAATCAGCTCTCAGAGAAGTCATTTGTTCCATGCAATGTTCTTGCTTGCGCTAACTACTTAGCGCAGACTTAGTGCTTTTTTGTAAATCAAGCACAGAAGGTTCATAGAGCGCTTAAAGGAACAGTGCGCTCAAAAATGTTATTGTCCCGAGCGTTCTGGCATATGTGGTTTAAAGCGATCTATGATTGATCATAAAAACATTTCCTATGCACCTTACCATAGTTTTCCTCACTTTTACACATGCAAAATCAAGCATCGGGCGTGGCCATCTTGCGCTAATCTTATCCATTGCTGCATCGCCCTAAGTTGAACTGCCCTTGCAGAACTAAATCATATCCCCGCCCCTGAAGCTAACATCACTAGACGCACACGGCCCATTTCACAATGCGAATGCACGTCTCGTGTCAGCGTTTTCTGTGCTCCAGCTAATGACGTGTCTCCATGGAAATGGCAGGACGCTTCTCATCAGACAACATCAGAGTTCCTTTTCAATCGTTTCACTGTCTTTTTTTGTATATCCTGTGACTCGTTCCTGCTCTGTTCAGCTATCTCGTTGCTCATAGCCTGTGTGAACAGATACTAGTACTAGCATTACTATCAATTTTAATTTTGTCGTATAATGGCAAAAATACAGCCCTACTGGTATCCCGAGGCGGAATTAGTTGAAAGAGAAAGATGCGGAAACGATGGGGCATCGGACGACAATTGGGAGGACAAATCACTGGATCATGAGCCTGAGCCTAGTCGCATGCAAGACGTTTCCACCTGGTGTACCTGCAATCGGTGCAAAGTCATGCCAAGAGAGGAGGAGAACTGCTGCTGCAGAGAAAACTTGGTACGCTTGGCCTACATATTGGAAGAAGACACACCACCGCTGTGCCGCACCGAGCTGCATGACTTGAGGGCCATGTTGAGGATTAAGATGGTACTTATGCATGAAGTTTACACAACAGTTCACCCTCGCAATCCAAGTAACGAGTAAGTGTACTCTAGATGTGATGTCACTTAGACCATTAACATTTCATGTTTGTCTCTTATATTGTAACTTTGATCTATCAGTGCCAAATGAATGTAGTCTAGCAATTCAATACATCTCACGCAATTTGGGGAAATCATAGCGGTCATCTTATGTGTCTTTCACGTACAAACAAGAAACAATATTTGTCTGTGCCCCAAACGTTATGGATTGCATGGGTGTTCACTTTTGTAATGTGTCTACACTTTAAAGCCCAAGTTGATTGATCCATGAAGTAACTTTTGTACTGGCAACTATGCGATAGGATACAAGATTTCATTTTCAACTAAGGTTTGTATACTTATCAGGTTCATTTAAATACAATTTGTATGTTTCTCTTCGACAGGTGGTTCTGGCTGGTGGCCCATCGTTCGTTTATTTACATGGCTGCTTCATGGGAGGCTTGGATACCGTGTTCGACGAGTAATACCCACCTGTGTTGTTGGAACCATTCCAGCCAAATTCCCCAGTGACAGCGGTGAGGGCAGGGGATTCTCCCAAACTGTGCTGCAACGCCATATATACAATTTGTAGTACATTTGTGCCATCAACATCAGCAACAAAATAAAATACAAATCATCTTTTATGAATAGTTGTTTCTATTTTTCAGTGCATCAAGGACATGCTCACTTGTCCTGGCAGGGTTGGCAGGATGGGAACGGCCAAAGTGTCAAACACTATGTACACTTCAAAGGTATATTCTGCGCAAGGGCCATTGTTCACAAGGCCTTCCCAGACCCAGTGTCTCCAGGGTCCGCTCAAGTAGACCATGCCAGAAATATGTCACTCATTCACATACACACCCACTCTTCTAATTCTTTATAAACCCCTTGATATTTATCCTGAGAAGATCTGTGAGCACTGGAAGTGAACTCTTGATCATGCTACCTGTTCTCCTGCTACTAACTATCCTGCTTGCTGAATCTAATAGTTTTTTAGTCAAGTTAAGGGCAGGACACTCAATCATCTCTTTCTGATCTCAAAATGTTGATCTATTTCGAATGAATGTACCCAGTAGTGTAATGTTCATTCATCTCAATGACTTTACCATTGTCTACTGTTTAAAGTGTTCTGATCTCGATATATATCAAATTTCATCAGTGTCAATGGTTATAGAATTGCCTTTTTCTCTGACCATGTCCATAAGCATGTTTCCTTTTGATGCATGAAAGTACATTCAACGGACGAGTAACACGTTACGATTTGCGTCACATCAATCAATTCTGCATGAAAGTTATCCCACTGTATATTTGACTACGCTGCACAGTTTTTGCTTCTTTAACCAAAACAAACATTGCATAGAAACCATTGCAATAATTCCATCAATCTCATGCATTCAGTAGAATGTTTTTGTAATTATGTGTACTTTTTTATACCGTTTTTCAAGAATGCCTACTTGTTTGGTGTTCGGTTGTCCTTCTAGGAGCCATGTCAAAAGTAAGGGATCAATCATGCATACATTCGTGAGGAATATTGATTTAATAAGAGAATGGGTTCGACATTGTGGTTTTCCGGTGGATGATTTTGAAAGTAGAGCCCAGGCTGTCTTGGGATACTCGAGGGCCAATCAATTCTGCATCTGCAGCCTGCACTTTACAGATGACATGTACGACCAATCGCAGTGCACAAAAAAGCATCAACTCAGGAAGTCTCGTAAATTGCTTCCAAATGCAATTCCAACTCTATTCATGCACACGCTTCCTCAGGTGACTCCTGGATGATGCAGGCAGTGGTGTACCGAACAGGTAACTCCATGAACAGATTGGTGCTTTCGGTGTAAATGTGTCTTACTAAAGTTTGCATATTTACCAGATTGTATTACTTTTTAACTGTACCACATTTTACTAGAGATCTGTCAATGGTTTATGCAGCATTATAGAAAGTACTTATGACCATAGAAAACAATGACATAGTGCACTTCAAAAGAAGCATTATCTTTTCGTAATTGGTTGATTGACCTGTCAAATTATTTAGGAGAGAATACTGACGGAAGCACAGTCCCTCACAAGTGACAAAACCACCAACCCATCCAGTATACAAATGGTGAGTCCTACAGACTTGCATAAGTTCATATTATCGACAGTTGGATCTTCCCACATATCTAATGCAAATCTAATTTTCCCTTTTACCACTTTGAGACAATGCACTGAAAATGAAGTAGCAAGATCCTGCATCACTTTCTTTTCCGCAGTCAACAACAACTTCAAGCGCCTATCAGGTAATTTTATTTCACTTTTCAATTACGAGAATGTATTATTCTTGGAATTTAAAATAATATGAAATTGTTTATGTAACCTGTCAGTTGTTTACACTAAGTGTCATTTATGGGTTTCTCTTTATATATACCATTGTCTGCATCCCATTGTCTTGTTGCATTTCGCTGTTTGAATCCATACTAAAATAAGTACTGTGTTACAGAGGGATGCTTGTACTTCGACTACAATTACATCATCCTTTGGAGCTAGAGTATGAGGTATGCATACTGAGAGTTCCCTTGAATGAAAGAAAGTAAATCCTACATAGGATACTATTAGACAGTGACATTCATATAAACGTGCTGTGTTTCAAACTTTTATCATTTCAGTTCTAACGTTACACTTCCTCCCTAATGCAGAATACATTGAAAAATGTTTGAGGGCAACATTACAATCAGTATGTTTTGCATGGTGATCTCTGATCGAGTACACTTGCCATCAATCAGGTGAAATTTGAAATGTATATTTTGACTAAATGACATACACTGTTTACGAGGGAATCTATGTAAGCGATGTGTGTGATGAAAGATTTGAATTTCCAATACGTTTGACTTTTGGTTTTTTAATGAATATTCTATTCAAGGAATGTGTACAAGGTCTGGAATTAGAAGAAGAGGCACATGGATCAGATTTTCAGCAAAGCACATACCACTTTCAGGACATGGAAACTAAAACAATTGTGAGTTCGGAGATCGTGCAGGTGTCCCAATCTAAATCCTCATTGGCCATGGAGAAACATGGTTTCATAAAATCCCTTGAACATCATCAATTGAGGGAAATGCAAATAGACCTAATATCCACCGACAGACATGTTTCAATAGCCAAGGCCATGCGAGAGCAGTTTCCAAACATTCACCATTAATTTGATGTATGTCAAGTTGCCATATCAGTCAATACAAAAATCACAGCTGCTGGTAAAAAAAGGGTTTGGAAAATATTTTACAGTGGTCCCAGTCTTTCAATAACCATCTTTGGTCGAGCTCCAAAAGTTGTGATGGGTCTTTGGAAATTCTACTTTAAAAATGGCACCATTTTTCCAATGTTCACTCATGGACAGAATCCAACATTTTCACCAATTTGCATAAGGACCTTTATCGGAGGAGCAGGAATGCATGAGGAAGTGGCTGGTTCCATCTTCACCTCCACCCAAAGCTTTTGAGAAGATCGTGTTTGATAAAACTCTTTCAAGAGACCTGAAGGGACTCACAGAATTCTGCCACACCAGAGATTTGGAGGTGTACCATAATATGTGCCTAAAGTACAGGCCCAAGAGGTTGCATTTCGGCATAGACGGTATGCAATCTCAAACATTATTAGCTGTTTTAGCACATGATGAGAATCTAGGCAGAGAACAATTGAGAACTGCAGGAAACTTTGGAATGCATCGTTACACACTGGCCTTTGTAAAACGAAGCAAAAAATGGATTACCAAGCCGATATACCAGGAAATGGAAATCAATTTTGTGAAAGATCTCACAATCAATGTGTTGGCCATGCATACTCATGGAACCAATCCTAATTTTGTTCCTAGGACACATACATTGCCACAAAACATTGCAAACAAGCCCTGTCCACCAAAAGTGGACCTCGTTGAACAGTTGACTTCCAGGTATAGATGATTAGCAGCATGGTCTATGTTCCACAATGTTTGTACATTGTACTTGAACAATGAAACGCTATTAAACTCGATTTTCAAAGCTATTAAAAGTATTAAGAAGTATTTAATTATGCACATTTAATCCAGTTTTTGAATCATTAATGTACATCTCGAACGATAACATGCATGTCTGTGGTTGCTTGTTGTCTGTAAAGCACAACATAGATAGCCATAGCGTCCAAACTGTCTTTTCAAATGTATCCTCTTTTTGCAAGAAGTGCCTGTTGTAGGATGCCATACAGTGTAACTCCGTGTTTTCCCCTTCACGCTTTCGGGTAGCTCTTTTGGGTCCTTCACTGATCAGGGGGCGGGAGGGTCAGATGAATATCAGCTTGAAAGAAACTGCAGGGTCTGCAGTTGCCTCAACATGCATGTCTCCAAATAGACAGAATAAATAGGTGTCCCACTGGGGAATGAGACCTGGAGTGTAATTGCAAGGGAACCTAATTTTATTTAAGCAAATACATGGAACAAAGAATTCTGCTGCCTGAGAGCACTTTGCCGAAGATTACAAGAACAATACATTATAAGTTCTCGAAATGTCACTACTGATGTTTCCCTATAGGTGCATAGTGTTACATCAGGATTGGAGGAAGACATGGATACAGTATATAGATATAGGGACTGGATTCACAGGATTGGCTGGTGTCTTGGAGATCCGGCGGGCCAATGTGGGTCAGCTGGGCTCCTCTCGGATGTAAGCAAAACACTGCATGAATGGGGGCTGTTGGTGTGAAATAGGTGCATTCTGACCTATATTTTTATGGGGGCATGTTTTAGGGGTTGTTCCTACGGATGCCTTATCAGAAGGGAAGATCTTTGATTTACGGCCTTTGGTGTTTTAAGATTTCAAACACAGTGTGGAAAGGTGTTACTATTACCAAAATATATGGCCACTCTATATTAGGTATATGGTAGGCGAATTGGAGGTGGTGCCGGGGTAGGGTCTGGTGACCAGATGCGTTCAAAGGGAATAGGGGGCATGGGTTCAGGGGACTGCGGCTCGGCAGGGATGGGAAACTAAGGTTGGAGCAGGCCTTGATCTCACATTGTTTGATGAGCACATTTTGTCAGGGCTCGATACTGGCTACTTACAAAAATGAATAGCTGCATTTCCGTGAGAACAGGAGATGCGCTGAGCTGACAGAGGACAGAGGTGGCGGGGGCTTGCTGTGTGCAGTGCTGCGAGAGGGAGAGTGAACATTTCATCAGAGGGGCAGAGGGCCTAGAAAAAGATGGTGTTTGGAAGGACACAAAAAATGGAGTTGAACGTATACACATTAGCACAGCGTTAATACACGTATATGAAACATGGGTGATGCAAATGGGTACAGGAGAGGTGGTGATGTCTTCCCCCCTTAGCTTATTTGTTATTTACCCGGTAAGAGAATGGTGCAGGGGGGCGGGATATCCCGCATCTCCTCCTACATGTGTTAACGCACGGGAAGTTCAGTGGAGATGGAAGGGCACTTGGATTTATGACTTTTCAGTGTCTCATGTTACCCGCAGAGCACATTACTCTGTGAAAACAGGCCGCACACAGACGTGACAATGGGGAGGACCCTAACTTGAACTATTGTCATAAAATAACTAAATCGCTATCAGTATAGAAGAGTACACAATTATTTACGATAGCGCGGCATTGGTGGATGCCAGCAAACAATTTGTTTGTTTTTGTGACATATTTCAAATGCCACGTTGGTCGACTTGCTAATTGCTCCCATGGAGTGAAGGTCACTGTGTTTGATGTTGCTTGTGGGGATTTCACACCGACGTGTCTTGTACAGTGTGTTTTTGATTTGCGGCTTTCCTTCACCAAAATGAAACTTAACATAGGCACTGCAAAGAAGGTTCAATTGTTGTTCGTCCATGGAAGAAAGGGAGAATTCGCTATGGATTGAAAGACAGGAGGTGCCTAATACCCGCAAAAATGGTAAGGTTCAACATTTCAAAACTGGACAAAGGAACACGTAATTTCATTTTATGAAAACTATTGATCTGAGCACGCACTATGCGTTACGCCAAGAGAATAGAAATACCAAATATAATGTAAGTTTTACTGAAGAAGAGTTTCATTTTCTGACCGGTATTTCTTGCTTACTTTGTAATGGGTTGTTGGTTGGGGGATTTTGTGACAACATGCAAACACAACTTGTATGTATTTGTCTTTGTCTCGGGCACATGGGCAGTCCAGCACCAAAATGCTCTGGCAATTCCCTTCTGAACTAGAGTACCTACAGCAACCCCATACACGTGTTTCAGCCTTGTTGTGCCTTATCAGTGAGGTGGAGCTGTGCCTCTCTGACCACAGTGAGCATGGAGTCCGCGTCTGGGTTCCCCCAGGTTCCACCAAAACCCCAAGTTTGTTGCTAATATTCCTTTATAATGCTGTCTATATGCTGTTCGAATTCTTCCGTCAGCTTCCGCATCCCATTGCGAGATAAACATACTCCACAGCACTAAACTCTCAAGCACATAGTAGACCCCAATTTTCCACGGTGGTTGCTCTGTGTTTCCATTGTTTCTGGTTTGTGTTAATTATTAGGTTACACTCAGTGTAGAATTAAAGGGTAAATGGATAAATTTGAATGAAGATCTGCTACTGAAATATATTTTGTTATGTTTCTACACAGCTATATTCTGCCTTTCTGCAAATGTCAATGTTTTCAGCAGGCAGTGGCAGGTACAACTAAATGGATGTTTCACGATTACACTGATGTGGGACGTCCTGGCCCAATATGCCCTTTGGCGGTACCAGCAACAAGGAGAAACCTGTCATCTTTTACGGTGGTCTAGCAAGAAGCTGATGCCGAAATCTTGTGATTCAAGGTGTGTCAAATTTGCTTCTTCTACCGAAAGGAACACCATGTCCCTCAAGATAAAGATTTGATGCTCTAACAGAATGAAAATTCAAATTTGGTTGATAATCGAAATTGGCGGATGTTCTCGGAGCGTTTATTGTGAAATAAAAACACATTATAAATTGCAGAGCATTGGTGTTTCCTTTAAAAATAGTGTTTTCTATTCCGATTTGGCACGCGCTGTGCCGTGAGAGGGTTTGTGTTTTGATATTCTGGGTTCTGCATCAACTGATGTTTAAACGTAGGTGATGACTGGGTGCGTTTGGCCCACTAACGTCATACAAATAGGTGGAGAATATCGCTAGGAATACTGATGTCAGCTTCAGGGGCGGAGGATATGGTTTAGTGCCGCGAGAGGGGTTCAACTTAGGGCGATGCGGCAACGGATAAGATTAGCACAATATGGCCATGCCCCGATGCTTGATTTCACATGTGTAAAAGTGAGGAAAACTAACATAAGGTGCATAGGAAATGTTTTTATGAGCGATCACAGATTGCTTTAAACCACATGCCCGAACGCTCAGGACAGTAAAATTATTGAGTGCACTATTCCTTTAATACCAGCAGTTATTGCTGTTCTCTAAACATTCTGATTGGCTGAGAGGAGGTCAACAATGATCTCTGTCTGCTAGTAAGAAATCATATATTTTTCTTGCCCAGCTCAGATAACTTGTAGTGGCACAGCCTCCGTATCCGAGGCGTACAGACAAATTCCCATAGCACAAGCTAGGGACCTACATACACGGCTTAAAAACAGATGCTTAAAGGAGCTCTTCCTCAGAGACATGGTGGCCAGACAGAACAAATGGTGTTGTACTGCCTCTTCAGACTCACCACAAAGGATACATGGCGCGGAAACAGCAATGTTCCATATATGCCGGAATACAGCAGTCGGCAAGATTCCAATACTGAAATTTTAATATTATGCTCATTCCCACCTGGGCGAGACATAGTCCAGGTATTCTTATCAGCCCGCCCACATCTTTATTGAAAGATATCCGGCCAGCTGCTAATAATTTACCATTAATTAATGGGTCTCATTATAGAACCTGTACCGTAGAAGTGTGATTTTGCAGCAAAGTAAAATCTGCCCCAGTGCAAACATGCATTGAAACAATATTTGCTGTAGTACTAATAGCATGAACAGTTGCATTAAAACTAGCACAAAGTGCCTCTTGAGAAGCCCTGGAAAGCTTGCAGAAGAAATGAAGTAGCCATTTATAATGTTGAAAATAGTGGGAAGCATCATACACCAACATCACGTCTTTGGCAGGGCTATAATCAGAGCCAACCTGAATCATCTTTTTGGGCCGGGGCACAGACACTTTTGGGGCCCCCCCTCCACGAGACTAAAGGAATTAAGAGATATAGAATATCTAGTGTGCCCCACCCATGTGTCATGATCATAACCCATAGCTTGGTATGCTGCCTCAGAGAGGTCAAAATAAGCATGGAAAACTATCTTTCAGTCTCCTTACACCCTCTTCATTCTTGTTGTAATCTGAGTGATGAACACGTATCATTTCAAGGGCAACATTAGTAGCCTACGACAAGGGTACTTGTGTTCTAGCATAGGTACAACAAACATGTCATCAATAGCAGCCACAAGGAACACATACCAGACATTGTATATTTGCAGGACACAGATATTATGACAAAGGTGCACATAATCCAGAATAGTCACACGACTCAGATTAGATGCCTCACAGACAGCAAAAGTGCGCAAGCTTGGATATGGGTGACCAATGGGAAGCAAGAAGAAAGCTACACATATGATAGCGTAGAGAGTGGATGACGATTTGAAGATACCAGGAAGGTGTCTGTATCCAGACAGACCAAGATTAGAAGAGGGACATGGTTTTCAAGCAGTGTTGCCATTGGAGAGCAAATACAACTACAAATACATAAACAATTTCATATTATTTTAAATTCCAAGAATAATACATTCTCGTAATTGAAAAGTGAAATAAAATTACCTGATAGGCGCTTGAAGTTGTTGTTGACTGCGGAAAACAAAGTGATGCAGAATCTTGCTACTTCATTTTCAGTGCATTGTCACAAAGTGGTAAAAGGGAAAATTAGATTTGCATTAGATATGTGGGTTATTGTGTGCAATATATCAATGCTCACTATTGTTATAGAGGAAGCAAAACTTTATAAAGCCAGTCAAACCAGGAGTGAGTCTTTTTTTTAAGGATCATATCCTGAGAATGGAAATCACAGTGAAGGTCTGACAATTTTGAAAGGTTTAGGAGCTTGGCAATTTTGACAGGTAAGGAAATACAAGATTAAATGAGATGCCCAAGATCACACATTGGTTAAGAGGAGAAGATGGGATTCACACCCACTCTGTAATTTCTGCACTTTATTTTCTAGTTCTTACCCTGAGCTAAAATAATCCCATTTTACAGAAATTACTTGGAAAATATGCAAATTAAATAACCCAATATAAACATTTTTTAAAACAATATGTTTTAGAAGCATATTATGCAAAATGGGAATGATTCTAGCTTCATTGTCTCCATCATCAAGGGAAGTATATAATTACCAGCATACTAAATGATGTGATCTTAAAAGATTTCATATAGGTTTCTCTTTTGTATTTTAATGCTTTAAATAAACACCAATCACAGGTTTGTGCAGAAAAACCTTGTGCAAACACATTTGACTTGTACTTAAAAGCAAACAGTATTGTTGTATTGTTGTCACATAAGCAGACCTTAAAATATGCTTACCAGACGCCTGCAATTTCAGGTCTCTTCTGTCTAGGCCTCCTTGCAATCAGATGGCCTACATAATAGGAAAGATCAGGCAATTGGCTAAACAATGCCACCAGTATGTGAGAAGGCAAACCTTTCATTGAAGGCAGCACAGTACTGTCAGTGATATACGATGTGTCCACGCTCACTGTATAATCTGCTGGCAAAGCAAGGATTTAAGCATGAACGCTTTAGTTACACAGTTTGGAATATGGATACATAAAAACCTCTCTGCACTACACCTTTAATGTCGACATTGGAGGTGCCTGCCTAGGTTTTAAAAATCCCAATCTAAACAAACCAATTTCTAGAGCCTCACCATATTGACTCTATGTTAGTTTCTATAGCAACCAATAACTGGTACAGGTACATTGATGATGATGATAACAGATGGAGTGCTAAAAAACAAAGCACATATACATGAAGGCTTAACAACTTCAATCATTGTAAATGCGGAGTCAGCCTTGCTGGATCTCTGCATTGAATGCTTAACACACTGAGCTATCCTCTGAACCATCAGGGCACTCCACTTTATCAGTATCCTCAATAACTTTGGCTATTGCATATGATCAATATAATCCCCACAGAAAGGTGAGAATGCTACAGGTGAACATAGCATTACAGGATGAAAAGATTAGAGAAGAATGCACCTGTCAACAGCAGACAGGCAATAGGTTTAGAGACTCTATGGAATAACAAAATCCTTGAAATTCAATGAAAAAAACTATAGTTAATGATCAGTAAGGTTAAGGAATTTATCGCAACAAAACCCCTGAAATTCAATGCATTGGGGAAGTCAGTATTGGCTTAACTCTGGGCGCATTCCCATTGCAAAGCCCAAGAGGACACATATATTAGAACAGACAGGAATCACAATGCCTTAGAAAATGGCATTATAGTATTATAGGGGAGATCAACGGTCCTGAGTTCCCCAATGCTTTGAATTTTAGGGGGTTTGTTGCAATAAGTTTTATACCTTATTTGATCATTAACTTAAGTTTTTTCATTGAATATATATATATATATATATATATATATATATATATATATATATATATAAATATCTATATATATTTGTTACAATGCCTGCGGTATCAGCCCTGTAGTTATGGTTAAGTTGCTCAACTCATAGAAATAAATCTTTTTTGGACGGCGTATAAATTTGGCGCCTTTGGACGAATCCTCACCAAACTTCTAAAAAAAATAAATATATGGCCTCCTCATAGCGATTCTGCAAAGTATGGTGCATTTTTGTACAGGGGGGACCCAACATTTTTGAAATCCTCATAGACACAATGAAAGACATATTTACGCTTGCACCTACAGCCCAAACCCTGAATGGATTTTCACCAAATTAGCACCACGAGAAGCAGCCTGGTACTGAAAGCGTGCTTTTGTACATTTGTTGTAAACCATCCAGTAGTTTTTAAAAGAAAAGACCAAAAAGTAGGTAGAGAAATGTTTGATATCTGGGTACGGTCAATGGGAACATTTCGTGACTCAGAGTCTGCAGACACCCCTGGGCTAATTATGGGATGGTTTGGAAGTCCACGGGCATTAAAGATGCACGCTGATTGGATGTTCAAAAAGGTGAGGTGCATCAGAAATTTTGAAACAGTCGTCATATTGGGTCTGCGGACATCGCTGGTGACCGCAGACAACGAAGTGAGGAAAGGGTCTGGAAATTGCATTTGGGGTTACTTTGTGGCCGAAAGAGAGCCTGGAAAGGGTGGGGAGTGGAAACAACTTAATAAGGAGGTGTTTTTATAGGTGAAAATAATTGGGGCTGCTGCTGCCATGTCTGCGGTCACTGTCCTTGTCCGCAGACACAAAAACATGCTGGCGGGTGTCAGTGGGTTTGGGGAGGTTCTAGGTGAGTCTTGCTATTTGAAGGTGTACTGTATGTACTTGTTAGATGGTTTGATTGTATTGTGGTGGGTATAACCAGTGGCCAGATTCTTGGGGGCATGGCCATATGCCATGACCCTCAAGATTCTGACCACTGGTCACAAGCACTATAGTAATATGTGTATATTCATTATTGGTACTGTAGGGGGAGTATACTGTATTAGTAATATGGTGGGGTGATATAATTGAAGTTTATATGGTATTTATGATTGCAGTAGAATTAAAGATAGTGGTGAAGAAAAACATGAAAGATAACCCTGGGCATGGATACTTAGCTTCATATCGAAATAAAGCTGGAATCTCTGGTTCATTTTCTTTGGGGAAAAACAGCATCATTTGTGTGACTGTTTGAAAGCAGCCAATGAGGGAGTGTTACAAACATGAAAGTAGAAATGGTGGAAGGGCTGCCTTGTGTTATGGGGTCCATGGACACTGCAGTAGTCCGCGAACATGGGACGTGCCATCCGGGTTTGCCATTAAGGATTTATTGAAAAGCCTAATGGAACTTTTTTCAACTTTGCAGATTATTTTTTCTGCAATGAATCAATGGCAACTATGGAAATGTCCAAATGCATTCAGTCCAGACCAGGAAAAAGCTAGGAAGCTCAATAGAGGTGTATGTGATTTTTATATGCTTCAGTATGGCATCTTTGGAAAATGAAAGTAACATTTTGGATGGGGTAAATAATTTTCGGAGTAATGGACTGCATTTAAATACTGTTGGGAGAAAGAAAAATCTTTTCAATGTTAGAAATGCTTTGAAAAAGTTCATATGAACAACTTAAATGGGAAAATGTGGATTGTATAGTAAAGCATTTGTTAGTAGGTGTAGGATATAAATTAGCAAACTAAAAAAAGGCTCTTTTGAGAGGCACCATTGTAGAATCCATGTTTTTAATTGAGTGTAAACCTCCCTACCCCCTTTAATTGGCCATGCTGTCCGCAGACAAGGCGGGAGTCCGCGGACACTCCCTGTGCCATCCAAGTCCTTTGGGGATGCCGAGCATGGAAAGGGGACTGCGGAGACCGCAAACAGTCCAGATATTCGCAGATATCAGGGATTAGCCAATCAGGTGTCCTGTCTGTAGTGTACAGGAAGACAGGGTAGCAGGAGTTTTGTTTGTTGAGTGCACTGAAGATGGCTATAGCTATGTCTTTCAGGAAGCAGAGTGTATAGATTCTGGGAAACTGTTGGATCCATTGGCTGAAGGTTTATTCTGAGCACTATGGACTGTCTGAGAATCTTGGATAAGAACAATTAGTAGTCTCATGGTATGGAGTTTTTGGAATGAAGTGGGCGGAATTGCTCAAATTTTGCGACAGAATGGTTCATTTGAAGCATCAGGACATCATTGTTGTTCACTGTGAAGGCAATAGTTTGGGCTATGTCACTGGAATGTCATTATAGTTTGAAATAAAGGATACATTTTGGATGGAAGTTGATGGAACTGTTTTCACATTCAAAAATTGTTTTTTCACAGATCGCTCAGAGACAAATGTAAAGGGTTCAAATTTATTTTGGCCACAAATTGAGAAACCAATGAGCAATGTTAAAAAATCTGTATGTGCTTTTTGTGGGATGTTACCATGGCATATTTTGACAATGCAAATATCAAATTTGATAGTGTCAACATTTTTCAAAGAAATGGTGTGCATCTGACGGATGTTGGCAATCAGATTTTTCTTGAAAATGTTCAAATGCATTAAAGCAGTTTCTGTGAACAAATAAAACATGCAATCAAGTGTTTGCTCCTCCCCTCCCTTGTGACCCCCAACTTACCTTGCCCCTCCGACCAAAAAAACAACAGCCAAAAAAAATATAAATACCAAAAACACAAAAAGGGGTCTTTTGAGAGCCACCATTTTTAAACAAAAAACAAGTTAATTGATTTTAATTCCCCCACCCCATGCGTTGAATTTCCCAGATGTCCACGCACTACTGCAATGTCCGTGGACTATGCCGGCTGCAAAAGGGTCCTATGATGTTTTATTTCAGTTTTATTTTTAATTGTGAAATGTGGCTCCTAAAGGAACAGTTTTTTTTTGCATTTTGTGATTTTGTATTTTATTTGTTTTTTGCTTTTTACAGGAGAGACAAGGTAAGGTGGGGTGAGAGGGAAGACGCACCAACGAAGAGAAAGAGGGGCAGGTGGACAGGGGAAGTTGTCGGGGGGTGCCTTACATTTAAGCTAGGTCACAGTTTTTCTCATGCTCCTTGACTGCGGCCTCGAAAGCAGGTTGAAATTGCTCCCCCTGCAGATCGGTGTGTCTCAGTACAAACAGAGCACTGTGACCCTCGAAAGGTGGCCGACAGGATCCCCTGCCCCACAGGAGTAGTCTTTGTGGTTGCAGGAGCAGTCCAGGAAGATGGGGTAGAGCTTGTCAACCAGTTTCCCCCTGAGAAAGAAACAGACTTTCTCAGAGCACTCCGGTGGTTGGATCTGGCGTAGTGCTGCATAGAGGTCATCCTGTAGGAGTATAAACCAGGTTTTACATGACTGAGTACAATCACTCAGTGCATCTGACCTTGCTTGCTAAAGCCTTTGGTCCACCCCAATGGTGGTGAAAAACTGCCACACCCATGATTTACACCGCATGCTGGAGGTAGTCACTTCCTCTACCTCATCTTCCTCTTCATCCTCTTCTGCATCACTGTGCCTGTTCCCCTCTCCAGTTGGGGTGGTGGTGGTGGCTGGGGAGGAAGGATGGCCATAAGTGATGTCATTTTGCAGGTAAGTCCAAGCAGGAACTCAGGAACTGCAAACAAGTGCTCTCTCGTGGATATCCAAGTTGTGAATGACTGAAAGTAATGGGTGGGTCCCTTCAGAGGAAATGTCCGTGGACTATCGTGTCGAATATAAGCCTTGGGAAGTTGTAAAAAGTTGACAGATCAACTAAGAATGGTCTAGCAGCTCTGGAAGGGCACACTTTCACTTTGAAAGTTCCTACATTGGCAGATAATGCGTTTTCAAACTGTTCTAGGCCACAGAAATTGTTTGTGGATACGTCATCATGCCGCACGGGTGCGGTCACATGATGACATCCCCAGACGTCCGTGATGCTGACGTGTGTCTGCGGACAGTATTGAGCAGGAGACCACCAAGCGCAGGTTCATTGCTGTCCCCAAACAGGTGTCCAGTCTGTGGATTAATTAAAGTATGTCATGCCAAACCGGACATGTCTGGACATGGTGGGATGTCCACGTAAACCCTATTGCATGAACAGACACCCCAGACATTTGGTGTGTCTGCGCACTAGTAATTGGGTTTTCAAAAAAAATGGATCAAAGAATAATATACAACATATTTATAGTATACAAAATACACTTATTTATGAAAGGGATGGGGTATCGGAATGGAAAACATAAATGGGAGAATTTGGAATTTCTATACAATGATCATCAGGGGAGGGAGAGAAGTTTCATTAAAGCGTCTTTCATTTATATTTTAAGAATTTGATGGGGGTGATAGCTGGGGGTAAAGGGTAGAGGTACAAGAAGGACAGTGATAATCATCATTTTGTAACATAATTTAAAAGTTCCATACATGCATTACTAAGTTTATCTAATTTTGCAGACAAGATCATGATTTCATTGTGTACAGTTGGGCATAGGGATTGTCTTTGTGATTCTTGTCACTCTCCATAAATACATTGCGGTATTGTTTCTTCATGTAAACTATGAACTATAAGAAAAGAAAAATTTATTATTTAAACAAGCTCAGTATACAGTACATTTTTGTGTATATTGAAAGAAGTATTGTTCACCATTAGAGATGTTATCATCACTCATTTGTTCTTTTGGAAAGTTTTCTTCCAACCACTCAAGTGTGTTTGCCGTTTCTGTTAGAATTGAAAAATAGTGATATTGCTTATAAGAAATGTTAATATAATACATGATAATAAGGGACAATACATACTGGGGGTCATTATGAGGTTGGTCATGGAAAAACAATGTTGTACCGGCATCGCATACCGCTCTGGGCTATCGTGACCTAAGACCCCAGTATTAGAGGCACCGCTAATTACAGTTCCTCTAATAGCGACAAGGGCGCGGGCACGCGGCCCTTCAGGCCGGCAATACCGGCATGCCGTTAATGCGAGGACATAACAAGTCAGGCGGACATGCAAATACCGGCATCATGAAGGTGCTAATAGGGGATACTGGCATGGCGGCAATATCGGCATCGTGAACCAACTGTAAAATGCTATGTGCAGTGTTCCCATCTGCCACAGGTGCACACAATCAGCACAGGTGGAGGCAATGGAGTCTGGGCCAGCACAAAAGGAGCACACCCACACACCACACCCCTTCCCACACCAAGATAATTCCAATAGTAGTAGCAATACTGGGGATAGAGGACATGCTTGCATTGCTACACCAGCAACAACAACAACAGCAACAGCAGGCACCACAGAAGAGACGCAGGAGGAGAAGGAGGGTGGGACAGGCCCAGCATGCCACACCAGTGCAGCCAGTGGTAGCGCGCAGGCAGCCCCCAATCCCTCGCATCAGAGCCAGTCCATTCAACCTAACCCCTGAGCAGATCCACACCCTATACTGTCTGTACCGGGACACCATCACCATCATCGTGGACATGATAAATGACAACATTGTCGACTGAAATACGCACCACCATCCCCCCTCTACTGAAGGTAGTGGCGGTGCTCCACTTCCTTGCCACAGGCACCTACCAGCACACAGTGGGGCACATGCATGGCATATCACAACCCTCATTTTCTCGCATTATGAATCAAGTGCGGATGCCCTCCTCAAGCACACAAGGGACTACATATCCCTACCACGGACTCCCCAGGAGATCTCTGATACAAATGTTGGCTTCAATGCACTGGCAGGCATGCCAAATTGCATAGGTGCCCTCGACTGCACCCACATGGAGTTGGTGGTCCTGCATGCCATGCAGGTTTATCGCAACCGCAAGCAATATCACTCCATCAATGTGCAGATGGTATGTGATGCCAGCAAGATCATCACACACTGTTGTGCCCGATATCCCGGATCAACTCATGACTCTATGGTCCTGCGGTACTCCACGCTACCATGAGCGACATGCTGGACGATATGCCTGGCTGCTTGGTAAGTTGCATGACAGGCACATGGCACTGAAATGGGGGGAGAGATGCACACACCACTATGGTGTCAATGTTGATGTGACAGCACGATGTGCACATCACTAAACACTGTGCCCCAAAGCATCCCAAATAGAACATGACAACCAAATCCCATAGGAATGAAGTAAGGTCGTCACCTATCACAACATGACAAACAGTAAACCACCGCACATCCCATAACACATGCACCACTCATCAGCAGACCTCACCCTCCATAGCACCATCCAGCAACATGCAGTGAATATGCACTATGTTGCTGTCGCCAGCAAATCACCACACAGGACAAGCATTCATGGGAGTGCACTGAACAAAAACAATAGGGAATCCACTGTCTGTCACAGGGCCGCCACAACCACAGGAATGCAGCATTTCACCATGGGAAAAATCAGTGCTGAATGCCTAACATTGCAGAGCCTACTACCAACGCTCCCAGTCATAAAATCCTACAGAACACAACACATCACAAATTAGACACAAACACAGCTGTATGCGTACACAATGCATGAGCAACAAGAAGGCAGTGCACACCGTGTATCATCTTGAAGATGCAACCCACACTTTTAGTCCATGGCACAGGACACATTGAGGGCATAAAAATGGTGTGCATACTACCAGGGACATGTGCATGTGCCCAACGATAATCTGCAGGCATGTGTGACTAATACAGCTGTCCATCATGTATTGACTGACATATACCTTTTTTGCCTCCTATGCAGGTGACAGTGGCTATCTCTTGAAGCCGTGGCTCCTCACCCCTGTCCGAAACCCACAGAACAGGCACGAGGGGGACTACAATCGGTCCCACGCCCGTACCCGTGTAGTCATTCAGCAGACCTTTGGCCTGTTGAAGGCACAGTTTCGCTGCCTTAGCCGGTCGGGTGGGGCACTCCTCTACAGGCATGAGAAGGTGGCCAAGATCATCATGGCATGTGTCATGCTGCACAACATGTGTATCCAACGGAACGTGCCCCTGACATTGAACTGTTACCACCTGGTGATGATGAAAAGGACGAAGAAGATGTGGCTGCACATCATCGCGGTGCCGATGCACAGGAGGGACGTGCTGTGCGTCAATCAGTGATTGCACAATATTTCTGACACACATGGCTGCAGAGGGTGACATGATAGTTGGACAGAGGGCACTGGGTGTGGGAATACATGTACACTATGCACTGTATATGAATAAATGACACATGCGCAATGATGAATGTCCACTCAAGATATGTTTTTCACACAATGGGTGTATTTAAATGTCCAATAAAGATGAAAGTACACTAACCCTCCACCACCCTCACCACCTCCCCCCACAACTCCCACACACACCCTCCCCCCTCCCTCTTCCCCCACAACTCCCTCACACACCCTCCTCCCCTCCCACCACAACTCCCCCACACACCCTATCCCCCCTCCCACCTCCCCCCACCTCCCCCCACAACTCCCCCACACATGGTGTCCAAACAAGTGTCTATTGCCTTCATCAGGCTGGCCAGTCTACTTCCAGCCACTCCCTGCACCTGATGGCGGCATGTCCGCGTTAAGCAGGGTGCGCGCCGACCTGCCTACTGGGCTAGTCTGTGTGGACCTCGAGGACGATGGGGTGGCCGCCTGCTCCATTTGGGGGGCCGGACGCTCAGCCTCCATTGCATCAGCAATGCGGCAGAGGACCTGCCGCAAGGCTGATTCCTCCTTGCACAGTCTACTGATGCTATCAGCGATGATCTTCCCCAGTGAGGCGGTGTTCTCGTGCCACTCCTGCCTTGCTTGGGCATTGTCAGTAACATATTGTCGCACCAGGGCAGTTAGCTCCTCTTGCCGCTGTGAAGCGTGCCCTGCCTGCTGCACCCCTGCAGGTACACCTGGGGAGGTGTAGGGTGCTTGTGTGTCATGCACAATTTCAATTGGGTCCCCTGTGGGACTCGTGGACCCTTGGATGTACTCCCTCCCAGACTGCTCTGGGGTGGTGCCGTAGTCGGAGTCGACCGATGTGAGCTGGGGGGATGGTGCCGGACTTGGTGTGCCAGGCAGGTCAGAGGAGTCATCCTCCACGGGCACCCACACCTGTCCCTGCACCTCGTCATCAGCCTGGGGTGCTGTAGCTGCCGCCTCCCCAACAGAACTGTTCTCTGTTGAGAGTGAAGCTTCAACTGTGTCCTGTGCCAGTGTGACTGGAGTTGTGGGTACAGTGTTGACGGCCCTTGGCGGCACCAGTGCAGTGGCATCAGGAGGTGATTTGCTCTGCGGTGCCTGCCGAGGCTTGTGTTGGGCTTTGGAGGTGGAAGGCCTTTTGCCCTCATCCCAGGCCCTCTTCTGGGGTATGGTCGGCTGTGGGGGTGAGTCCCAGGCCTCGCTGTTATGATCTGAGACTGTTGGGGTCAAAGAGAGGGACGGCATGAGTGATGGTTTGAGAAGCATTATGCATACATTTGTATAATTGCTCATCTACACAATAGAGGGTAATAGGCAGTGGAGTTTGGAGGATCACATTGCTTGCTATATGGGTGGGTAATGCAGGCATCTGTTGGGGTCATTCATGTTGGGGCAGACGTATGCTATGTGTCATGCATATTTGTTGTGGCCTGCATGCAGTGTGACTTATGCCATTAACATCTGCATGTGTCTGCTGCGTATGACAACTAGGCTGGGAATGTGTGTGTATTGGAGCATCGCTTGCCTCTTTAGACCGATATATTGGGGGACTGTCATCAGACTCTGCATTACAGTGTTTTCTTAGGTCACTCACCTCCTTCCGCTGATGAGGTGGCGCCACACTCTATGTCACCTATGCCTTCAATGGCTTCTATGCTGATCAGGCTGTCACATATCTCCTCCCACCGGGACAGCTACATCAGAGAGCTTGCTCCTCCACCAGTTGCCATGGCCTAGCTCCTGTTTGCCGAGAGGATGTTGCAGACTCGTAGGCGCTAGTCATCACAGCTCTTCTTGCAGTCCTTAGTTGTGTGGACGGGGGGTTGCCAACCGCACTGACTTTTTGTGCCACTAGTGCCCAGATCTCCTTTCTGATGACAGCCTTCCTTTTGAGGCTCTGGGCAAACACTACATCGGCATTGTAAGCCAGGGTCTCCACCAGCATGGTGAGCTCATCTGCATTAAAGTTCTCCTTGCGCTGGCGGGAGGCACCTTTTTTCACTGCCTTGGGCAGTGTATAGTTGTTGTGGGTTGATTTTGGCACACAGCAATATACTCCACGTCCTGGCTGCTGAGGATGACAATGGATTGTGTTTTTTTAAAGATGGCCACCATGCTCTTTCCCGTTCCTGTGCGATGAGGCTACTTCCGGTTCCGCTTATTTACAGTGACCATTATTAGCAGTTACCGCTGATAGCGGTCAATGCTAATAGCGGTGTCCGCTAATGCCATCTTGAATCATGTCGGTAGTGCTGTCTACGCGTTGCATGATGCCGCTAATGGCCATTTTTGGGACTTTTAGGGCATGTTGGTAATGTCATTACCGGCATGGCGCAAAGCTCATGCACGCGTACTCGTAATAGCCCTCCATTAGCGGGCTCTTGACTACAGTATTTCCTCCATGCCGGTAAGGACAGTTACTTACCTCCAAACTCAGAATGAGGGCCACAGTCTACTTACTATTTGGTACAAGGTTGTTTTGGAATGAGATCCTGATGTATCTGAGTCTGTATGAAGAGTTATACTTAAGTGATAATATGAGGTGTATAGTTATGTTTTGTGCTTGGTGCATTTCATTAAAGTGTTTGCTAAATGAAACAAATAATGTTTACATTTTTAAATGATGAATTGTACAAAAAGGTACAATTGGGTGTAGTAAATATAAGTAATGTTGTTTTATGTACATGTTTTTGTTGGCTGATGGGTAAAACATTTTCTGGTGTCCCTTGTGCTTCTGGGTTTCGTTGATGCTACCTGATGTCCGCAGACTTTCTGATCGTCCGAGGACTTTACTGTTTCTGTATTGGGGTGAGTATGATATAAAGGACTTATAGCAAATTAACAAGGGGTCTGGTAAAAACCTATGAAATTCAGCAATAAAACTTGGTTAAATGGATATTATGGTGAAGTCGCACTACTAAAAACCTATGAAATTCAGTGAAAAAAAAACTTTGTTTAAGGGATGTTATGGTTATTTCCTATCAAATTTAGTGAAAAACATTGCTAAAGGGACATTATGGCTATACGTAAAACCAAAAACCCCTCGAAATGTACTCGCGCCACCCCCATGCACTGCTAAGACTAACACTGAGGACATCAAAGAGGACATAACACATGTCATTGAGATGGGTAGCTGGGCTTTGTAAATGTACACATGTACACCTGACAACACAACTCTCACTCAAATAGAAAGAGAGAGAGAGAGAGAGAGAGAGAGAGAGAGAGAGAGAGAGAGAGAGAGAGAGAGAGAGAACATAGCATGAGGCATAGAGAAAGACAGAGGGTGAGAGATAGGGAGAGAAAGAAAGAAAGTGCAGTAATTGAGTAAGAGCGAGAGTTGGTAATAGATTTGTATCCAATAGGCTGGATTTTGCTAATACACAGTGCTATGCTTCAAACAATGAACTTGTATGGCAGTTGAATGAATATTTGCAATGTATAAGCACTTGGAACTTTAATACAGTACTTTTGATCCAGTTTCTCAGGAAATACAGCAATAACTTTGCTAATTGAGTAAATATGGAATTGAAACCTACTTTTAATGTTCATGAAAAATAGGTGTATCTTACTCTTGTGTCTGCAGTGAACGAGGGACACAATCTAATGATTTTCCCTTGATGTAGAGCTGGGAATGTGGAATTGCGTCCATGAGGCTGGACAATGGTTTATATGGTTTAGATTGTAAAATATGTCATATTAAGCCTAATAGTCTTTCATTTTCGCATTATATAATTCTTACCTAACCATGTAAAGAATTTCAAAAGAAGTGTGTCATCTATATCACAATCAATATTCCATGATAACGTAAGCTGCTGCTCTTTGTGTGTGTAAAAAACAAAACAAATGGGAGCAACAGAATTTTCTCCTTTGCTGTGGAGTCCCCAATGGTCCACTTCGTCCACACAAGGCTACCATGAGAGCGAAAAAAAAGCATCCCCTCAACAGCAGGAAATAAAGTGTCTGTGGAATCAGGCATGAACTCAGGGCACAGTGAATAGGAGGCTTTCATGGTGAGAAGTAGAGGAGGTGGTGACCGGTGCGGCCAAGGGAAGCCACATAAACCAAATTGTAGTCCGCAGAAAAGTGATCTATGGTAAGGTGACCCTGAAAGTGCATTTCATGATTCAGCTGATGAAAGCAGCAACAAAGGAATAGCTAGAAATTACATTGTTCCAGCAATGGGGTGCCTCCATTGACTTGAGTGGCTTATTGAAAACCATGTTTTTCATCTTTGTGCTGCCGGTATGCAGGTTTCCAGAAACGTCGACTGAGTATGATCTGGGTCCATGGCCTGCAAGCTCTGGACTAGGATCAGACAGCACACCTCCACTGTAGGTCAAGATTTCAGGGGAGATTTGTCAGGGCTGACCTACAATGAAAGAGCATGCAGTTGAGGATTAGGGGATTCTTGGTGGGTTGACCAGCTTCCTGATCTAGAAATCTGTTCCCAGAAACACCTCCTCTCTGACACTCCAGGGTAGGCTGCCTGGCATTCGGTGGTGATGTGGCTTGCAAGGGAGTTTGACCGAGGTTACATTAAGGCCTTCCATCATCTTGGATCCAGTGGAGCCTTAGTCTGGGTGGAGTCTCCCTTCCCCGCCCTCGAAGCCGTTTTCTTATTGGCCATGTGAGTCTTGGTGACCCTGTTCTCCCGACATGTGGATTGTGTGTCTGAAATTCTTCTGGTATGCATGCACAAGTGTATGTAGCATTTATGCTTCCTTCAACGTAGGTGGTTAGAAAGTTGTAGTCTCTGCAATGCTGTGACACTGGGATTGTTTTTGTATCCATGTGCATGTTCCACACAAATCATTATTTTATTGTATATGCAAGACTTTGTAAGTGCGTTACTTTTACGGTTACATACATTGTTGTTTCAGTGGAGGAGGCATCCTCTCCTATGCTAGCTACTAAGGGATGGGTAGGACTCTTGAGTGGCTCTGTGTGTGTGTTTGCGTTCTCCTGATGGAAATAACTCTGTGTTAAGGGTTTGCTCTATCTCCCTCTCTTTGTGGTAATCCATGGTAAGGGTATGGGTGGCATGAGGACTATGTCACTTCTCCATTCATAGACCAGCATTTTGGGGATGGGTGGTGGGGGATGAATATTCCAGCAAATGCTCTTTTCCATAGAGCTGGGATGTTGTGAGTTTGTTGTAAAGATCTTGGTAAACCTTATCTGTGCCCAGAACCCACTAGTTCTTGGCCACACACTAGCTTTGAGTCACACTCAGCCCTGTTGACAAACCCACTGTTGGTTCCCAAGGTTAACAGTATATAATTCTATTAAGATTCCAGAACTGGGCAGGTGCACACACAGATACATTTTTTACACTTAGACCAAGTCTGTCTACTTCTGAATCTCTGCAAGGTTTAGACATCTCTATGTCCCCAATGGTGTACTAGGTGTCAGACCTAACTCAAGGAGGACCACCACTCACTTACTGCAATAGGAAAACCTGCATAGAGCTACATTAAACATATATCCCCTATTGCAACAATAGAGTCTGTTCTTCAACTACTTTTTGTCTCGATTAGGAGTTTTCACATTCTGCTTTCCTTTACAATTATATTAATGTAAAAAACATTTCCAACATTTCAAAAATATAATTTTATTTTATACTCATGAAAACATATGTCTTTACACAAATTTTACACCTACAATCCATTATAAAAATAAAATCACATATTATACAAAAATACAAGAAATTGCACAGTTAATAAAAAAACTCTATAACCATCACTCTCTGTGGGGTTCTGCTTTCCTTCTAAAACTGAACCATAATCTATTGTGGTATTGGTAGATTGTCCCCTCTTCCTAATTTCTCCACAAAAACAACTGTCTTTTCTATAGACTTGTTAACCCTAGCATAAACATGTTTCTGTCCTCCTGTGGTCTCTAGTACTATAGACATTTGTCAATGGGAATTTGTACACACATTTACAACGCAGAGTTCAACTTGTTCTTTCCATCAAAGATTCTCCATTAGCATTATAGAACTATAGCATTATTCCATCTATAGAAATGTAAAGCAACTGAAAAAACAGACTTGTAACAATTCATACTAGTCAAACATCTTCTATGTATCTGTATATATGTATGTATTCACTGAAACACTTTTCTTTTAAAAGGAACATTGTAGTTAAGTTGCACTAATAAAAACCTATGCAATTCAGTGAAAAAACCTTAGTTAAAGGGATGTTATGGTTGCAAGGTAAATTCGACAAACCAAAGAAGTTCATTAGTTATGGTAAACTATGCAACCATAACTAGTGCCACCCCCATGCACCGCTAAGACTAATACCCAGGACATCAAAGATGACATCACATTTGGCATTCCAGCAATCAAACTCTTTTCTGTTACTGCACAACATTCCTCCTTATTCAATAATGCAACTTCTCCCTTATTCAATAACACCAACACACTGAAACCCATACCACTACAAATGTGTTATCACATAATCCCCATCAAATATGCATACCTCTTCCACAAACCACTTCCCAATTACAATCTATCATTTACCCAACACCCCACAGTTCTACAACCACCCTACGCAACCAACCTTTTCTTCCATCTCTCTGCCTCATGTTGCTTCCACAACAACTGTCTTCCTCATCCCAGTGCCCAACATTACTCTCCTTCTTCAATCCTACACTACATGTCCCTTCACTAACAACAATCCATTCATTGCTGTATTTCCCCTTCCTCGTAGCATTACTCAAATCACATTGTTTCTATTGTCTCCACATACCTCTATTTCATACACTACACATCTACAACCTTTTCATCTACAAACTCCTCACTCCATACCTCTCATTATACATACATTCCTCTTCCACATTCTACTATGCATGTATCTTTATTATTACTCCAACGCCCCTCTAAAACAACCCAGTACACAGCATACATCTATATATTCATATTTACAACACTCTCCTTCATATAACTTAACTAACACCAATTATTTCTTCCTCCATCTCCCTCTTCCTCATACAATTACTAAAATCACATTATTCCCCATTATCCTCATATCCCTCTTCCACATACAATTATACCAGATTTCTACAACCTCTTCCTGTACACATGTTGTACTCCACACCTCCCTTTATCTACAAATTCCTCTTCCACATCCAACTAAGCAACTATATTCTGCACAATTACTCCAACACCCTCTTCCTCATCCCCGTAACCAAAATGTACCTATATGTTTGCACTTTCAACATTCTCCCTCATGTGACTTACATAATGCCAATACATTCTTGCTCCATTTTACCACTTCTTCATACCATTACTGAAATCACATTATTTTGCATGATCCTCACACCCCTCTTCCGCAGACCACTACGCCAGAGGTCTACAACCTGTACAATATTTCACTCCATACCTCTTACTATCTATACATTCCTCATCCACATCCCACTACACACCTATCCAACACCATCTTCCTCATCCCAGTTCTCAATATTAATGCACAACATTATGCAAACACCACTCTTCTTCATCCCTGTACAATAACAGCCACAGAACCCTTCTACAACATTGAAATACACACTTTCTTTTTTCTAACAGACAGAAAACAATACCTGTAAAACTCATCTCCCTAGAAAACAAAGATTGAGCAGTTACAAAAAAACGGCAGTCATAAACTCACCCTCCACTAAAACAATTTATATAAAGCTTCCAAACAAGAGAACATGTAACTGTACTCCTGTCACCAATAGTCACCACTAACAAAAATATTCCACCTCAATCAAGAAATGAAAATAAAGACATATCTACATATTCAATATTTAAAATATTCAATGATCCTTGAAGCTCTGATTCACAGCACATTAAACTAAAAATAGCATGTTTTATATTCATTTTAAACAGAATGAAACCACTAAATTCATTAAAAAAACACAAATACAACTTCTAAACATGTGCAATGTGAATAGAGATACATTTTCTAACTTCTGTGTAGGAGAATGGTTTCACACTAGTAGCACAGAACCATATTTAATTGAAGAATCACAACAAACAAACTAAATTGTCATTGACAATAATGGACGGGGCTATGAAATACTAGCAGACAACATTATCGCAAAAAGAAACTTTAATAGAAAAATATTCCCCAACAAGCTTTTCTGGCAAGTATTCCTTATCCTCAATATCTAATATGCGCCAACAGTTGCTCGATTGTTTATGAAAATTCCTCAATCACTATTTTAAAATAAAAGACAAAAGAAGAATCAAATGTTTACAAACCAATGACTTCTGCCCAGTGCGCATCCATACTGGACTGCAAGGACATTTATTAGCCTGCAGTTCAGGAGCCGCTTGTAAAAGTATCTTGCATCATATAAAAATGTTAGCAACACACCATTCTGCATTGTGAAACCTAGTGCATAGATTGTACAATGTAAAGCATCCCGCTCCAGAAGTACAAAAACTGAATAACCATCTCCTAAATGGAACAGCCACAAAACTCCTCAGACAAATAAAACACATACAAAGTAAATATTTCAGAACTAAAGTAGAATTAGAAAACACAGGTAACTTACAAAACACAAACCAACAACTTTCTAACACTAATCTCCTTCCCAACACATACAAACAACAAATAGCAACATTTCTAAACATGTCAGCTGAAATTCCAGACAAAGTATGTGTCTGTTGTCACAGAACTTTCTATAAAAACTTACAAAAATAGTAGACATGTCCTACAAAATAGAAGACAGTGAGGAATCACAATGGTTCCAATTAGCTTTACATCTAACACCAGAATATAAATACAATATATCTGACCCCTTAATAGTTTGCACATGTTGCAATACCAAGCTTGGTAATAACCAAATGCCATCACAAGCTATCAATAATAACGTGGAAATAATCCCACTTCCAAAAGCTCTCTCTGTATGAGAATATACTAATTCAAATATTACACCCATTTCAAGCTATAATACGTCTCTAACACAACACTGCAAGGCATTTGTGGCAAAGTAGTAGACTTACCATTGAACCTAATGAAAATGTAGAAACACTAGGGGTAGGATGACCAGTACAACCATCTTTGATTGTACTAGTTAATGTTGTGCCAACAAAAGACAAAAGAAATTGTCAATGACTAGTTGACTTAAACAAAGTTAAAGAATCCCTGGAGTGTCTGAAACAAAACAATAACTACTGCAAAGATATAAACATAGAAAAAAACCTAAAAGAAACAACCCAAATATATGAAGTTACACCACAAACTGGTCAATCTTGTCACTACGAACAACATTGTAGACCAGTATACAATTCAACCACAACATTCCAAAGGGATCTTGGAAGATGCGTTAGAAACATATCAAATGTGTCAAGACAAAGGGTCTCTGTGGGAAAAAAGTTTAGAAGCACATTGCTTTCTACTACTCTGGCCTGCAGGAAATGGAGGTAGACACGTTGAAAGACCCATACAAATTAGTGCAACAGAATATCCCTCTCTTTGAATGGATTCTGGAGATCCAAGATATCAGCAAAATGTAGAATACATTGTCCATCTCTTGTTTGAAAGCAAACTATCAAGTCTAGGTTACGGAGTTGCACACACACTAAAAACAGGCACCCATTTTCTGACCATGTCAGCTACTCAACTCCTACAATATATAAAAACAAAGATGAAGTGTTGCTGTCAAGTATTACAAATCTCTTACCAATTATGCATGGTGCAAAAGAATACTGCTTCTCATGATGATGTACATTGTATGATAAGGAACCTAGGCCCCCCCACATGGTTTCTTACTTTAAGTTGTGCAGAATAAACATGGGATGACTTGCATGACTTTCTACACACTGCAATCCAAAATAAAGAGGGAATACATATAAAATGTTCAGGAGAAACGTGCTCTTTCAATCCTGTCAATGTCTCAAGATACTTTCACCATTGTTTCATTGCCAAGCTACACTTCATCTGTAATAAAAACTGTCCTGCACTCGGAGAAGTAGAACACTTCTTTTGGAGACAAGTATATCATTCCAGAGGAGCACCACACATCCACATGTTTATGGATTAATAATACTCCCAAATATGGATACAACAGCGATGATGTTGTTTTACAATTTATTGAAAACTACATTACCTTTGACATCCCTTCAGAAGACATACATAATGGCCTATGTAAACCAATCTTATGTTCCCAAAGACATAAGTGTGGCGAATCCTGCCAACGTCAATACAAAAGGGAAATACTGCACCAAATGTCACTTTGGATTCCGCAGACCAGTTTGTGCCACAGGTCAAGTAAATACTTTCATGAGATGAAGCAATCAAGTACATCAAGGATTACAATCCTATCATTGCCCTCTTGTGGAATGCTAACATAGACATTCCACAAATTGCCAATAATTCAACTGCCATTGGAAGATTTGTCACAGCCTATCTCACCAAAGCTGAGGAAACTGAGATAAAAGACCTTTGGGATGGCATGTCACCCGATAAAACCCGTTCACAAAAATTGTGCAGCTTTGGTATCAAAATGCTGTCAAATAGAGAATGCGGGTCTGACAAAGCTACAGATTGATTAAAAGGTAAAATCTTATATGGGGAATCTGAAAACATTCTCTGGCTCAATCTTGGTCCTGCTTCATTGTGAATAAGAGTACTTAAATCCTATCAAGAAATTGAATCAACAGCCACAGATGATCCCAACAGCCAAGACATTTGAAAAAAAATCAGATTGATACATACTATCCAAACATAAGTACTGCTTTGGAAAACATGTGCCTCTATGATATAGCCCAAAACTAAACATACAACAATATTATGCCAAAATAAACAACTGGCAAATACTCAGTATTACACTGTGAAGGTAGCCTTGTAAGTCTTTCAAAACCCAGTCTAATTAACCTTGTGATGTTATGATTTAAATCTACTGACCATATAGAACTTTATTGCATGGCCCAACTCAAACCTTAGAGAAAAAAGGAAGCATTGTTAGGTGACCATGACGCATATGAAACGGCATTAAAGGCACATGAAAGCAGTATCACTAATGAACATTTTAAACAGTACAAAGAAATGTTGGGCAATGAATGCCAACAAGAAGACAAACTAGAAACAATACTAGATAAACACATTCCTGAAGGGAGTCAACCATCTCTTAAAGGAAGACAAGAACCACTTGGAGAACCACTCATTCAAAATGAAGCAGAAACACCAATGAATGTGGTAGACAACACTGTGTATCAATCCAAACACTCTACAGAAGATTTGTCAGTGCTCAAATCACAGTTAAAAGAAGAACAACTTACATGTTTTCTGGATGTCACTCAAGAAATTGAACATGGACTAAAACATTCAAATAATATTTGCAGTTGTAAAAACCATCCTCTGCTCTTGTATGTCAGTGGTGAAGATGGTTCTGAAAAAAACCTTCTTAATCAAAACAATCAGAAAATGTGTAGAAGACAAAACAAACAACAACCTTTCAACTGTTGTAATGACTCCCACAGGTCTAGCGTTTTACTACAGAGGAGGTGTAACTTTACACCGACTACTCCTCCTCCCAACAGAACATCAAAACAAATGGGAATACTACAAATGGTCACCAGAAGCTGCGACTGGACTAGACAGAATTATATGGAAAATGTATTTTTGAATGAAGGTTCTAATCAAATACTAAACACGTTTGGTTGTGTTGAGCTGTGGAAGAGAAGCTGAGGGTGTATGAATAAAGCAGGAGATTTATATAGTTTTTTGAGTACTCCAACATAGGAGTTATGTTTATAGACTCCCAAATATATTATCCAGAGGCACTTTGTGCCGCGATGTCCATGGAAGTAGTGCCTGAGTCGCGGATCCAATATGGTGTCCGTTGCAAATGTTTTGATGCACCTCACACTCTTAATCAACCAATCAGCAGCAGCATATGATGTCTGCAAATGTTAAGTGCCCTGTGATTGGCTTTGGGGCATCCGTGTACTCCGAACCAGGAAATAAGTCTGTGTACATTCATGTCTATTCAGATTTCAAAAGTTTTGGGATCCCCCTCTAACTTTCCCCTCTTGACAAAATCGCACACGGTTTAATGCATAGTTTTATGCAAAGGATCCACAACACCGAAAGTAGAGCTTCCAATGAAATCTGATAAGCAAACTGTGCACACCTACCCAGACCAAAGATTTGCATTCTGCCCTACATGAACAGGACAAGATAACTGCAGCCCAGGTCGGGAAGGACATAAAAGGTTAGATTAGGCACATTCTCTCTCAGAAGAGTTATGTCTCTGCTTAAGAGGAGTGTTGGGAAGGAAATTAACCTCTCCCACCTCCCTAGGTGCTTTACAGTAAGGTGAATCCAATAACTACACTTGCAACATACTAACGGGGATGGGGGCATGCTAAGAAACCCTGCGCAAACACAATATTACACAATAGTATGAATGCGTAGACTTGGTGCAGACATATAAGTGCCATCTTTGTAGTTATGGTAGAAACATTCAGCCCTGCCTGGCTGCGAGGTAAACACAGACCCAATGAAGAAACCTGAACAGGACCAAGCGCTGATGATAGAGAGAACCACGCTGCTAGCTCCCATATAAAAACTTTCTTTTGTTCTATAACTGTGCTAATACATGTTATCCCAAGGAGGAATGTGCCCAGCAAGGCCGTGAGACAGTACCAGGCCCTTCGCAGTGCACGTTTATTGTACCCAGGCCAAAAAGCAGACCTTCAACCCCCACCCAATCCACCATGAGTTATGACACCCACAACCGGCCCAGTCCAAGACCCCTGAATTCACTAATAGTAGGTGACCTCAGAACACCAACCATAAACCCAGGGGTGATAAAAGATCTAAAAGAACACGACCATTACACCTTATTCCATAATGACAAACGTTCCAATACGAGGTACAGGGTGGAATAAATTATAGTCTAAAGCGAGGGTAGAAGCCATGGGTGTGTATAGTGTCATATGGACTGAGTGAAGATTGTGTGGGTCAGCATGATCTTAAGCTCCCCCTGTGCCAGTCCCAGAGTTTCCCAGGTGGACACCATAATGATAGAGTAGCATTGTCTTTCTTAGCAACTAATGGCGAACTCGACCTTGGTTCCCTGGAGATGATGAGCCCAGCTGACCCCACGTGATGGAAGACGGGCAGAGGGAGCTGGGACCAATAGCAGCCAGGTATCCCCTACGGAGCAGGCCACCCATGTATAGGGCCTCACCAACCAGCCATGCAGGCTTTATATTGTGTATGCAATGTCATTAGTGACAACGTGTTTCCTTATAACATTCTGCTTGCACTATTTTTTGGCAGAACGATCTTGAGCAGCAGAGTTCTTTGCTGGCCTACCTATTTTTTTGTCTGATTAAAACTTGTTATACTTGCAAGAATCGTTTGGCCTTTCTTCCCTGTATTTTCTTTGGCGTGATCATTTGTGGGCATGCCTTCAGGAGTCGTACCTCACACGGCACTATACCATCTCCAAACAATTACTAGCGGGTTTCAAGAACATCCAGTAAGCCCTGGTCTGTGGATTTGCTCCAAGAGGAGCCACAGTTCAAAACCTATATTTATCTCCAGCTTTCCCAGATTTGCCCTCCTATATTTAGGCTATGGTTTCAACATGCCAAGGCTCACAATGACAACCAGGCACGGTGGAAAGCTTAAAGCCTGGCCTAGGCTGAACCACACACAGTGTTCAGTGTCCTTAAACATTTTGCACAAAAGCACAAGCATAGGGTCTCTGTCTCTTCTGTCTCTGCTGCGGTTTTGATTTGTCATAGTATAAGAGTTTTGTACCATAGCATGAATGTTACAAGCAGGAACATTTTACTAATTTGTCTGGGAGTTGCTAACACGGTAAATTCACATTTCTGACATAAACTCTGTCCCACATGTTGTCATTAAATGGGTTTTCAGGTGAAAAAGCTGTGCAGATTACATTCCTCTTGCCCGTGAGGCCCTTTTGAACACATTCACTTCTGTTTCACACCCATTCTCTATACACTAACTGGCTGACAGAGGGTTCCATAAGTGCTACTATTTAAGCGCACTGATGTTCACATTGTTGGCTTGCAACCTGAAAACTTCCCTCCATGCCGCTTAGTCCTGTGAGCAGGCTTTACTGTGGCATGCGTGCTGTACACATACAAACGCATATCTTAGCCTTAAGCTAACAGTCAAAACATATTAACATATTATAACACAAATGAACCTAACAGAAGGATGATGGAGTGTCACTGTATACATCAGGGCAGACAACATCCCCTTCTGACTCTACATATCTCCTTTGCCATGCATCCACCTCCACCTTTCACACAGTCAAATGAGCATAACATGCATACAGACCTCAAGCTATATGTTCTCATATCGATGGCTATGTACTGCTATGCTCTGTTATGCAACTAGTAAATAAGGCAAAAGATTGTCTCACTGTGAACTAACATACAGTCTAGTATGACATGACAGAACAAACTCTAAATCGTATAATTTTTGACATCACAGTACCAGGTGTTACCATACTACTTTGTACACTCTATCCGCTTACCTTCTGTGATCAACAACATTTACATGTATACACCGTTTATTCCTGACTACACCACTCTTGACTCCTCGTAATCACAGAATCACTTACTAACATACTATTCTCAAAACCGGCCTTTTACACACAACCCAATTAACGCAATATTTTATCACATATCCGACTCCTCCCTTTAAGAGATGATAGATATGTGGTTGGCCAAACAGGACTAACATGAATCCATGGTGCACCACTCTATGGGTCCAATTAGGTTCTCTGTTAATGCTGTGTTGGTAATATAGTGCAGTATAAAAATCTAAATAACATAACAGTATGGGTTTATGAATGGAAATGCTGTAAAACAAATTAAAACAGTATGCATTAACTGTTAGATCTAAGCAGAAGCAATTGACTCATTTAGAGAGTGTAAATGTGAACTTTTTATTTTCTATGATTCATGACCAGGCAGATAGCCATAGTAGGAATGCAGAGGGGGCTAACATCCTGAGGACTAATTCAAGTATTGCCATAAACTACTAATTCCAAATACCTGGGCCTATAAGCCTGGACCCTTATTCATTCTTTATCCATAGGCATGAATTTCCACGTATGGATATAAATAAAAAACATGACAAACACGTCTTAATATACATGCTTATTTTGAAGTATTTGACATTTCATACCTAGTTATTGAACCTTTGAGGATGTAGGTCAAAATGTGTTTGAATGGATTTCTAAACTCTGGCCTGGTGGACAAATATTTAGAAGGTAACCCATGTTGTAGTGAACAGGGAAACATCTGGGAGCTAAACCAATCAAGGTAGCATGGGGAGTGGACAATGCTAAGACTCAGGAGATGTGAGAGTGGTCAGGGGTCCACAATGAGTCCACACAGTGAAACACCAAGGATTACACTTTGACAGTAAGTATAACAAAATACTTTACTTACTTTAGGCCCAGAAAACACACTCTGAAAAATGACTAATAACAGGTAGTATTATCACACAATACTAAACAATATAAAACATATTAGACAGTTACTGTAGTTGGTGCAGAATAATCAAATTACCCCCAATACCCGAAAGGAAGAGGCAAATGATTAGTGATTGCACCAACTGTCCACAGGAATTGCAAATGGGGCCTTGTACCCAAAAGGTTCACAAAGTTTCCAAGAGTTTTGAGAGTTTGGAACCAGTTAGGGGATGCACGCTGGAGACATGAAGATGAGTCCAAAAGTCTGAAGAAGACATATACTGGTGAGGAAGCCTGTTGCAAACTTTTGGAGGGCTTTTGGCAATAAGGTTTGCCAAAGCCAAAATGTTGTAAAACTGTTCAAAAGTTTCTCAAACTTTTAAAAGAGCAGAGATAGAGGAGCAGGTAAGTACCACTGTAGATTACCACACTACTGTAATATTTCTACAGCGATGGTCACTGATGAACGGCAACAGCAGGGGACATAGATGTTGTGGTCAAAGAAAATCTCCTATCTCGGGACCTATAGATGGTGGGATGCCAACATTTCGCTGAGGGCTACTTGTTGGACAAACTAAAGATGCCTTGAGTTCCAAGCTGAATTGCTGAATGAAGACTCTTCAACTGCAGTAGCCCAAACTGCAGTTAGTCAGCCCACTGGATGGCACAAGGATGCTTCCGAAAACTCCTGCTTGCAGAACTACGCCAAGAAGTCAGTACCAGTCCCGAGGTTTGAAGCACTGACGAGGGTCATCTGAAATCAGTAGCCATGCAGGGCTCCACCAGAACTTCAGCAAGAGTTGGTTGCCAGGCCTCTTCAGGTTGTTTTCTCTTGTTCTGCACAGCTCCCCAGGATAGTTGGCTCCACTTGAGATCTGCTGGAATGACTGTAGGGCTCTTCTTCTTATCCCAAAGTCAGGTGAGCGATCAGACTCAGCCCTCCAATGGCATGATCTGCCCCCACATGCACACCAGAAGTAGTCCAATCAGGGATCACTTTGGGTCTGACTCATTGCGTGCAAACTAGACATTCAGGCACCAGTATGTGGATTGGGATCAGACACTCCCAGCCAATTTTCTGTGAGCCACCACACAAGGCAGGCAGTAGTCTGTGAAAAGCACTCCTTTTCCCAGGCAATGCATGACCATAACAGGATTTTCCTAACCTGACAAGGCAGGAAAAAGGCAAAAAGACACAATGGCCAAGGAACAAACAAAAAAACCTAGTGGCACTGCAATGTTGAGACACTAGCTACTGTTGTTCGTAGCCAAATGCAGATACAAATTGAAAGTCTAGCTTTCAAATATTGCCTACACATGTAAAAACCGTATGCAAAAATATACACCGAAACAGCTTCACTTCCACACTGCTGATAAAGGTTAACAACAATGTTATAGTTATCTAATTGGAAAAAACAACAGCTGCTTCTTAGAAATGGACTGCATATGTTTTTCCTTGCAAGCAAGCGCATCATTTCAAGTTCATCTACCAGTTTTCCTCAAGGTAATCTTTTTTAGACATAGAAACAACGTGTGTTTTGTATGTCAAATATTTTAAATGCCACATTGGTGATCGTGTGTGTACTTGTGCTGATCTATTTTCAATGATATGGCTATGTTAATCTGATCACTGCTGGAGCTAAAACTGCATTTTGCGCAAAAATAAAATGATGAAAATATTAGAATTTCAAGCTTTTTGATGCAACAAGATATTCTGATTTAATAAATTCAATAGACAAAACATATTTAAGAATATGTATACAATTATTCCTCATCTTAATAGGCTAGTTAATGTGAAAGGTTTATTTTTTCTTAAATATAGTTACAAATGTATACTTTTGATTAGTAGATAGAGTACATATAGTGCCATTTGAATATGATTAGGCAATATGGCATTGATGGCATCATGGTAACGATCAATTTTAAGGACTGTAGTACTTTTAGACATGCATATGTGAGAGGGTATATAGTTTGGAATGCATAGGAAGGCATTATTTCTGAAGATTGTTTCACACAGAGAACATATGTTTTGGACCCTTATGTCTGGATGGGAGGCAATACCAGGCCAATCTCGTCTAATGTAAATTCCTGAAAGGGAAAACCGTGGTGTGTACGGAAGTAGAGGACACTCTGTTTTCACAAACAGTTGAACTTACAACCGATGCATCCTTAGTCTGGAGGAAAGGTAACTATAACAGCTGAATAAAGAGATTGAATTGAAATTGCTAAGAGGTTCCACTTTATAATATGTTAAATGTGTATTTTATACAGCAGTAATGCATTCCCCCTAGATATATGTTCTATCATTTGTGCAGCCGCAAACATGTTGTTTATGTATTATTATATACAATAATAAATACAATATTCAAAAAAGAAAAATGATTCATGCTTGAACTTCTTTAAAAAAAAAAAACCCTAGAACCATTGATCACAGAGATTACATGAAAACACGTTTTGTGCTGGAGCTTGACAGCAGTGTCCACATTTATTCTATAAGAGACATTGAGGTCAGAGACATTAAAATCAGAAACATGTAGGTAGGGTTGCTAGGTCTGCTTGACAAACACACTGACTGGGAAAGCATAAAGGGTTGGAACTTGAAAACAAGGTTCCCTGGTTGTGGTCACTGATGTAGGTGCCAACAATAAGATCAGAGGTAGTGTGGCTAACCAATAAGACAGTGTTTTACATTCTTGGGCCATCTGATAACCGTTTTCAAAATAATGAAATTGCTCTTTATTTACTGTCTGTCATTCTTATTTTCATATTGCTCTATACTTATTAGTTGGTGAGAATAAATGCAGTCTTATTAGTAGCATGGTTAACATTAAACAACCCATAGTCAAAGAAGTGAAATGCAAAACATGTTCTATCTGGTTCAAGTGACTAGTGTATTGACTGAAACAGAACTAAACTAATCACGTTTCCAAACTGGTTTTAGGAAGTCAATGGGGACTCAGATTAATGCAACACTGCTAGCGCACATTTTGGCTGCTTCGCATCAGTCAAAAAACGGTCCAATATTTATGGCTTTATTAGATCTATCATGTGCTTTTGATAGTGTAATCAGAGGTATTCTGTGGGAAAAAATGCATCGGTTCCACATACAATCTCATACCATCGCAATGATTGCATTACTCAACAACCTGACAAACTACAGAGTTAGGATCGACAAGACGGGGTTACTCACAGACAGCATCCCAACTGAGATCGGTGTAAAGCAAGAATGCAATCTTGCAGCAATGCTGTTTAATCTTTATCTTGCCGACAGTGCTGTGGACGAACCCTGACACATTCCCTGTAAAGTTGGGAGCATTGAGTATCAACTGGTTAGCATTTGCTGATGACGTTATTTTATTTGACCATACACCCTTGAGTTTACACAAACAATGTCACTATTTTTCATTATTTTGTTGCCAACATAACTTGATTATGAACTCCTCCAAATTGAACATTTTGCTATTTTCTAACAGTAAAAAGGTGACAAGATTCCTAAGGACCCTCGAAGGTAACCTAATTCATTGCACATTGGGGACGATTTACTTGGGGTATAATTTGATCAACACAAATTCAATCACAAAGTGGTGTAAGCCCATAATCATCAAAACCACTGCGTTAATTGCACAGATGAGGATCATCATGCACAATCATTGCACATTTTCAATGCTACCCCTAATTGACTTCTACCTTCTCAAAGTAGAGGCCACGATTTTATATGGGTTTGATCTTTGTCTGTTGTCCATAGGTGATGATCTGAACAGAATACAAGGTATTAATTGGAAAACTGTGTTGGGCCTTCCTCAAAGCGTCCCAATGTTGTGATCATACATGAACTCAAGTTGTTTCCTTGGCCTCCAAGTTACAATGGAGAAGGATTTCAAACTTCACAAAAATGATTGCCCCGTCTCCAAATTCTCTATACGAGGACACCCTTTTCCCTAGAGCACTATCGGATTCTAACACGGGCAGTACCTGATAAGATTGATATGACTCCAGAAGATCTTGGAAATCGTCCTGGCATAGTACAGAAAAATGTATTCCAAGCGGATTGTGCCAATACATTAGATCGGATTGGTTGCTACAAATCTTTTGTGGAATATGCCAAATTTAGACAAGCATAGAAGCCGCGTCTAACATATCTCATGTTGTTTCCATATAATCAAGAGAGGAGAATGTACATGCGGTTTAGACTTAATCTCTTCCTCAATAATGAACGTATAAAACATTGGAAGAAGAGTAGCGAGACAACCAATGATGGCCACTGTAGATTTTGTGGAAATGATCAAGAAACCTTGAAGCATCTAGTTTTATAATGTGGATTCATTGATAGTAGCAGAACGTTGATTTTGGGACATTATGTAAATGGTAGCCCTTCACATTCCCTTGAGCTATTTTGGATAACGTGTATGTGGGGCAACAGTATTTCTCTAATTCTAGCCTTAACACGCTTTCTAAAAGTTATAGAAACTAACTTCAACATATGTGCAGACCATACTCTCAATGAAGCAGCTAAGGATGCGAAGTAGTAAGAAATTTGCTGTCTCTATCATGCCAAACATCATCCTTATTTTGAAGCTGCTCAGGAAGTGAAGTGATCTATACCTTGTCTTCAATTATGCTATAGTATTTCTTAACAACTATAATATTGCTTTCATCTACCTCACAGCATCTATTGTGGAATTGATGAACTGCCTCTAATTTGTTTGTACTTTTTAAAAAAATGACATTGGTATTTCTGCACGGCTATGTGATGAATTAGTCAGAGAGTAAGATCAGCATATTTACAATGGCAATTTGGAATGTACGATTTTGACATGGAAACCCTGGAGTGTTCCGAGAAACAAATGTATACATATAAAATGTCATGATTTTTTCCTTACTATTAATTTATTAATATTAATTGTTAATTTACACTGCATGGTGCATTTCAAATGTGGTAAAAGTTTTTAATTTCTTGGGTAAATAAGTGTAATGTGATTGAATGATTTTATGGTTTAATGTAACTTTTGTAAAGGGGCATGCACCAAACACAATAATAAAAAGAACTAAACAACACTAAGATACACACACACACACACGTCATTCTCCTGTTTGCACTTAAAGTGAGAAGGATCTTTTAATTTTACAACCACTTTAATTTATTCAAGCCAGTTATCAACCTTAAACTGACACACTTTCCAAAATGTATCCACCATCAGCAAAAAGGTTAAAAAACAGATGCCGACATATCGCAAATCCACAGACTGCCCGTTTCCCTACTAAATTAAATTTCCCAACTAAAACATGCAATGCATGTTATCATCTTTGGTCTTGCAATTTGCCATAATCATATATACTCTAAAAAGGTGAAAGCGGCCAACAAACCTTCCTTAGTTTGTGACCACTTAAATCGTGAGTTCAACCACAGATCTGTGGATGACAGATCAATAGAGCACCAGTAATACCCCACAACTAAAATCTGGAATACCAACAGTAAAAGTATTAACTGTGTCCCTGTGGTTCTTGCCTATCATCCATAGCTGGAAGTCCTGTGTATTAGTGCCAGAATACTTCAAAACAAACTAGCAATCTGAAATAAATGATTGTCAAAAGCATATTCACACTAGCAAACTGTAGAACAGGGGACACAGTCCAGCCAAAAATAAGCAATGCACAACATAGCCACACATCATAGCAAAAAGCAAGTGGTAAGCAAAATGCACTTTGTACAGGATAAGCTCCTTATCGGCCTGGAAACAGTGCGAGTCTCCGTGTGAAAGAGGAAGTAAATGGTCCAGCCTGCTTGTTCCTGCAGCATATCCAGATCGAGACTGAAGCCAAGGTCTTCTTGGCATGGTATGGTATTGTTTATTCATAAAGCGCATATACACAGTGTTTCAAAGTGCTCAAGTAGGGTGGGAACAGGCGAACAACAACAGAGCTCTTGAAATTCTGAGACGATAATAGTGCGCATGCAGGTTAAGTGCATAAAATGAATTTAACAATTTGAGAAACAGTAAATAGGCCTGACAGCGATTCTGCAGTTTTATCAGTGCAATTAAGGGGTGAAGACAAGGGAGAACAGACAGACGATCTTCAGGCAAGGTGCCTATGGATCGTGCATGTGCACACAGTCACAGGGAGGGGGAGGTCCAAGTTCACCCGGTCGGTGGAGAGTGGAATAAGTGCAGAGAGAGCCACTCTCTTGGGTTAATATTCAAGTGCAGTGAGTGCGGGTGGGGTGTAGGGCCCTGAAGCAAGTGCGAAAGAGGACTGGCGCGGATGCCAGGGACCTGTGAGACTCTGAAGTACACCAGGCGGCCAGTTGGAAAGCTGTAAAGAAGAGGAGGGAGAGAGGCAAAGGGCAGAGCTAGGTCAGCAGGGTAGATGGAGAAAGAAGGAAGAGGAGAAGAGGAAGGTCTTCAGGAGTTTCCGGAACTTAAGAAGATCAAGCACAAGCCGGAGGGTGGAAGGGAGGCTATTCCAAAGGGAGGCACCTTCTGAGGATAGGGATCTCCCTCCAAATCTCTGCTTGGAGAACCAGTTCACTCACAGATTGGAGGTAGGTGAGCAGGGGGCTATCATGCGGGATAGGGACAATAGCTGCATGGAACCTGCATCTGGCAGAGAAGCATTTGAGCACATGTACATCTTCATCAGGTAAGTAGCAGTGCGCAGTAATCTACCTTGCTGCTTCTGATAGATGCATGTGTCATTTCCTCCTGAGCCTGAACACTTGAACTCCTTACCCCAATCACTGTTCTCCTTTCGACGTAACTTACTCTCCAGCCTGATTACCACTGATTCTTCACTTTCTTATTGTTAAGTGCTTTGTTAGTTTGTCTGCTCCCTACACAACCCCCAACAGTAAACTATGCCTCACCCACCACAATTCACATCTCAGGCTTTAATCTTGTATGGCCAGTAACCCTTCACTCCTCTCAAACTAACCCAATTTCTTCTTCACACTTTTCTTTCTCCTCTTTCATATGTAAGTATGTGCATTTGAGATGTTAATATTCCGAGGCATGGGAATCTGTTTAGATGCATATTTATTTATTTAGTGCATTTATTGTATTTGTTGATAGCGCCCAGTCCCTGAAGTATCATAGCACTAGAGGTACTTAGTTGATATTCGAAGGAATGCAGTATGGTGATTACTATATAAAATAGCACTTGATTCATAAAATGAGGTCGTTACATTACAACATAGAACGTTAAAACACACAGACAAGTGAAGTTGCATTTTCTTCGAGTGTGTGTCAGGTTCACAGTAGGTAGAGCAATACAGATGTTACAGATATTTGTTGAACAATGATGTTTTAACTTTCTTATGGAAGAGTGCCTAGGTAGGTTTGTCTTTGATTTTATGAGAGAGGTCGTTCCACAGTTTGGCAGCGGTGTTCACAGCTGATGTGGTGGAGGATCTGAGGTTACACATATTGGCCCTCATTACAAGTCAGGCGTTAAGGGTTTAACGGCGCTGTCGGCGCTGTTAACCCTTAACGCCTGATTCACACTTTAACGCCTGCTTTTTGCAGGCGTTAAAGTCCAAGGCGCTAAGCGACCTTGGTGCTAATTACGGCACCGTAATTTATGGTGCCGTAATTAGCGCCTTCCCCATCCCCATTATGCCCTATGGGGCAAAAATGGGAATGGGGAAGGGCAAATGGTGAATCGGGAATTACCGCCCCACTCACCTTGGAATGGGGCGGTAATTCCGCCATCCACCATGGCGGAATCCGGCATGAACCATGGTGCTAATAGCACCATGGTCCACTGCCGGACTTGTAATGAGGGCCATTGTGTTTCTTGGTGATATGGTTGGTGAGGTAAGGGGGGGCAGTGCTGTGTTGGCAGCGATGAGTGATGGCAAGGAGTTTGAAGTCGATGCAGACTTTGATGGGGAGCCAAAGTTCCTCCCGACTGATGTGGGAGATGTGGTTGGAATGCTTCAAACCTCAAACTGCTCTGAGGGCATTATTCTGGAGCAGTTGAAGTTTATTGATGTTTTTATGGAGGTCCCAGCTAGGATAGCATTGCAGTAGTCAAGTGTGCTACCTATGATGGCTCTGGCTGGGGTAAAACAGTTTTATGGATAAGGAATTTCCAAGAGAGGTTTAGAAGTTTGGTCGAATATGAAGCAGGGGAGGCGATAGCATTGACATGTTTTTGCATATTTAGTTCAGCGTCCAGGTAAAGGCCTAGCGTTTTCACATGGCTAGAGACAGAGATGGTGTTACCATCTATGCAAAAGGAAGAGAATGCAGGCCTGAGAAGTTTGAGGCGATGAGGGGGGCCCACAATGAAGAGCTCAATTTTTCCATCATTCAGGCAGAGATGATGGGTGGCCATCCAAGCCTTTATGATGCTGAAGACATGATTGATGTTGGAAGAGTCAAGGTCATGGTCACCAGTGATTTTGAGGACGACCTGCATGTCATCAGCAAAGTTGGTGTATGGGATGTGAAGGCTGTCTAGGTGGTCAAAGAGGGGTTTGGTATACATGTTATAGAGGGTGGGGGAAAGGCAGGAGCCTTGTGGGACACCATAGGAGACAGATATGGGGTCTGCATATTCAGAGCCTGCAAAGACCCTGGTGGAGCGGCCAGATAAAAATTGATCCATAAGGTGGCTTCAAGGGCGAGGTGGAAGGTGGTGGTGAGGTGTGTGCAGATAATTTTGTGATATACTAGGTGGAAAGCTGCAGAGAGAATTTTGATGTCAAGGAGGGCAGATTCAGTGCTGTGTCTGGATCTTAAGCCTGATTGTTGTGAACCTAGTAAATTGTGGCTTTCAAGGTATAATTGCAGTTGTGAATAGGCAGTGCGGTCCATGATTTTGAGGAGGTATGGCACAGTGGTGATGGGGCGGTAGTTGGTAGAGATAGTCGGGTCAAGAGTGGGTTTCTTCAGGAGGTGCATGACCCATGCTTGTTTGATGGCACTGGTAATGGAATTGGATTTAAAAGACATGTTGATGAAGCTGGCTATGGTAGGGGCCAGGGGTTCTGCGCACATTTTGACAATGTGGGCTGGGCAGGTGTCGCCAACAAAATTTGAAGCTTTTAGGTGTTGAATGGTAGTGAGGACATCATGAGGGGAGATGGTGGAGAATTGATACTGGGGAGGAGGGTTTTAAGATATGGAGGTGCTGGCTGGGGGCAGGGTGCTAGAGCTGGAAGAAGTGATTTGTTATGAATAGCTTTGTCCCTTAGTGTGTGTGTTTTGTTGTCTAGGGAAGATTGTATGAGGGTGCACCAGACTTTGGGCCTCATCACGACCTCAGCGGTAACGCCGGCGGTATTAGTGCGGGGGCTATTAGCGCTGGGGCTATTAGCGCGACCACCATAGCCCCCGGCGCTAATAGCACGGGATCACGAGTTGGGCGGACTTGGAAGTCCCCATTCCCCATTGAGCCCATTCGGGAATGCCCCATTCCCCATTGGGCTCAATGGGGAAATTTCACACTCATACCACCGGCGGATTTCCCGCCGGCGGTATGAGTGCGAATTCTCGGCGGATTTCCCACCAGCTCAGAGCTGGGTTGAAATCCGACCAGGCCCTGATTCGTCGGACCCTTAAATCCAGCGGTAATAGCGCTACTGCCGGATTTAAGGGTTGCCGCCGAGGTCGTGATGAGGCCCTTTATCTTTAGGGAAGATGTCGGAAGGAGGTATTGGGGATTCAAGCTCTCTAAGGAATTTGAATAGTTCTTTGGCTTTGGAACATGCATTACAGATTCTGGTGTTGAAGATGTTGGCTTTAGTGTCAATGATGGCTGGCTTGTCGGTGTTGGCTGTGCAATGGTTGGTTGCTTTGTTGGTGGGAGTATGGTCTGTTTCTCCAGAGGTGTTCTAAGGCGTGTTTCTTATTCTGGAGGGATGCAAGGCAATCAGTGTACCAATTGTGTATTCTGTTTTTTTTTACTGGAGGTAGTTTTGAAGGGTGCGTGTTTGTCAAGTGCGGAGAGCAAGGAGGAGTTGTAGGAAGCAAGGATGGCTTTGGGGGGAGAGTTGTTAGGGGCTGACTTGAGGGAGGCTAAGATGGAGTGGGTCAGTAGCATGGCATATGCTATGTTATTTGTCCAGTTGGACCATAAATATATTTAGTGGTTGGTCCAGAGTCCATTTGCTTATATAATAAATAGGTATCGACTGAGACGTTCCTGTCATACAATCCCTGTCCTAAATGTGTAAGTACTCTGATGCTCTATGTGCCTGTCTTCAGATTGGTAATTTGTTGCCATTTGATGTTGATATGGATTTCCACATTACACACTAGGGCTGGATTGGGGGGCTTCACCGTGAAACATTAACACAACTATTAGAAACTACCAAACCAGTCACCTCCCACTTAAATGAAATGTCAACAGACACAGTTAAAGAGGACCTTTGCACCTGGATCACTGATGCATTAGACCAACTAACACCCTTAAAACTCTTCAAACCCACATTGAATGAAGTCTCAGCAACATGGTTGAAAGAGGAACTGAGGGAACTCAAGAAAACAAACCACAAGCTAGAAAAGCGATGGAGGAAGCACTACAACCAGGTGGTCAAAATCAACTACCAATGACAAACCTCAGCTAAACAAATCTAAAGTCCTGAAAGCTAAGAAAGCATAATGTGCCACAAGAATCCAATCAGCAACAAATCCATTAAAAGTAATGTTTAGATTCATCAAGGAAATAAAAAACTCAACTTCCTGCAACAACAACATCGTACCCTCGCAAACCCTATACAACATCATCATGGCCCACCTAAGAAGAAAAATAGAAGCAATACAACAGGCCATCAATATAGCCTGCAAGACCACCACAAGCAAAATCCTCCAATAAACCAACACCCCAACAACCAACACAACACTCAATTGATACAATCCGACAAGCCCTCAAAACACCTGCCCTCTACATCTGACTACTAATGAATCTATCGCTAAACACGGGAATGGTAGCAAAGTCATTCAAATTAGCGAACATCAAGCCTCTCGGAAAGATGAGATGGGAAATACAAATGCTACCTACAGACCCTTATTTAACCTACCGTTCCCAGGAAAACATTTGGAGAACCATTGTACAAATAACTACTTGATCATATAGAAAGCAATGGAATACTTCACAAATCGAAGGTTGGCTTCAGACCCATTAGAGGAACAGAATAAGCACTCCTCAACCTATGGGACAACTTAGAAATTCATCCAGACAACAACACCCAATCAACCCTCACACTACTGGATGGACATATCATGTGTCTTCAATATGATCAAACACACAGTTCTTATCAAGATAATCTAGGAAGTTGGTATTCTGGAGGAATTTGGCAGCTGAGTGCATGATCTGGGCAGTCTGTTCCTTGAAGAGCACATGTTCTCACACAGTGGATTTTTTCTGAGGTTCAACAGATGGCTTTCTTTAAGAGAGGGTGCAAAAGTAAGTGCTTGATGGATAGTGGGAAGGAGCCAGTTGCAAAGGAGTGGTTGCAGAAATCATCCAAGGCAGGAGCGAGAGAGGATATGTTGTCCTTGATCATTCTGGGGCAGCAAGGGATCACCTGTTTGAAGGAGACTTTCATAGAATGGAAAGCTTTGGAGACCTCATCCAGTGCTATGGGCAAGAAGGAGGAGAGTATGGGGAGGGAGGGAGGTGGGCATGTGAGTTCTGAGAGCAGGTGGGGATTAGGGAGGGGATAGAGGAGAGTGAGGAAAGGATGTCCTTGGTTTTGGTTGTAAAATGTGAGACCAGTGCAGTACAGAGGAACTGGAATGGAAGAGGAGAAGTGGAAACTGCAATAGGATTGCAATTTCCTTAATGATTTTGATCAATTCAACCATATTGTTGGGCGACCCAGAGATGTGAGCTTGGATATGGGCCCTCTTCTTGGAGCAGATGGAGAGATGGTATTGTCTTTGGAGCAGGAGACAGGCCAGTGTCTCAGTGGATGTGCTTGAAGCCTGCCACTTCTGTTCAGCAACTCTGCACTTGCGTGTCAGAAAGGCTAGGTCAGAATCATACCAGCTGTTGCACTTGGAGGCAGGCTTCATATGGATCTTCATGATAGGGGCAAGAGTGTCAAGGGCATTGGAGATGGAGAGGTGAAGGTTAGCGAGGGATGTTTTTGTCGGAGAGTCAATGGAAGGGGTGGGAAAGGGGATGAAAGTGGTGGCAAAAGCAGTGACTGACACTCCCTTCATCAGTGAGTGGAATGACAGAGATGGCGACTGGTGGTAAGGCAGAGGCTTAGCCAGGGAGCCAAGGAGCTCCAGATAAGACGAGAGCCTGGTCAGACCAGGAGAGAGGTTTAGTGAGAGGGTTAGGGATAGGGATGTCTGACGAGATGAGCGCATCCAAGGTCTGCCCAGTTCAGTGGGTCGGAACAGAGGGAAGAATGGTGATGGAAAGAGAAAGTCACAGAGGTCGCGGAAGAGTACAGTGTCAGCATCAGAAGAGTGAAGATGAATGTTGAAGTCTCCAAGGAGGAGAAGCTTGGAGGTAGAAGTCAGGGGAGAAGATGTAAGGTCAGCCCATTCATAAGTAAGAGGGAGATCGGGCCAGGGACCCTGTGGATGGTGGCTAGAGTAAGGGAGAGGGTCAAAGAAACACCCAGCCTGTAGATGAGTCATTTAAAGGAAGAATAGGGATGAGTGGGTATGATGGTAGCAGGGACCAATTCTGGGAAAATCAGGGCCACTACACCTCCAGACCGGTTGGGTCTGAGTTTGGAGAGGATTGTGTAGCCCTCAGGAAGAAGAGTTTCAAGAGCAGTGAGAGAGCTGGCATTGACCCATGTCTCAGTGAGGGCGAGAACTCAAGTTCAAAGTATTCAAGGAAGAGACAGATGTCAGAAGTGTTTTTAATGGCAGAGCAAGCATCGAGAGTAGTTAAATGAAGCTGGATTCCCCCTTTGAAGGTTTCGTGAGGAGGGGTACAGAGATGTGGTACACCCATCAGTGTTGGCGAAGGGGCCAGGGATAGGCAGAGGAGGAATGGTAGGAGAAGGAAGGAAGTTAATGATAGATGGAAGACGCATGTCAAGAAGGAGAAGGTTGGGCTGAGAGCTCTGGACCATGACAGTGCCATTCTGAAAGATATTAATGATACACCTAGAGGATGGGAAATGTGCCAAGAAGAGAATGTGGAGAGGATTGAGACCATATCGGGATTCCCTAGATTTAATTGAATTGATATTTTATTTGTATCACGCTCGTACACAAGTGTTACAGAGTGCGACAAGGCAAGGGAGGGGAACAGGGGAGAACAAAAACAATGATCTTACTAGGCCGAGTGACATTGAGAATGCGCAAGTGGCACAAGTGCATGGGGGAGGGGAAGGGGGAAGTGCATGGGAGGGGGATAAGTGGAAAGTGTGAAGCAAAGGAGAAACAGATAAATAATAATAAATAAATAAATAAATAATGAAGGCAACAAACAGTGGTAGTACTGCCCACAAGTGGCAAGTGCTGGGTTTGAGGCAGCAGACAGCGTAGGTCTGACAAGTGCAGGAAGAAAAAGGGGGGACTGTATAGGTACAGATACAGACCCCTGTGCAAAGGGTGGCCCGGAGGCAGTGCGGGAGGATGGCAGGGTGAGCAGGTACCTGGGCCCGGAGGACAGAGGGTGGCCAGGTACACGGTGCCAAGAGAGCAACAGGTCCAGAGAGGGGATGACACAGAGGATGTCAGTGATAGTCTGCCTGGAGGAAGCATTGACGTAGGTGTCAGTGATGGGCAGGCCTGGGTTGGAGACCAGGAGTGCTTTCTTAAACGTTTTCCTTCCAGGCTTCAAGAGGGGGGTAGGATCATTGATACGGTAGCAGTTAGAGTAGATAGGGGAGATGGAAAGCACCATGGGGCCAGGGGGCGAGAGTAATGGACAGAGGGACTGCACAGTTCATGAAGAACTCACCAGGCGGCTAGCAGGTGCAGAAGAATCAGATGAACAATCCGTCAACATGCAGAATAACAATGTTATCTCTCATTTTGAATATTCTTGCCTAAATCTTTAATTTGTGGTCTGAAACATTTTGTGGGGAAATAATAATGGCCATGACTTTAACATGGACTGCCTAAATAGTTGTTCATAGGAACACTATTTCAACCCAATCCGAGCTAGCAAAAAGAAAGAGCTACATCTAAGTATATTACTTCTCTGTAAAACAAACCCCCCAAAAGTTCAAGTACCTTCAAAAAGAGCAAAAATAAACAAACAAAAGTGAGTTAAATGCTTACAAACAATCTCTATCAGATTGATCCAAAAGAGATGCTTAATGTACTGTCTCACACCCAAATAAAATTGTTTTGGTAGATTATTAATCGCTGTGAAGCTTTCCAGCTTGTTTCCCAGACTAATTCAGTTTCAATGCTAACTTGATTTAGAACAAGAGTCAATTTATGCTTGTTTTGTTAAATCCAAATCCTCTTGTGTGCCTGGTCTAGATAGCATGGCAATGAGAGTGTCTAAAGCCAATCCTTCCTTATGGTCCAAGTTAATCTTTCAATCATTTTCTTATATGTTGGCTTCCAAATCTGCTCCTTGCTCATGGAGAACATCAATCCTGGTATCGATTTTTAAAAAAGGGAACATAGATTGTCCATCAAATTAGAGGCAGATTGCCCTCCTTGCTGCAATGAGCAAGATTTTCCAAGCTATAATTTTAAGCAACTTAAATAGTTGGATCCTGCAATATTCCATCAGAGACCCCTTCCAATCTGTCTTCAGAAAGGTGTTGGGCAGAACCACAAGCAACTTGTTTCTCTCTTTGCTTCAGCAGCAATTTATCAAGTATCGACAGCAACGTTACCTAGCCGTTTGCTGATCTCAATCAAGCACTCAAAGCTAGCCTTTGGGCTAAGCTTTTCGAGCTTGGATGCCCATCTCCTATAATTAATATTGTGAACCACTTACCCTCCGAAACTGTGGTTCAGATTTGATTGGATATGAGTGAGAAATATTCTGACCTGACCCCTTCCTCTCAAGGCCTTCAGCAGGGCTGTGTATTGGCACCCACACTTCTTTTAATGTATACATGTCAAATGTAGATGCTTTAATTGCAGGTTGTAACTCCTTTCCTGCTAAATTGGGGAAGCGCACAATTCAGCACTTGCTTTGTGGCGATGACATAATATTCATCGACCAAACTCCTATCAGCCTTCAAAGATTACTGAATACGTTGTCCAAATAAATTAGTAGTTTGGATCTCAAAATTAATTCAGCTAAGACCAATGTCCTAATACACAATAGAGCCAGAACTAAAAAGCCCAAATATAAATGGTTTGTACACAACTCCATGGTGGATGTTGTAGCAAATTGGAAATGTGATACAAGGTAAATCAACAAAAACATGAAAAATGGACTTGATGGATGCACCCCTGGCCCTGGCTTCCCAAATGAGGAAAATCAGCATTAAATGTGGTTGTTTTTTTATATTTCCTCTTTTAAGGTTTTATAAGGCTACAATAGTGCCGTATTTAATATATTGAGCAGAGCCTTATTCTACCTCAGTGTCATGGGACTACATTGAAAGTAATATCTTGTGACACATTCTTAATCTACCGAAGTATGTGCCAATCTCTATCATTCGTGCTGAGATGTGACTGAACTCACTGCAATTGCATGTGGATGTTTCTTCTCATATATAGTAAAATATTAAATCCCCCACCTTTTTTCGATTATTACTTTGCTAGCTGATATTAGAAATTAACAGTCTTGCACAACCCTTAACCATTTGATGAAGTTGGCACAGAATGTACTTGCTCAATCAAGTCTGGCAGAAACTTATCTGAGAACAATCAGCATTGGATTAGAACTGTTTAAAAATGTTTTCCATGAAGAACAATGGCCCTTGTAGGAGGAGTTGTCACGGAAGCACTGCCAACGTTAGCAATGGTGCCGGTGCTTCCGTGTCCCCATTCCCATGAAGTCCTGCAGGACTCCATGGGAATGGGGACTTACACTTACACTTTCCACCGCCTGATATCCCACTGTTAAGCCTGCCTACCAGAAACGGGCGCAACAGCCCTAGCAGGCGGAGTTGTAATGTGGCACTAGGATATCAGGCGGTGGAAACAGTGTTACGAGTTTGGCGCAACCCGCCGGTAGCAAAGGCGGGTTAGCACCAAATTCGTAATGAGGCCCATGACTGTATTGATTATTTAAACTTACAAAAGAGATTATTTTATTTGTTTAAATTATGTAATGTGTGTCTATTATGTCTTTTCTAAAAGGTTTAATTTCTAAACCAAAATGCTAATAAAAAAAGCAATCTTTCCTCCCTGACCAAACTGATCAAATCCAAATGCCACCATTTACATGAAACGCAACAAACATCACCTCTGCTGTACCACAAGGATCAAGCCTCTCCCCACTCTCCTTTAAGATGTATATGAGTCTCCCTAGTAAAGCTCATTCAAAATCATGGATTGACTGCTTACAACTACGCAGACGATCTCCAACCCATTGTCAAGATAAATAATGACAACAACCCTGACAACACCCTAAATAAATGCCTCACAGGCAAACAACAGCCTCAAACTAAACCCACACAAACCAGAAATAATGATCTCCCCATGAGAAGACAGTTAAACACAAATATCCCTCCCCTGGCTACAGAGCATGGGAACCCAACCCGAGACATCAACAGTGTTAAAAAAATCTCTGAATCCTTATGCCCAACGGTCTCACCTTGGAACCCAATAGAAAAAATTGTTTTCTTCCTCTGATTAATAGGAGGGATCCTCCCCTACCTCAAATTCACACACAGAACACTCACAATCATCAGCATGGTATTATCTAGGTTAGACTTCGCAAATAGACTCTACCTGGGAATGCCGTAACGTCTCACCAAAAAACTACAATGATCCAAAATATTGCAGCAAGACTAATCCTGAGACTAATTAGAAGAGACCACATCACAATGGTCGTAAGAGGGCTCCACTGGCTACCATTAAATTAACATATCAATTTCAAAGCCCTATGCATTCCTCATAAATCATTACATGGAAAAGGAGTTGAATTCATCCCAACAAAAATAACCCAATACCAATTGGTAAGAGACTTAAGATCTAGCACCAAATAGAAAAAAGACACTATGAGAAAAGAACATTTGGTGGAACCACTTCATCATATTGCATAGCCAAACTATGGAACACAATCCTGAAAGAAATAAGATTGATGAAGACCACCTAACTTTCTGAAATCAACGAAAAACACCTTGCTGTTCACAGAGATAAGCATAGACCAACTATACAACATCCACCTACACGAGCAGACTTCCCAAGCCATACAATGCCGACTGCTCAAACAATAAGCCAGAAACAAGAAAATCAAGGGATAAATACAGAATGGAAAACAATTACATAGCTACAAACACCCATAGATCACCCAAAACCCACTGATTGCTTCTCTCTTCCACACAACCCACCTACAACACGCACCCAGAGGGCTAGGGAATCAACACACTAAGCCGCACAAAGCACACATAGGGCCTATTACGACTTTGGCAGTAGCCATGCCCTTAATAAGGGCATGGCTGCCACCAAAACTGGGTCAGGGTTCCCTGAATGGGGAATTACCGGGCCATTCCAAGTTTGGAGGGCCCGGTATTTCCTCCTTCATGGAACCCGGGCCCGGACCTTCCCCATTCCCATTTGAGCCTCCATAGGGCTCAATGGGAATGGGTGCAGGGAGCTAACAATGGGCCGATTACGACCGGCCCGTTGTTAGCTCCCTGGTCCCCTCGTGGGACCCGGTGAAGACGCCTGGTTTTACCAGGCGTCCTTACCGTGTCCCGCGAGGGAACCTCGTAATGAAGCGGAATGGGTTTAACGGGTCCGCCTTGATTAGCGGCACCTGTTAACCTATTCCGCCAGGGTCATAATGAGGCCCATTATGTTTTAACCAGGCTACAAATTGAATAAACTCAAACAACTAACAACACAAACACTGGACCCTGCCCTTCCAGACACAACAAGCTGAGTGTGCAAAACAAATAAACCCCAGAAACCTAACACACACGGACACTAGTTCCACCGGGATCTACCTACATCAACAGATGAGCACCACATCTAACATATCCCTCTCTCCCTCACTAAACAACCCAACCCAACCCACCTTTCCTTACAGAGCCACGTGAGTGCCTGGAAACCATGAAAAAGGCAGTGGTGCGCGCTAGAAAGCAATTAAAAATAACAATGAGACAAATTAACATTCCACATTGTAAGCAAGTCTTTCAAATATGAAGTACTTTCACCTGCAGTTCTATAAATGTGGTTTATATGACTGCATGCATGAAATAGCTAATTGTTTATGTTGGCTAAACCAGGCACACACTCAAACAGTGAATGAATACAATCACTACAGCGTTATCCACAGAAATAAGGACCACCCTGTTGGGGAACAGTTTTCCAGCACAGAATATGACGTTGAGGATATGAGTGTGACTATCCTTAACTGGAACCTCAAAATACAGTGAGACAGAAAAACATTTCACACTACAGGCTGAACTAAATAAGCACCAACGTTTTGTACTACCTAACACAAAGTCTTATTTTTCTGATTGCCCAAACATTGAGCCACTTCTTAATCTAAACTGGAACATGAGAAATGTGTATCTTTCCCTTGTTCCCAGATAACTACTTTTGGCGCTTGTTTAGTTCATGATAGATATTACTTTCTTTCCTTCCTGTAAGAGCTGAACCATTACTGTACAAGGGCTCAACAATCGGACACTTCACACCTCATTAGCACCCTGTTGTGGGTAACCTGGCTGCAGGACAGGAGCATTTCACACTCATGTGTAACTTCCTCCCACACATTGAACATTCTATTAAAATGAATAGAAACAAAGGAAATGCAGAAAATGTATGTCCTTCATTGTTGCAATCTTAGCATAACCTTTTTAACATAGCATGCTATACAAGCCTGTCTCTTGCTTTCCTTTGTTAACCTGTAATCAACCTTCTTTTCCCTATGAATATAGTTTGCCCCGGGCTCAGATGGATCCCCATAGATCTGCTTAAAGATGAAATGGGAATCTTGGTTCCCCTGTTAACGAAAGTATTCCATGTTGTCGCCAGGTCCAAAGGTATCCCCTCAACCTGGCGTGAGGCTACTATTCTACCTATTCATAAGAAAAGCGACAGGAAACAAGCTGGGAACTATAGGCCTATTTCTTTAATTGATGCTGTGGGCAACGTATATGCAATGGTACTGTTGAGATGCCTCCACCGCTGGGAAACTGAAGGAGAACTATTGAACTATTGAATCATATCCAGACCGGTTTCCGACCAGATGTAAGCACTGTGCATCAGTGTTTTAGGCTAAGCGCAATCCTGGCCAAATATGTTACAGTCAAACTTTAGATAATATATGCAATTTTTGTTGATTTACATACTGCGTTTGATTGTGTTTCTCTACCCAAGCTTTGGTCGATATTAAAGAACAAGGGAGTTCCAGGGCATCTACTGGCTAACATACAGGCCTTATATTGTGATAATCTGGCTGATGTGGGGGCCGGGCTTTGGTGGGGAGATCACTGAATTGTTCATGGTTGAGTGGGGGGGTCCACCAGGGTTGTGTGCTAGCTCCCCTATTGTTTTGTTGGTACATAAATGAGATTATTGAGGGACTTGTGGCTCACTGTCAAGATGCCGGCAAATTAGGCGTTGATAGCTTCCCAGCATTATTCTATGCTGATGATGCTGTGAGCCTATCAATCTCCCCTATGGGCCTGAAGCTCTTTTTAGAGAAATGTAAGGAACACTCTATGTAGCTCAATACTGAGAAAACCAAAGTTATGGTTCTTGTCCATAAATGTTTAAAAAAGTGCAAATTGACAATAGAAGTCAAGGGGTGTGTGCTGGACAAGTCAGTACATATGACTCTGGGTTGAGGGGCCCAAGTTACTAAGGCAGTGGCTACATTTTAAAAATACAGTGGGGGTGTGTGGCCGAAGGCCGAGGATTATGGCCGCTTAGCCCAGCCACTCAGTCCCACCGTTATATTTATAAGGCATTAAGTGTGTTCGTTAGTGTAGTTTTCTTACCATTTTCCTGCTGGAATATCTTGGGTTCGCTCTGCAGAGAATTGCCGAAGCTCCGATGCTGTTCCGCCCTTCTAGAGCTTGATTTGAGGATCAGCGACATCCCACCGTCAGCTGTTCCTTGTTGTGACCGCCCTCCATGGGGAGACGTTCAGCGACACACCCACAGTGACGTGCCTGCTTTGGCCTTTGCAGCTCTTCCTCCAAAGAAACGCCACCTGAGGATCCTTCTGCTTACTGCACAGATGATAAACTCATGTGAGGTTTACATCTAGCACAGTGATTTTGCAACTATTTTATAGTTGTAAAGGCAGCGCCAAATGCACGTAACCTTTATTATGAACTCCTTTGGTGCGCCAATTCACCTCACGATATTTTAAAGCGAGGAAGCGGCACTGCCCATTCTATTGACTTTTTTTATTTTTGTCATATAACATTTCACTGCATTAATGATTTCTGGAGACCATTTTTGTTATTTTAAGTCTTTTTATTTTTTACTACCTCTGAAGATCTCTGCTTTGTCACGTAAAGATATACACAAATGCTAGTATTGCATTATATTTAACCGGATGTGCTGTGAATTTAAGACCCTAATTACTACTCTTACGTCTACTGAGTTTTGCTACTATTGAACTAGGTTGGATTTCAGTGTTTTCTTGCTGATCTCAATATGGGTTAACACTGATGCTAACTCAGTCACCGGAACGCTGTGGCTTTGCGCCTCGCTGTAACATATCAAGTGGAGACGTTACATTTCCCATCTGCATCCACAGTTTGTTCCTTATCATAATTTGTCTAGTCCATTTGACCTCTTTCAACAGCAGGTAGAATATCAATTTATTGTAGACAAAACTATTGAAAATCACAAGGTTTAATATTTCATCTGTTACCCCATATGACTTCTCAAAGTAAAGCATGTTTTTCCATGCAATCCTAAAGGCTGACTTCGATTTTGGGTGCATGTTCTGCCCCCATCCAACTTAACTTCATTTATTGGTGTTCATCCTTATAGGTTTTGTTTGGCTTTCAAGCTTTAGCACCTCTGTGTGAGTATCTCTACTCTAAATATTACCCTGTTGCTAACTGCTGCAAGTATGGCTACCAGCAAAAATGTTCAAAATAAATGTACTTGTCACAAAAGACTCTAATATCACTTTAACCAATCTTAAAAGACCCAGAAGTGACTCACCATCTTAAAATTTTCTGATCCAGCTATTAAAGCCATTTTACTGGAAATAAGAATGCTTAAACCTTTCATTGAAACCACAAATCAAAAACTACAATTGGATGATAGGTGGATGGGCTTTGAAAACAGAATGGAGTAGGTGGAGAGAAGAGTCGGTCTAGTGGAGGATGTATCCCCTAGAGTGGTGCAGCTTGAGAAGTCTATCAAAGACCTTCAGAAGCACAAAAAAGACTATAAGGAAATAGAAGCAGACGTAATAATCTCCGAATTTCAGGTCTGCCAGAGGATTCTGAAGAAGCAAACTCCATCGCATTTCTGCAAAAATATATACCAGCCATTCTACATCTACCTACCCTTGGATACTGCCTTCAATATACAGCGAGCTCATTGTATTGGTCAACCAAAAGTTTCTGCTTCCTCTCATCCTTCACCCAACATTCTTATATTCTACCTTCTCGAATACACCAAGCTTCAGCTCATCATATCTACAGCCAAGGAACACAAATCCTGCATCTGGCATGGTAATTCATCTCACATGATGTTGCAAGATCTACGGATCAATGCAGAAAAGTATTCCTATCCTTTTGTTCTGGCTCTGAAGCAGCTACACATCCAATATGGGCTGTATCATCCATGTTCTTTCAAAGTCACACATGAAGGTTGTTCTGCCATATTTGATGATCTGGCTGACTTAAAGGTTTTCATATGGTCCATCAAAACTGAAGGCATGGACACATCTTCTCCTGCTAATGCCTCTACATCTTCCATTAAATGAGTGTATTGCTCTTTCACATGTTGGTTGTAAATCATTTGATACCGTTATTATCTTCATTACATAATTTTGGTGGGACTGGCGCTGTTGTAGCATCTTTCTTCCACTGTGTGTCGTTCTTTTTCCTTTTGAAGACTCAGCAGGCGTTACCTACCCCTGCAGCATTTTGTCTCCTTTTTTATCCATGTCCTGGTCTGATCTCTCTGTTTATATATTTTCTTTTTCCTGTTATCACATTTGTGGATTCTGAGGAATTCTTCTCACTCTTTGTTGCTATTTACACAGTTCTCAATGATACACCCATCCCTCTTCCCTGATCCCTTTTGTGTTCTCCCTTTGTGTCTTTTTCTGGGTATTTGGCCTTTCAATGATATCCCTACTATTTCGAATTCTGTTTCCACTGTGGGTTCATACCATATTTCTACATTTATTCAATTGTTTAGATGATTTTTAAATGTGTTACGTGGAATATAAAGGGCTGTAATAATCCTAAAAGATGTACAATTATATCTCACCTTAATAAACTCAAACCATCTGTAGCCTGCATAAAGGAAACGCATGTATCTAGCAAAGAGGCAATGATATTTAAATCCCCTTGGGTCAAAGAAGTCATCTCTAGTCCTGCAGCAGCCAAGAAAAATGGAGTTGCCATATTACTTAGCAAAAAATTACCTTTCACAATTTTGGATCAGGGTTTTGACACCAATGGACGATGGGTATGGGTCAAGCTCCTGATTGAATCTATATATGTTTCCATTCTGAACATTTATGGTCCAACTCTACCTGATCCTAATTTTTGGGTCGCTGTTAAACAAATGATACTTAAAAATAACTTAATTAATCTAATTATGTGTGGTGATGTCTATCAGGTCCTTGATCCGTGTCTAGATCAGAAATCTAGTGTATTCAAATCTACTAAATCTCACAAATCCTTTTTGGGCTGTCTAGCCGAAAAATGGCCTTATTGATTCCTGGAGGCTTTCCCCTCCCACACAACTCAACTTTACATTTCACTCATCTCCACTTAACACACTCTCCCACCTTGATTATATTTTTTCCACTCAAGCCCTTACTGGTACCATTGTTGACTCTATGATCTCAACATCATTATCTCTGATCACACCCCTCTGTGTACCTCCTTTAAGATGTTAACAAGACTTCCTCTTGCTGCAAACTTAATAACTTTCTATTACAAGATCCGCAGTTCATTCAATCTGTTCAATCATTTCTGCAACAATCATGACTGTGACACCTCCATTGTGAACAATTGGGAAATTGGGATGTGTTTAATGCTGCACTAAGAGGCCATATTATGGCTTTCTCAGGGGAAAAAAATGTGTAAAAAATATCTTGAAGATATTTATTCCCAATTTACTCTAGCCAAACAACGTTACCATCACAATTCTAATACAGCTAATCTTCGTCAGGTCAGGCCCTACACTTTCAAATTAATAAGGAGCTTACTTATCTAGCTGCTGAACCATACTTAAATATAATACAAAAATGTACCAGACATCAAATTAAGCTGGTATGGCACTAGCATCATATTTGAAAACTAAAAAAGAAATGTTATATATCTCATATTAAGGATGCATCTGGCACCTTACATAATCATCGTGACAAGATTTTTAACTGTTTTAAAATGTTTTAAATAGATTTGTATACTCCAGACAACCCTATCCCTCATGAAAATATTGTTTCAATAACAGATCTTCATATCCTCAAACAGATCATTCCCATTTAGATTATGACATTACTCCTCCAGAGATTGCCCAAGCTATTAACGGATTGGGTAGGGGAAAAGCCCCCGGACCAGATGGTCTTTCCACTGAATTGTACGACACTCTAGCCCATTACCTTATACCTAAACTCAAATATCTATTTTCCTATTTTATATCTCAAAAATCCTCATCTGGCTCATTCTCTGAAGCCCTACTCATATTATTCCCTAAACCAAAGACCCCACACTTCCCAGTAACTTTAGGCCTATTTCTCACATCAATGTTGAAAGTAAAACTTTTGCAAAAATTCTAGGCAATAGAATTGAATCTTCTCTCCCTGCTATAATCAAATCGGACCAAGTTGGCTTTGTAAATGGACGCAACATCTCCTCCAATGCAAGAATATTACTGGACACCATTAATTTAGCTTCTAGAGATAAAAAGAATAAACAAGGTTATGCGCCCATTGCACTTGATGCAGAAAAAGCTTTCAACCGTGTCAACTGGGATATTATGTTTCAATACCTGCAGTGGCACGATTGTGGCGATGAGTTTATTTCACTTGTCAAACTTCTCTACTCTTCCCCTAAATCCTCAATCAGTATTAATGGCCAATCCTCCCCATCTTTCCCCCTACTTAGAGGTACTCGACAGTGTTGTCCTCTCTCCCCAATTCTGTACATTCTCTCATTGGAGCCCTTACAAGAACTAATTAGATCCAATAAAAATATTCCTGGAATTTCAGGGGGAGTATCTCATATTAAATTTGCAGCATATGCCGTGACATCCTTATTCTTGTCAAAAACCCTAAACACACCTCCCTAACTTACTTAACTCACTCCGTCAATTTGGCCAAGTTTCGGGATACAAACTTAATAAAGACAAGTCAGAGATTTTGCCCCTAAACACCTATTGTCTCAAACACGATATTGATACATTTAGTTTCAAATGGTGTGATATTTCTATCAAATATTTGGAGATTCATTTTGCCTCTATGATCCATGAAACGATCAAACTCAACACACAGTTTTTGTTGGACAAACTTAAGGATTTAACTTCCAGATGGTACCCCTTTATCTCTCATAGTGTGGACGGCTTGACATGATCAAAATGATGCTCTCTACCATTGTTTTATATTATTTTCGCTCCTTTCTGTCCCTCTGCCTCTTTCCTTTTTTAAATATATCAACTCTATTCTACTTAACCTTTTCTAGGGTAATGGAAAACATAGAAGTATCGCCATTGCCAAGTTGAAAGCACCCTATGACTTGGGAGGGGTAAGGTTACCTGATTTTAAATTATATCACTCTGCTTTTCTCCTGAAACAATCCCGCTGCTGGTTTGCATGCCCAGAAGTTTCTGATATTCCCACATTGTGTATTTTAAAGAAACATCTGGTTCATCCTTTTAAAATTGCTGCCCTCATCTACCTATTTAATCATTCCTCCATAGCTATTTGTGATCCCATGAAAGCCTCCATTTCTGCTCTACAAATATGTATCTTTCCCCATATTAAAACTCCTAAAAATGCATCTCCCCTTTGCTATGGCACAATACAACTATTGTGATTAATAATAGGGCCTTGAATTGGAGTTCCCGTTTAAAAAAGGCATTATATCTATTCAACAAATTGTTAATGGCCCCTCTATGCTCTCCTTCCAACAATTAAAACATATATTCTCTATTATTTTTAATGCGGACTTCCATTTTTTTTAACAAACTAGTAAATTCTTGTCTCGATACACTCCATCACTTCTCAAATGATATCCTTTCACCATATGCTTTTAGATTACTGCAGTGTACTATGGTCTTCGATGTCAAGGCTTCTAAATTGTACAGTATACTTTCCTCTAATTCTGTGGTTTGCCCCGTGCATCTACAATGGGAAAATTATTTTGGCTGCACTTTTGATGACCGTACATGGTCCCTTTTTTTTTCCTAAAAGTAAATATATTTCAGTATCAGCCAATATCACTCAACATGTTTTCTTCTTTATTCATAGAGTGTTTATTACTCCTGTAAAACTAGCTAAATCCAAGACTGTTGTTAATGATCAATGTTGGTCTTGTGGCTATGCTCCGGCATCATATGTACATGTTTATTAGTTGTCCTTTTGTTTTCAGGTTCTGGCAAGATATATGGAGGTACCTTAAATGTATTTTCTTTGTAGACGTTCCACTATCTTTTTTGATATTTTTTTAGGTAGCCTGGCTGTCAACACCAGAGTTTTACATGCCTCAGCCAAACTTTATGGTCTATTTATCATCATTGCATTAAAACTCATTACGGTCAATTGGAAAATCTCTTGTTCTCTCTCTGCCAGAGGTTGGTGGAATAATATCTGCCATGTACAAAGAATGGAGCTATGTATGACAAACAATCTCAATTCTATTCCTAAATATAATGCCAAATGGTCCTTTTTCATTCCCTACTTGGACTGTGCTAATGCATCTGCGCATGGTACATGAACTTATATATGCTTATTTAACTTTCTGTTTGATTTACTATTTGATCAACCAATGTGTTTTGCTTGATACTATATTTACTGCATTCCTAAAGTTCTGATTGTCCTCCTTGCCTCTCCTTTTCTCCCTTCTGTTTTCATGTTTGTACTAAGTTTGTCTCCTGGTTTGTCTTCCCTTGTCTGTCTTAACCTTTTAAAAAGTTCTTCATCTGCAGAACTCCCTGTTATAAAAATTTCTCCAGTATTTGGCTCTAGAACTTTTAATTCTCACAAAGTTGCTTGTTGATCATATATTGTATATCTAGTATGGTTACTAAGAGCTCTTTGATGTTCTTTCTTTTTTCATTGTTTTCATAGCCCTCATGGATTTCTGCACTTTTCGAAATGTTATATTTTTATTGTAATCCCAATAAAGACTTATTAAACATTTTTAAAAAATACAGTGGGGAGGTCTAACATTTTGTATCCATAGCCAGAGTGGAGGAGCAATCTTGCCGGCAATTTAGCTCTACAAAATCCAAGGATTATCAGCTACAGTGTATGGTGCAGAGCTGTGGGCAGTATTCAAGTCCCCTCACTCCAAAGAGCAGATGACAATTTCCATAGAGCACTTTTGCAGCAGCCCAAAATCGCACCTATGGCCAGCCTCCGCTGGGAATGCGATTCAAAACCAATATCTTCTATACTGGCGATAAGACCATTAATGTATTGGTGTAGACTATGGAGCACCAGAGAACTTGAATCCTATAGAAATGCAATCAGAGTTCTGCTGGTTGTTCCCGGCTCACGGTCCTTGCCTTGTTTGAGATTTGTATGTAGTGGACTCGAAGGGCTGGACGTGACAGGCCTCTGGCTCGCTCCAGAAAGTATGCCACCTGACTTGAAATCAAGGGTTAAGTACAACTGCTGTATTGTGTTAAATAATGGTATGAAAATGGCTTGCCAAAAACTGAGCATAGGCACTTTATTCTTAGTGCATCATGACACGGTATGCGGTAACCATGGCGCTATTAGCGCCTTGGATGACGCCGGTATTTTACCATGCCTGCCTTGTTGGATGGCGGAATTACCACCCTACTCCAAGGTGAGCGGGGGCGGTAATTCCCCATTCACCAAGGCACTTCCCCATTCCCATTTTTGCCCCCATAGGGCTCAATGGGAATGGGGAAGGAGCTAATTACGGTACCACAAATTGCGGTACTGTAATTAGCACCAAGGTCCCTTTGCGGGCCCGTTCCTTAACGGCTGGTAAAACGGGTAAGGGTTTACCGGTACCGGTGCCTTTACCGGTACCGGTAAACCCTTACCGCATTCCGTGTAATGAGGCCCTTAGACTTGAAACCCGGGTATTGGTTCGAGCCATACCTTGATTAGGTAGGCCCCTGCTATGCCCAGGCATTATTCATCCAGTTGCGTAACAACTCCCTAAAACTAGGAACATTTACTGCAAAATGGTCAAGTTCTGATGATTAAAGCTGCAAGATATGTGCGGCTCAGAGGGAATCACTGACCCATTTCCTTTTATTCTGCCCTGCGAATATGGATTTAAGACACTGCCATCTAGTGCTGTTGTTTAGAAGTAGGGGTGTCAAATCTACTGCAATGGCTGTTGAACTATGCAAACAATCTGTGGATCTTAATATTGTCTACTTCATTTTGAAGTAAGTTTTTAGGGCCTGGCTACGCATATCTCGACTAATGGCTGCAGAATAAACTCACTCTTGAAGCCCTTGTTTGCTTCAATGTGTTAATGCTTTTCTATTTCTCCCTGGCACATTTAAAAAAGGTCTATTGTATTCTTATTATTTGTATGTGTATGACAATGACATGCTTTTATGGTTTTTACAGCCGAATGTTATGTTTAAACATATTTCTGTTCATTATGTCTAAAGAGAAGCTGCGTTTTTCATTCCTGTATCAATGTATAACAAACCTATAGCTAATTCACATACACCCTGTGAAATACAATTGTGATGAATGCGTAAAAAAATAAACCAAATATTGTTATTATTTTCACAAATTCACATTTCTCTTCTGCACAAAATAAAGTGCAAAGATGTTCCTTCATTTTCTGAGCTCACTTGTATTAAAACCATTATTCCTATAAATCAAGGTTCTGTTTTATTTATACCATTACTTTACAGCCTGAGGAAAAGACCCATGTGGTATTGAAAGCTAGCAGACAAACATATGGAATAAAGGAATCACTGCTGAAAGACCCTTTGTTGTTTTGTTTTTTTTATATATATATTTTTAACATTACCCTGCACTGTTTGGTTGGCTAGCACAGGATTTCCACCTGCCTTTGGAACATTGAAGATAATAAAAAGTACTGTGCATACATGAAAATAAAGAGCGTTCTGAACAAAATAGTCAAAGCTTGACAATGGCATATTTTTTTTCTCAGTGAATGCAAGAAAATAAACTCATCCAAAAAGCATTAACTATTAAGATCGCAGTTGCTTGTAACTACAAGCATAACAACTTTGCCACAGGACCTTGGAAAGAATTCCGAACCATTTCATCATATTTTCTGCAATCACAACAGGATTACACAAGAATAGATCAACACAAAGCAAGGATTACATGCTGTGAGTAGATGAAAAGGAGTCCAGACCCTCTACATAAGTTCTCTGCAACATTGTATCACAAACAGGAAAAATAAAGTTCCGAAGCCCAAGAACAAGAGAAAATAGTCTAGGGAAGAACATCAGAACCCAAAAAACCTACTGGCATACCAAAGGAATATGCATGCATTGTTAATCTCTCCATTTATAAACTAAATCTACTTAACTGTGTCATTGATGTGACCCTGCAAAGAGAGATGGTGTGTAGTGGGACCCTAGTCCCTTGATCTTCAGAGTGCTGGTAACTATAGAGGGCTATCTTTCCATTGCCCCTGCCCCAAGGCTTAACAGCCTGACAAGGTCACTGTTTTCTTCTGTTTCTGAGTGCATGAATTTCATCAAGCACATTAGACCTTGGAAGCCTGACAATAATCATGAATCCAGAAGAAATAACAGCTGAAGTGAAAACTGAACTTCCCCAAACAGAATGCACCTGGGTGCAACCGACAAACCCCAGCCTGGAGCAGGAGGAATGGGTCTAGCGTGAAAATTGATATGGACTGGACTCTTCAAATGCTAAAGAAGAAACAAAACACCCACCCGGATAACCCCAGATAGACAACCAGGGAGCTGTGGGCCAGTAACACCATGCAAACGACTGCAGGGGAACAGGGGAGCCCCAGAAACATTTGCACAAATATTGACCCAGAACACTCACAAACAAATGACCGGTCTGAACACATGGCTGCCTGCAGGAGAATGGAGTCTGAAAAAGGTGTGGGGCTAAAAGACCTCAAAGCTTTTGAGAGGACTCCTCGGTCTGAGGGGTGTGGCTCATGTAGAGCTTGACTAAGGGAATAGCCTATCTAGAGAACCTGGAGAGCCAATGGGAGCCATAATACACACCTGAGCATGAAGGGCTGGGGTCCGAAGCAGAATAGGTGGACCAAGAGACCAGCGAGGAGAGTTTCCCAGGTGGAGGAGGCATTGCAGGAGATTGTTTGAATACTAGGAGAGAGTGAAGGTAAGGTGTTGGATCTGCGAGGGGTGCCAATTGGGCTATGTACTGAATTGAAGACTGAGATTAGAAAGTGGGAAAGTTGTGGGTAAGTGGAAATGGTTGCGAGTTTATGAAATTGGCTGTGTCTGTATGTGTTTGTCTGTGTGAGTGTGTGAGAGATAGAGAGAGAGAGAGAGAGAGAGAGAGAGAGAGAGAGAGAGAGTGACAGAGAGAGAGAGAAGTCAGAAGGCAGCAATAGTGGTGGGAGTGAGGAGTTTTGAAAAAGGGATGACCAGAAGGGAGTTTGAGGGTGGAGACAGAAGCTTGGAGACAGAGAGTGCAGCAAGACCGGATGATTAAGTGTGGGGAGAGAGATAGAAAGAAATAGAGAGAGAGAAGAAAAAACAGGAAGCAAAGTACAGTGAGAGGGAAGGAAGTAGGTGGATGGCAGAAATAATAGAAGCAGGAGAGTGTGGGAAAACCAGTGGACGGCGTGTGGAGAGAGGAGTTTCAGAGAGAAGAGAAGAGACATGCAAGTGTGAAGAAGGGGAGGAGTTGGCCATCATGAAAGGTAAAGTGAAAGAACAAGCATAATAGCCAGGGAATTCACTACGGAAGCCTCTGCGGGGGTTAGTCAGGTAGCGCAAATTAAATGAGCGCAAAGAATGCAGCTGCTTCATTTGCGCTACTTTCATAAATGCACAGATCACCCTATTCTGAAAGTTGACTGGTGTTTTTCAGGATGGGAGGAAAAGTGATGCAAAGAAATGTGGTCCAGGCCCTTTGTATATAGTGTCGGGAACCTGCTGCCGACTCTCATGCATACCTGGATCCTAGCAAATACATGGTTTCTGGGAGTGCATTTCACGGAGGGGGGCACTTAAAGTAATATAAATGACCCTGTCATGATCTGTGCCACCCTCTGCACCACTACCCAACAAGGATGACCTACCTTTCTAGGCATTTTCTGAATTCAGGATTTGATTTTAAAAGTGCAGCAACATCCTCTGATATGCGCAAATACACCAAGGGGAGAAAACGGGTATTTAAGATGCACTAACTCAGATGCCTGTTGAAGAACGATTTGCTCCTTTTTTTCGTGTATCTGATGAGATTTTGATTTGCACCAAAATCCAACAATCCTGGCAACTATGTGTAATGTGTTCTTCACCCAACTTACCGCACACATGTGTATGTCATGAAACTGTCCAGGGATATTGTGAGATAACAACAAACCCGAGAGTAGAAAAAGCGAGACATATAGCTTCTGCAGTGGAAGATGGCGACACAATAAATAAAATCCAATGAGACACAAAGTAACTTGTTGTGCACCCTGTGATCAGGGAGCTGTAGCATATAGTATGCATGCGTTTGCAAATGGCACTGGTAACAGATGACTGAATGCAAAAATAGATGAATATTCATGCTTTTCATACATTGACAAATATGGCTCTGGTATACCAGATGCCTGAAGAATAAATCGATGAGTATTAATGCTTTGCATACATTAGAAAAATTGGCCCTGGTAACAGATGCCTGAGGAATCAATAAATTAGTAATAATGCTTTCCATACATCAGCAAAATTGACCCTAGTAACAGATGCCTGAGGAATAAAAAAAATGAGTATTAATGTTTTCCATATATTAGCAAAAATCAACACTGTTGATATGAAGTATTATTTCAATAAAATTGCCTAGGTGTCATAACAAAATATCTTGAGTCAATGAGCAGGTTAAAACTCAGTGTTCCCTTTTGCAAGATACACTTTCAATATAAAATGATATTTTCCAGCTTTCTTAAAGGTCTGCGCAACAATTGCGCCCTCTGGACATGGTGGGTCTTTTTACAAGAATGTCTTGACTCAAAGTTGCTGTTTATTCACTTGTTAAAGTTTCCTTCCAAAGTTCCATTCACTCTGGAGTCCAAGGTATATTTGATGCACTTGTAGTGCTGATGTTCTGTTCACTTTAAGGTTCCATGAAGATTGATTTCTTGGGTTCAAAGCTTTGGTTACTTTTAAGTTCAACATATATACATTTGACTTGTATTTAAAGTTGTATTCACTTTTGAGCTTGGTACATGATGAATGTCAAGCTTCTTCCATTTATGATCTTCATAGGTGACAGAGGAATTAAAATATTGTTAAAGATCTTCACTCGATTCACCTCGATGTTGTACATCATTGTAGAATGTCTGTAATAGCGTGCCCAGCAACCAAAGACTTTTGGAACAATTGTAAAAGGTTTCATTCATTTCATTATGGTGTTATAAGTCATTGTAAATTGCCTTTTCACACAATCATTATGCTACAAGGTAATCCTCTGCCTAATTTTGACACACTCGCATACCGGGTTTCCTTTCACATAGAAACTCACTGGTTGCATCTTTGTCTTTCCTGCAGCGCACATCTCTCAGCCTTTGATTCTCCACCTCCAGGCTCCACCTTCTGCCCCTCAGGCACTCCGGGGTCAGCTTCTTATCCCAGGAGAATGAGCACTGTGCACTCCATGAAAAGGGGCAGCCTCCAGGCACGGCTCCCCTTTCAGAGTTCCCTCGTTCCACGGAGCCCCATCTCCGGGATGCACTCCTTTGAAACATTGATGCATCTCTTGGCCTCTCTGCTGCTGCTCCTCCATGAATGCCACGGCTTCCCTCGCCACTGCTTCCCATGCTGACACGATCTGATTGGGCCTTTTATACACTGGCAGCCCCTTAACAGGCTGCAGTTGCACATGCACAATTAGCCCTGCCTGACCATCATTAAGGGGACAGGCCTGGCACCTAGTCTTCATTAAACCCAACAGCCTCTTCCTTGTCCCAGCAAGTTTAGTAGTCATATATGAGGAAGTCAGGGAAGTTGCCTCAAAATACCCCACGAAGGGTTGGGTTGGTCAGTAGTATGAAAAGGGGGATACCATGTCTCTCCTGAGGGCATCCCATTCCCAGTCCCCCCAGTCACCCTACCCCTCTCATATTTAGCCCTTTTGGCCTTCTTCCTAGTACATCTGGATTGGGAATATCTATCCTTTTCCTTGTCAATGGGACATGAATAGCAATACCCCATTGCTGCCCCTCGAATAAAGGTTTCTCCTTGGAAGAGAAGTGGGGAATACTGCATCTCACTTAAAGGTACCCCACTTCCAATCACCAAAGACCCTCCACCCAGGTGATCCTCCCTCGCTTTTCCAACCCCAGCATTGGGATTCAAGAGCATGACCTTTCCCAGGCCACTTGTGGAGAATATCCCAAGGGAGTGGAAGTGAGAATACCCTCTGGTTTCTCATAGTTCCCAATTTGTTCTATTGATTTTAAAACCCCACAAGAATTGTTTTACACCCTGTGATCGGGTAGTTGTTTTATATAAAATAATATGAACACTAATTGAAAACAAGCGGTGCCAGTAGATATTTTACATGCGTAAGCAAATGTCACTGGTAACAGATGACTGAATGGACCAATAGATGAATATTGATGCTTTTCATACAAATGTGGCCCTGGTAACAGATGCCTGAGGAATACATGAGTCTTAATGTTGTTGATACATTAGCAAAATTGGCCCTGGTAACAGATGCCAGAGGAATAAATAGATGAGTATTAATGCTTTCCATATATTAGCAAAAATCAACACTGTTGATATGAAGTATTAGTTCAACAAAAACACCAAACTGTCATAACTATAGGTTGCTGTGACTTAGTCAGACTTTTTCTCTTTAACAAATACACCAACATTTCAGGTCACTGTGACTGACATTTTTTCCTTTTCCACACAGTAAAACTGTATTTGCATGGAACCGTCCCTAACAAGACCTTTCAAACCTTACAGGTAGCTGAAGTCTATCACACAGAATAATTACATTCAAGTAGAGAATACCCACCAGCACACTAGATTCAACCCAAAAAAACAAACATTTAATGGCACATACAAGGTCCTCCCGATCCGGTGAGAGTCTTGGGTTTTAGTTAATAGGATGTGAGTAACACTACCATAATCTTCTAACCAAACCGTGCATGAAATCTCGCCAATCCTAATGATTACCAAGGATATAAAATGTTCAATACATGTGGTATGTATGTCCTGTGCACTGAATAGTGAGCCTGCACAGGCACTAGAATGACTGTGCCATTTCTTCCCCATGAAAACCAAGGACCCTCCTTTCAACAAAAAACAAACCCCCTCATAACCCAGAGGCTCCTCAGGTGACTCCCAATAGGTATCGCCACCCGTTAACAACATGCTCGCCCGCTGCATGCTTCTTCTGATGTGCAAAACAAGGTTCCCAATTTGTTCTGTGTTATGGATTTCGAAACCCCTAAATTCACCTTCACGCCAACAAACAGATGAGTGTTTACAAATTGGAAATATAAGCAGCTGAAAGATATGTTCGCTTTATTCCCAACCCCTCAGTAACACTCAGCCAAAAAGTACAGGCTGCTGACTGTTTCATGCGGGAAGCAGGCATGAAGCAAAGGTCACCCGTGTGGTATGATACCGAGAATCCTTCTATGAAATGGCTGGCGATAAGTATGAATTTAAATGTACTTGATTTTTTAAAGCTTTTTTTTTTTAAAGAAACTTTCTGCTCACTCACACTTTAAACAAGTCTCACTGTGAATTGAGAATACAATTCCTCGGGAAAACAGATCCTCCACCCCATCTATTGCCCCTGTCCTACGTCTCAGGCGCACTAACACGTATAGGAAACTGGCCTAAAGGCCTGTAGCTACTTAGCTGTGACCTTGGACCATGACCACACCCTGGTTCGTATGACAACAGGCTCCCTGTTCACCTGCATCCGGGGCTGCTTAACTGGAAGCAATTTGCCTCCCAAATCAGGTTGGGTCACCTTGAAAATCACAAGTGGCACACCCCGCTCCATGTCACTCTCCCTTGACTCCAATTCCACGTACTTTTTTCTCTTAACTGGAACACCACACCTCCTCACCCAGCAGGGGGAACCCGACTATAAACACAACAACATCTCCACAGCAGCTAAAAAACACCCCGTTCTTTGGGATGTACCATTACCTCCCATGTATAGACTCCCTGCTACAGGAGTCCAAATGCAAGCTAAATAGAGAGAACGACCATTTATAAAAAAAAATAAATTAGGAATACCCCCCATTAAAGGGCACTGCATACCTCAGAACACACGCACATGACATTGAACTAACAAACCACATAAAAAACGGAGACGATAGTCTTATATTTAATCCATGTTACTAGGTGTAAACATTGACAGGACAGGCGAACCTACACATAAATGGAGTCCTCTGGCAGATGTGCTCGGCAAACCCCTCACACATTTCAAAATGTAAACATATTACAAAGGCATAAGCCCCCTTTTTAAATAAAGTAAAATTAATTGCTCATCTTTTTTCATATTAAATGAACTATTGCATGGTTTTTAACCCAGCCTATAAATGAAGGGGTTGCATATGGTTATTGAGTCACTCTATGCCGATCTCCCCCATCAGAAGCCAGGGCCAGCCTGCAGGGAATTGCTGGAACAGCAAGATGATCGCTCAGATACAGTAATCAAACATATATAATGTATACTGCCCCTAAACTACTTCTTATTTAGATGTGCAATATACTTTCAAAAATAAGGAATGGCTAAGAGCAATGGAATGGCATTGCAATAGGCTATTCTTTTCATGGCACACGTAAAACAAAAGTAAACACGTACGAGCTGCTGCATAAAAACACGAATCTAACTATGTTACATAGATGACATTCTCCTGGTTTGGACTTCAAATAGCAGGACTTTTTACAGTTTCACAACAGCTTTAATGAATTACAGCAAACTATTAACCCTAATCTCCCCCATTTCCCTAAAGCACTTAACATTTAAACGTCATCAGCAGCATAAAAGACAGACACATATGAAGTTTAATACAATGCAAATCCACATATTGCTCTAGTTACCTATTTATTGAAAGATTCGTTTCGAAACATAGAAAGCATGCTACCATCTTAAGTCAAGAAATTTGTTACCATCAGATGTGCTCTGATAAAGACGACACTGAACAAAAACTAATTCCATAAATCGTGGCAACAAGCACAGAATTGTGGATGACCAGGTTGCATGAGAGTGCTGATATAGTGCTTTCAAGGCGGGGTGCATCTACCAGTTGCAGGAATAGAGAGAAAGGAGGGGGCACCCCAGCCAGGGGATAGGGCATCATTGAGGGCTGCACACTAGGTGCCTCAAGCACACCTGCAGCCTGAGAAGCATGGGGATTGAAGTGGGGTGCAGAGGATTCAGGAGGGAACTGGAGGCATTGGATGAGCATGATAGCATAACTTATGGGGTGTGGCCGTGCAGGTTGAATTACGTCAAAACGACAGGTGAGTAGACTGCATGGGGGACCCAGCCAGGCTGTGCACCGTACTTGCGCAGACCCCTCACAACAGTTGGGTCGGGGAGATTCACTCAGTCAGACTGTTCCCAGGAGACAACAGTCTCTGGGAGCAGAACCAGCTGATACAATCAAGGTCGGCGAGACAAGTCCTTGGGCGCTTGCTGGGAGCAGGGAGAAATTAAGCTCACAGAAAAATGCCTGTGAAGGTACAGATAAAGTATGTCCAGAAGTTTTAAATTGCCTGTTGGCAGGTGAGCCTGGGAAGAAGGATGTGTGGTGAGGGGTGAGACGCAAAAGAGCTAATCAGAAAGTATGTTCTGGTGTCCCTGAAACGAAACAAGTACCTTGTGCTCTCGTCAATGTCTGCGAGGTACATCGTTGGTCAGATGCGGTGTAAATGTCTCCCTTCCCACAACCTCAGGTTGTCTCATATTTTTTCAATGTATGGCAGGTTATTAAAGTCCCAGAGGTCAGCACGATTACGTAGTGTTTAGTAACAACTACATTTTGTGGTGGAACGGGATGGAATGTGGCGCCACGAGGGAGGTATGATATGATGATATGATATCATATGGCATTTATGACGCGCCTACACACAAGTGTTTCAAGGCACGACGAAGCAAGGGAGGGGGAACAGAGAGGAGACAAGAGACAACGATCCTACTAGGCCAGTTGTTCAATCAGATCGTGCAAATGCATGGGAGGGAGGAAGGGGAGGGTGCAGTACATGGTAAAAAAAGCATAAATAACAATAGGTAAAAGAAAATGGGCAGCTGGTGGCAAGTGCAAGGGTAAGTGAAGATATCAGGTGGTAGTGGGACTGTTAGAGGGGCAGAAAACAGTCCCCAAGTGTGGGGGGTTGCCAGGAAGACAGTGCAGGTGTGTGACTGGCAGGGGGGAGGGGACCTGGTACCGAGATCAGAGGGTGGCCAGGTAACCAGTGCAGATCAGTTTCAGCCAGGAGGTCAGCAGGGTAGAGGAGGAGAAAAAGCAGAAGCAAAGAGAAGGGTTTTGAGGTGCTTCCACAAACAGAGCTCATATCTGCTCATATCTGACACTGCTGCAGTGGCAACCCGCCCAACAGGGGGGATTTCCAGTAGGGAACGTGTCCCCACCTGGGGGACATTTACCACCATCATATGCACCACAATGGGGGGTGCAGCAGCAGGGCGGCTATCTACAAGGGGGAATGTACCAACTAGGGGGGCAGTTCCAAATGGGTAGAGGGTACCCGCAGCGATGGAGAAGAAGAGGATATGGGGGACTCGGATAGTGGCTCATGGCCCGTGTTTCATATGCGGGAACATGGGATTTTTTGCACAGAGAGCAGAGAACCAACCCACCAGCACCAACCCAGATCTATTAAGCATGCTGAATGCAACAATATTTTTTATGGAAAAGGGGATGGTGTGCTCGACACCGGGCATGTACTACGCCAGAGTGGCAGTGCTCCTCCAGGCAAAACAAGCGCACAGCACACTGTGTGGACAGCCCTTGTACCCTGAGTTGATCATGTATGGGGTTCAAATATGGTTGTGATGGGTCCCGCGGATGCAGGGGAAGATGGTCAGACTAGCATCAAACTTTGTATTTCCACCTCAGTGTCAGAAGGAGGAAGCAAGGGGCCCCACAGAAGTGTTACAGTTGGAAGAAGTGGTGATCCGGAAAAGATATGGCGATATTATGTGAGCAGATGACGATGACATACAGTGGCTTACAGTGCTATGCATTGACCCAACATTGACGATAACAGGGGTGACTGACAAACAACTGTTCTCAGAGAAAGAAGAAGAAGGTGAGATGGTTATAGATCGCCTGTCCAGTAAGAGTACTAGAAACGCTTGTACTGCAACTGACACAACTGGTGCAAAAGGAATGTCAGGTACACACATGTCAACTTAAAGAAGGTTCCAGAGAATTGGTGGACCACAGGGCCCCATGCCAAAAAGCTACTAAAGGGAATAGTAGCAGTACAAATAAAACTGAAAGAGGGAGTGTGATGCTGGAAATGCCTTTTGGAGCGACAGGACCTCTTTAGTCCTTGTCCAACCACTTCCCTGTGTGTGTTTTATTTATGTTTTGTACAACTGAGGTCCAGACTGGGCCACTGGCAGTCCAGCTGTTCATGTTTTCCTTTTGGTGAACAACACCCATGGTATACCCTTATTTCACCCATGTGTGGGGGTACACTCTTGCACCCGTTATGTGTGTTTTTGGGAACCTGTATGTGGCCCACAAAGCATGGTATGGGATGGTGGCAGCAACGTGCTGACTTGGCAGTGGCTCTGATTGTCCTCCATTTTTGGGACACCCAGGCCCTGCCATAGGAATTAATGGATTCGGGAAGAAAGGCAAGATGGCCACTGTGGCCTCTTGGTTTCAATTGTCGTTTACCTTGTTTCCCAAAGTCCTGGAAAACCCTGCCTCTATCCTTTTACTCCAGACTGGATGTTGGGTGGTGATATCATATATGGCTCTGGGGCTGCCCCCTGTCAGAATGACTGGAGCCTTCCCGTGTGCTGTGTTTTGTGGGTACACCCTTGGGGTAGGACCTCTGTGAATGAAGTTAGAAGTGAACTCACATTCTGTGTTGTGGGTTGTTATGGGTGTCTGGGTGGAGTGAACGGCCTGAATGCATGTGATCCTGATTAGCTTCCTGCTTGTATGAATACCCTTCTGCATGATTGGTTGACTGGCTTGGCTCAGCCTGATTGAATGGGGAACACATTTGTATAACTAGGGTCCCCTTTCAGAAGCTGAAGTTGAAGCCAAAGATGATCCATGGAGTGCAGCTGGAGGAAGAAGGTTGTGGCTGCTACTCTTCATCTAAATCCAAAAGCTGCTGTGCTGCTCCTAGGACTGATCGAAGAGAAGACCTGAATAGAAGATCTCTCCCTGATCTACGAGAGACCATCGTGCAAACTGCTGCTTTTCATCAGAGGTACCCTGGAAGTCAGTCCTGTGTGCCTGCCGTCCATAGAAGGGGTCTTCATGAATCTAGAAGAGAGGTGCCTGGACATCTTGTGCCTAAGGAGTCCAGTGGTGACACCCATGGTCCAGAAGAGTGTTCATGACCACTGGAAGCCTGTTGCAGTGTAGCACCCAGAAGACGCGGTACCCTGGCATAGTGCTGCTTGACACCCAGAGCTGTGAAAGCTCCAAACTGCTCATGAATGCATCAAGGGACATCCTTGCCATCATCACTGTCCACTTTTTCCCACCGGAGAAGGTCAAGGGTCACTGAGTGCAGAGGAAGGTCTGCTGGTGGATTTCCCACCACCAGAATCCAAAAATGACATCCTGAGGGTGCAGACTTGGTGAGGGTCTATGGTTGAGTTCAGGTAACCAGAATCCATCCAGATATCTGTGCTGTGGCTGCAGCACCAAAAAACTGAAAGTTCAAAAATTGCAAAATCCCGAAAACCAACACCTAAAGTGACCACTGCACCTGTCGGAGCCAGAAGTCATCAAAGGTACTGTAATGAGGAAGCGCATCTTCTAGCATCTGGAGTTGTCCAGAGGTCCCAGATTCATCTTGGATCCTGTTCTCCTGGGGCCTATCAGGTACTTTGGGGTGGTAGAACCTTTAAAAGGAAAGTAGAGTGTTATTAAACATTTTTGGACTGGGCTTTAAAAGACAAGATAAGTTACTCCCTAATTTATCCCTTTCATGTTACCCAGGTGGGAAAATCCTCACACAGAATTGTGTATCTAGTCTAAAGAAAGCATGATGTCACTGTTCATAAATAACCTGCCTTTCTTCCCTAATCTATGCTATTACACCTCACTTAAGAATTCACATACCTATTTGAAACTGTCTGCAGTTGGTGCATTTATTACGGAATGTAAGTATTGTGTGGTACCACATAGAGTGTAAATATTTGCCATTCGTTTAACCGCCTGAGTACAAAGTGTTAGTATTTATATGAATATATATTACTGAACATTATCTAATATATAGAAGCTGTGTCATCACCTAACATAGTGTGTGGACATTCCTTTGTGGGGGCTTGGGGACTCACTGCACTTATGAACCTGCCTGAATCACCTCCTGAGTGTTTAAGCCTTGGCTTATCATCCAAATTACCATATAGAGAACCTTGGCTGAGGTGTTCTGTGCCTTTGTCCCAACCATATAGAGGACAAAAGTACAGATACCCCCATCCAGTCTTTACAGGGAGCTCTGATACTACAAGCAAAACAGTAACCACTATCCCGGCAGGCAAAGGGAAACACTCCACCCTGCACGCATTATGGCAACAGTTCATAATAAAGACATCAACATCTCCATGTAACACTTCCATATACCCGATAAAGAAGTCAAAAGGGCGGGTCATGGAGATTCATACAGGATTTACGCCCCTTAAACAACATTGTGGAAGCAGAATTCCCTCTTGTTCCAAACCCTGCCACAGTATTATGTAACATCCCGACCAAGGCAAAATACTTCATGGTCATTGACCTGAAGAATGCCTTCTTCTCTTTCCCACTGCACCCCGAATCCAGAAACCTCAAAGCGTTCACGTATCGACGGAGCAGATTTGAACCTCTTATGCTCCCATAGGGGTACTGTGAATCACCAAGTATTTTTACCAGAGTGATTCAGATGGATCTAAGCAACTTGCAGGTACCCAGCACTGTGATCCAATAGGTTGATGATTTACTTGTGTGCAGTGAAACAGAGGAGCAGTGCAAGGCAGACTCAGTGTACCTCTTCACCTTGCTGGCAGAAAAGGGGTATAAAGTGGACATAGATAAGTTGCAATACTGTCACAAGGAGGTGGTGTACTTGGGGCAAATAACATCCATTGATGGCAGCAAGATAAGTCCAGAGAGAGCTGAAGCAATACATAAGACCCCGTGCATGGTGAAAGAGATGCAAACATTTCGAGGTTTAGGCAATTATTGCAGGGCCTGGGTGTTTGACTCTTCCATCTATGCTAAACCCCTATCACAGGCCCGCAAAGAAGCACAGAAAAAGAAAAGGTCAATTCAGTGGACCTCAGAGATGACTGACAATTCGTGGAACTCAAAGAGGGACTGTCCCATGCGCCAATGTTGGCAACCCCTAATTACAAAGAGAATTTCTATTTGTTTTCTCATTCAGATGGTTCTGTGATGACGGCAGTCCTCACGCAGAAGCCGCAGGGGCACAAGCCGCTGGCATATTACAGTGATCTTTTAGACCCATTGATACAGGGACACATCCCCTGTGAGCAAGCGCTTGCGGCTGCTGCTTTGCAATAGAAAAGGCACCAACTATTACCGTACATTGCCTAGTACTTCTACACATGGAGCACTCTCTTTTTGCCATCCTGGTAGAATCAAAGAGTCCACTAATGGCACAGAGGGCTTTAGGCTATGAGATTATACTGAAAAATCCAACAATTGAGGTTGTGAGGTGTTGTGCAGTTAATCTGGTGACATTCATCCCAAAACTAGCAGAAAAAGGGGACTATATGCAGGACTGTGCAGTATATATGGACCGAATGGAAGGGAAGGTAAAGGAAGAAGAGATAGAGGGATGAGATATGGTTTTCACTGATGAGTCATCAAGCAATTATTTGAATACAGGAAAAAGACACACTGATGCCGTAGTAGTGATCTAATTGAATGGAAGGTTTGTCATTGCATTCCAGCAGAGGCTACCATCTCATTTGTCAGCACAAGCAGCAAAACTAGTGCCCATGGTAAGTGTGCCACACATATCAGAGGGGCATGTAAGGAACATCTCTTCATTGAGGCTATAGGAAAAGAGAGGATTCAGGAGGAGTGCACAACATGCTAAATTACTACATAAACAAATAGAGTCGTTGAAGATGCCAGTAGAAGTGGCTATCATAAAATGTGTCACTCTCAAGGGAATGAAATGGCCAACCGGGCCACAAAAGAAGCAGCCTATTTATCTGTCGGCACAACACAGTTATACCCAGGCACAGAAAGGATGGTGCCAATGATGGATGCAGGGGAAAACAGAAGCAGAGGATCAGGAAGGGCAGAACCTTTCATTGACCTACCAATTATGCAAATAATTGACTTCCAGAGGGATGTTCCTCACAAGGAAAAAGATTTATGGATACAGAGGGGGTGCTCATTATCACCTACCGATTTGGTTTGGAGGCAAAACGGTATGGGGAAACCAATAATGCCCAGAAAACTGGTAGCAATTGTGCTAGAATAGTTACATTTTACAGCCCATGTCTCCAAAGAGCAGAGGGTAGCAGAAATAAATGAAGGGTGGTATGACCCCAAATTACATAAACTTGCTGTGGAATTTGCTGGGAACTTTGTGGTGTGCAAAAGTTTTTGGCTGGTCCTATATGAAAACAATAGATGGAGTGTTACCACAACTGGAAAGGCTCTCCGGCACTTGAATATTGACTATGTCGATATGTAAGAGAGATGGACCTCTTATATGTATATGTTCCTGGTCGTCTGTCCTTTTTCACATTGGCTTGAGGTGGGACCCTGTGTTCACAATGATGCTAAATCGGCTGCAAAACTTTTGCTGTGGGAGGTGTTTTTTAGATGCGGAATATGTGATGAAATAAGGTTGGATAATGGGTAACATTTTGCAAATGACTTATTTATGGAACTAACACAGTTATTGGCAATAAAGCACCGACTCTACACAGTGTACCGGCTGAAAGCAAACAGGGTTTGTCGAACATCTAAATGTCTTGCTTAAAGAATGCTTAGCAAAGCTAACAACAACTTTATGCAAGTACTAGCGGTGTAGCCTCCCTTTAGCACTCTTTTCTTTGCGCAATTCTCCTGGCGCAGATCACCACTTGACTCTGCATTACATTGTTACTGGCAGGAGAATGCATGCACCTGTCCCTCAAGCTTGTATCATTTTGGATGCTCACACCATAGCACAGGTTGTGGGGGAAGAAATGCAACTATATTTGACTGGATTAACCAAACCCCTGAAATATGTTTCTCACCAGGTCCAATGTTCAACAGTAAGGAAATCAGCAACAACAGATCCACATGTGGTGAAGACATATTTCCACAAGCAACAACCTTCTATCTGGGTGATACAATTTCCATCCGCAATTTCGTGCGGAAGTGGCAAAACCCAAGGTTCATGCGGCTCCATGTTGTAGTATATGCAACTCCTATAGCAGTGAAGGAAAAGAAAGCATGTGTCGATACATCAGATTTTTGCAAAAACAACAGCGTTGCCACATCGAGAGACGAAGAGAGGGGGCAAACATGATGGGGAGTATTTCACAGTTATCATTAACATTTTTTCTGCTATAAGACTTTACAGAAGGCCCGTGCAGGAGAAGAATGAAGGGCAAAACAACATTGGGGAGAATGGGAGAAGAGGCAAAAATAATATATTGATGGAGATAGGATTGGTTTTGGTCATTGTTTTCTGTCTCTCTTTTTTCTGGCTCTTATCATATAAAGTGTATAAAGGCTTGGTCAAAGAATAAGAAAAAGGCACACGTGCAAAAAGAAGTATATTCAGTGTGGAAATGGTTTATGATGCAACTGGGGGGAGCGAGACATGGCATCCGGAAATATCTGGTATGACAAGATGAAGCATGTGGAGCGAGAGATGGCTAATGGCAGTTGTTATGTGTGCGTGCTAATCCCACACATCACAGGGACACCAAGACAATTCCGGTTCTGAGGATTAGCTGAGAAGAAGGGGGAATGTTTGATGCACTTATCTTTATGTAAGACCCGTGGGTTGTTTCAAGGGCAGACGGTGGAAGTCCATTGGGTAGATGAGGCGATCAGGTCTATGCTGATAATTCTATAAAGCTAGAAAGCATGTCTGAAAAAGAAGCCATGAAGCATAGAATACTCAAATATGTTATGGAGGGGGCACAAAGGGAAGGAATGCTGTTCAAAAATCACCAGAGGGTATATTTCAAAAGCTCAACAGGACACAATATCTCATGGTGCCCAACCAGATCTCCTTTGATAATAAATATGAGAAAATAAATGAAAATAAATTAAAGTTGCAGTGGAGTGTGGAATACTAATGTACTTTGTTTGACCTGGATAGATGAGAGACATGCACCGGATCATATAAAGCTTCTTACATACCTTTCTTTGTGTTTCAGAGCAACTAGGGCGACCGTACTAGGGGTGAACACTGGCTACCCGAGGACAATGTGCATCTTAGCATTGCAGAGCAGGACAGCAGCCATGATGGACCGGTGTTGGGAATGTGGGTATAAGGAATATGTCCAGTTGCCTCAAGATTGGGGAGGCGTGTAGGCCATTGTCAGGCTTCACAGCCCTGCTTTGGTCGTGCCTCGAGCTGACTTACTGCCTTTGAAAGAACCCTCTATATTGCGGCAAAAGAAGATCGTGAGCAGAGATAAGAAGAAGGGGAGGGAAGCAAGATGACCAGGAAGAAAAAAAGCAGTAACTATCTTTTGGAAGAATCCTCACAAGGTTTGGATGCAATCCCACAACATTTTAGATTATTTAGTATGTCATCTGTTTTTTTTACGTCATTGTTGCTACCTGGGGTGCAAACAGCCACAAATGCCAAGTGACTTCAGATTACAGGATGTGAGGTGCTACAGCTGACAAACGTGACAGAAAAAGGACTGAATGCAGCAATGGAAGGAGAGGTCTGCCACAAGATTGCCAGCAGTTGATGCATGGCAGTTCCTGCTAATGATGCCACCAATGCGATGCTTGCAGAGACGGTCAAAGAGATTTGCACATTGCATGACAACATTCTTAAAGAGACGCAGGATATCACGTCAGACAGTTGGGGGATACTCATTGTTTGCCTGGGTGCCGAGGGGCTGTACACCTTGTTTAAGTTGACTGTCCCTGTGCTTGTCGTGATTCACCTTGTCATCTGTGCTGGAAAAAGGATCATTAGGAATTGTGATTTTGCAAAGAAAAGGGTTCGATATATAATATCTTCTAATGAGGTGTGGAAGAATGGCAGTACAAGGGAGATTCAGCATTCCAGAATGAATGGCAGTGAGGATGGCGTACAGGTGGTCTTTGTAGCACCATCAGCGAACATAGAGGATTATGACAGCTTTCGGGTAGCATGCTCAACAGATGGGAGGGATTAACTGGTAATAAGAGACACACACACTGGAGGGGCATGAAGAAGAAGTGGGGAACATGGAAAGGTTAACACGAATGTGGATGCCCAAGACAGTGAATAAAGAAATGGTGGGAAAAAGATTGTTGATCGATAGATCGATCAAAAAGGGGGAATGCAATGAAAGTGCTGATTCAGTACTGCCCAGGGGAGAACATCTTCCAGTTGCGGGAATAGGGATAAAAGGAGGGGGCATCCCAGGGAGGGGATAGGGCTTAATTGATGGCTGCATGCTAGGTGTCTCGAGCATGCGTACAGCGTGAGTAGCATGGTGATTGAAGGGGGATGGATAAGTTTCACGGGAATAATTGTGGCACGGGATGATCATGATTGCGTAACTATATGGGTTCTGGCCGCGCAGGTTGACTTATTTGAAAATGACAGGTGAGTAGACTGCATGGTGGCACCCAGACAGGCCGTGCAAGGAAATTGCTCAAGACCACCTAGGAAAAATTTGCTGGCAGCAGAACCTGTGATACATAGAAGGTTGGTGAGCTGAGCTGCCGGGCATTCATTGGGACCAGGGAGAAATGATGCTATTTGTGCTTTCGCCGAGGTCCGCCAGGCACCTTATTAGCCGGATGCCAAGTGAATGTCTCCCTTCCCACAAGCTAAGGAGGTCTCATGTTTTTTTAATGTGTGCTGACTAATTGCAGGTTATTAAAGTCCTGGAGGTCAGCATGATAACCTAGTGTGTAGTAGCAACTATCTTTTGGGGTGGAAAGGGAAGGAATGTGGTGCCACGAGGGAGTTGATGAACCAGGGTGCAGAGGGACTGTTTGCTCCAATCATTTTCAACTAACCTATGTTTAGCTATAAGGGATTGACAAGCTCCACCAATTATCTCTGTGGGACACTGGATGTCTCATCTCAGTAATTGCAATTATCTTTTTGCTCTGCTAATGTCTTTCTCACTGTATAAAAAACCAGGCCATGGTGAGTGGTTTTTTGGCTCTCATCAACCAGTTTTGTTCCACTGTGCTGTTGGATGTCTGCTTACCCAGCTGTAATTAACAACGATACTTCTTGTCTGGTGTACGCTCTTCCTTGGATTATTTTGGTAAATTATTGATTACATGCTCATAGAGGACCCCAAATACAAGCTCAAGAGAGCAACATCAATAACCCACAATGACCTGCTGGAGTTACAAACAGAAAGAGTGAAATGGTCATGTCCCTCTGCTTGTTACCTTCCATTCACAATGGGAACTCCTGCAGAGATTGCCAAGAGCCTTTAAGTAATTCTTCACAGAATCTGAGAGAAGTCTTCCCAGGAACACACTTACTAAACTTCAGAAAACCTAACAAACGGAAACAAATGATTGCCAAAAACAATCTCATTAGCCAAAGAACAGAATAGCACACACTTCCTTGCCAAAAAGCAATGCAAAACCTCTGCACACATTCTAGCAATGGAAAAAATCAACATACACTAAATAAAGCAATTCTTTAAAGTTAAGGGTTAGGTTATTTCACCTTCACTTCTACAAGAATAGTTTGTTTCATTTCATGCACAAAATGCCTACCATTCTCTTTTGCTGAAACCTGGGCACATACTTAGACAATCAATTAACACTAACTTCACTACAGCATTATCAACAGGAATCGAAACGTCATGAGCAAGGCATTCAACCAATCCCACAAACACACTATCGTTGAGTGTTACCGTTCTTATCACCATTTAGTGGAGATCACTTGGACACATCTGCTAACCTCTCTAATGAATAGTTAGTAGTGTGAGATAAAATATTACTGCAATATAATAGACCCTCTTATGCTCAACAAAATTAAACCTTTACCACTACACGTCAAGTGATGCAAATCACTGGAGACTATCACACACCAATAACCCTGTTGGTCCATGACTTCCTGCTGCATGTTTTTAGTACCTTTGCATGAAATTCCAGACTCAAAACTCAGGAATAATAAATTCGACCCCACCACCTATTCCCACCACTCACATCCCACTACTAACTTTTCACTTCTAATATCTTGCAACCTTTACACCTCACTTAGTCCCAGCTGATGAGCCACCAGTTCTCACATACCTAACAGACTCCTACCCTGAGCTCTTCCTTTCAACAACCACTCAGCCATTACTTCAATTACTATGTTTAAAAATTGGTGACAAGGCAGGTGCTCTGTTGCCAGTCAAGTTTTCCTGCATTAGCTTCTCCAAAAGCACGTTTTCATGACTCCATCAATCTTCAGGGAGACTGTGTTTCTTTGCTTTTTCAGGCATGTCTTCATTTCCTTTTCAGGTGTGGCAAGTTAACTGACTCTGAGGAATCTGGTACTTGTATTTTTCGCACTTAATTTTTCTTGCAGGTGGCTGGAAACAACTCTTTCCATAGTGCAAATCTTCCCCTTGATGGGGGGAGGGGGAAAGCCATGGTTTTGGCTCTCCATTGTAAGGCATGATGGCCCTGCTGCTGCTGCCTTTTGAGCCCGGGACTCCTGGAACAATGTTTAAAACTTGGTGACAAGGCAGGCGCTCTGTTGCCAGTCAAGTTTTCCTGCATTAGTTTCTCCTCCAAACGCATGTTTTCATGACTCCATAAATCTTCAGGGAGGCTGTGTTTCTTTGCTTTTTCAGGAGTGTCTTCATTTCCTTTTCTGTGGCAAGTTAATTGACTCTAGGGTTTCTGGTATTTTTTCTACTTAATTTTTCTTGCAGGTGGCTGGAAACAACTACCTCCATAGCACAAATAGTCCTCTTGATGGGGGGAGGGGGAAAGCCATGGTTGTGGCTCTCCATTGTAAGGCATGATGGCCCTGCTGCTGCTGCCTTTTGAGCCCGGGACTCCTGGAACAATATTTAAAAATTGGTGACAAGGCAGGCGCTCTGTTGCCAGACAAGTTTTCCTGCATTAGCTTCTCCTCCAAAACGCACGTTTTCATGACTCCATCAATCTTGAGGGAGGCTTTTACTAGTTTGCAACACGGGGGCACCCTTACGGTTAACCAACACCTGTCTATAAACTTCACCAAAAAAAGAGATTTCAGATCTGCACATAGTTGCCAGAAACTTCTAACCTTCAATCATCAACACTACAGATGTTCCACAACTGCCTTCCTGCTACCCAACTGAAACCCACCACCCTGCTTTTCTTGCATAGTCATGCACAATAAGGGCAATATTATTGGCAGGGGGGCTCTATATAAGAACACTTACCTTAACTTACATTAAGGATCTGTCTTCAATCCCAGGACATGACATCAGGGGAAGCAGGGTGACTATCCTTAATGGGAACTTTAATATACAGAGAGACAGAACAAAATATCTAAACTTAAAGGAATGGTTCGGTTAAAATGTTTTATTGCCCCTACGGGTCGGCCATGTGTTTTTAAGCCTAAGTCGGTCGATTTTAGAAATATTTCCTATGGACCTTACCCGAGTTTTCGTCCATTAAACGCACGCGAAAACAGGCACCAGGGAGCTGCCATTTTGTGATATTCCTATCACTCGCCGCATCGCCCTGGCTGACATGCTTTTGCGGCACTAAATCATATCCCCCGCCCCTGAGCCTGACATCATCAAAACATTCATATTTCCCGCCTCTCTCCGTGACGTTTCTGTGCTGCGTAGGCAAACGCACCCAGTCGTCTTCTACGCGACTTCACACAGAACCCGTAAACCAACACAGATCCGCTCACAACACAGCGCGCCACAATTTGGAATATGAAACTGTACTTTAAAATCAAACAGCAACACAGTAAATTTGGTAAAGTACATTTATTTGACATTAAATGTTTATAGAATATTCAGCAATTGCCATATGAACTCCGAAAGTCATTTATTTTCTTTTATCTCTATCCACAAATCCGTAAAATGTTATGGTGAGTCACGCGCTGTTCCTTTATGGTACACAGGGTGTTGGTTTTCGTTCAAAGAAGCACTTTTGTCGCACGTTGAACCGCAAGGCTGTTCCATCAAGTAGGCACTAGGCCAGCGTAAAGGTTGATATGTTGCTTCTAGCCGCTAGTACCGCGTAAGGGCATATGGGTCCTTGGTGATCGTCCCATAAGATCATCAGAATGGTGCAGTTGTTTACATTAAGCTGCAGCTGGCGGCTGAAGAAACCGTCTGCCGGTGTCTGAAACTGGTGGCAGTGGCAAAATGGAAGTATATACCTGTTTTGAAAACATAAAATTTATAATTAGTCTCGCGAGCCGATCTTTATTAATATTATTCATTTTATTTATTACGGCCGAGCTGAAACTATTTACTTTCAAGGATAGTGCAATGGAGTATGTTCGACTCTAAAATCAATGCGAAAACTAACTAAATAAATCGAGGTTAGTACACAATGAGAAACGACATTTGTCTACATGCGTGTGGAATGTGGACCTGCATGCCCATGTGCCCGCTACAAGGATGATCCCACAAACGTTTTCAAAGCTCTTCATTCATTCATTTATTCATGCATCCATTCACTAATTCTTTATTCCGGTATAAAAGCGTCTAAAGAGTTACTTACATTATATTTGCAATTTCCATTGTGTCTCTGCGTAATGCAGTCCGTAAATCCCACTGTGCTCTTGACAATGATTTTTCGTATACTGAACTAACATGAAACTCGGTCTATTTTAAGAATTTTCTGCCTTATCGTCTCTTACGTTATTGCACCCCCCAAACCCTCTTCAAATGAAGTTCTTTCGGCATGGTCCATGTCTCTCAAGGTCAAAAAACAATAGAACCTTATACTGCCAGTGCGAGTTGTGTGCCTCTTCAGGGCGCCAGCTGAAAATCAAAGCCGCTGACCTTCACTAGAAATGAGCATACATTCTTTCTTTGCAACATCCCGTAGTAAAGCCATCTGTGAGAACTTGAAGTTTCGAATCCATCTATGTACTGCGCCTCAATGTGCAAATGCGAACTGGCTTTTCTTCCATCTGCAACGGCTTGCTTGGCGCGTTCTAAGGCCCCCAATTTTGTCCTCGTTGTCTGCGAGCTTTGAAGCCCCAAAGAATCATAACTATTGAGACTTTTAATTTTTTGGGCAAGGTCAGGGAAAGTATAAAGTACCCGAGGAGTTGAGTTTAAAGTGAGATTTATTGTTTGTTTGTTTTCTTATTTGCAATACGCAAGCCTCCCCTCGGTTAACAGTGCCCAGCATTTATAAGAGATTGCGAAAATTAGTTACATCAACAAAAATATATACATACACATATAGACAAGGTCAGCAATATGAGGTGAATAGAGAGAGAATTCAAAAATGACACCCAGGTAGTTCGGCACCCAAGATCGTGAAGGTAGGGTTTAGGGTTAGAGTACTTTGTATGCACACTGTACAATAAAATGTATTTACAAAAAGACAATCGTATTACAATTATTTAAACCGGGATTTGTACTTCACAACCAGCTCTCCTTTGGGTGGACATGGCACAGTGGCAATGTTGGGTGGCAATTGATCAGTGCTCTGCACAGAAACGTTCAAAATTCCATATCTGTGCTTCTCTAATACAGCAACAATAAGGCTTTTGACAAAGTCGAACTCCATTTCCTCATAGACTGGTTTGATCACCCATTGCTTACTTCTTTTTGAAAAGGCCTTAGTGTAGCGAGGCATCCTTACATTACCCTTAGTCCTAGATTGTTCACGGCCGAGATTCTCGTTATGGGCCAAGACGGCAAGTAGAGTCCTATGTCTCATGCCCTGTATGCTGAAATGCAAGCGCTTTGGCCTGTACTTTAGGCACATATTGTGGAACACCTCCAAACCTCCAGTGTGACAGAATTCTGTCAGTCCCCTCAAATCTCTTGATAGAGTTTTAACAATAAAAAAATCTTCCCAATTGCTTTGTGTGTCGGTGAAGATGGATTCAACCACTTCTTCTTCCGTGCCTCCACTGGGGATAAAGGGCCATGTTCACATTGGTGGAAATGTTGGTTTTCTGACCAGCGGTGCACGTTGGTACAGTGGTGCATCAGTGACCACGATTTTTCAAGTAGTATTTCCACTGACCCTTCACAAGTTTTGGAGCTCCACCAAAGATGGTTGCTGATAGACTGGGACCACTCTGAAATACTTTCCAAACCTTTTTTTTCTCTGCAGCCGAGATTTTCTTATTGATTGATTTAGCAAGATGCCATACGTCAAATTGATGTTTAATATGTGGGAACTGCTCTCTCATTTTCTTGGCAATTGAAACGTGTCTGTCCGTGGCTATGAGGTTGATGTGCATTCCACTCGATTGCAGATATTCCACTGATTTTATAAATCCTAGTTTCTCCATGGCCACTGAGGATGTACATTGTGTTACCTGCACGACCACCGAACTCACAATTTTCATACTATCCATGTCCTGAAAGTGGTAGGTGCAGTACTTGGCAGAAAATCCAGGGCTGTCACACTGTCCATCACTGGCTAGCCTGAATCGTTTGCCTTCAAATGTTCTTGCTAGAGACAATTGTTCAATTTTCCAAGCATCACTAATGGCCGGAAACAGATAATCATGTTGGTATTTGTAGTACTGCGTTTTTTTAAATGAAATTGAGTCCCACAAACTGAAAGAAAGACTTTAACTTTCTAAAACTGGAGCCACTAAAAAGTGATGCAGCTGCACACAGTAGATTGCCTGCTGGCAGTTTCCCCAGCATCGGTTGTGCAGACCATGAGAACGTATGATGTAATCTACAGGCGGCATGTATTGTGACGTTACTGCCTTGTTTTTGACGAGTCACATGAATCAACGGCTTCCCACATACTTTCCCTCTGACGGAATGCCCACATTTCAGCATACTTATAATATCCATAAAACAACTGTTGAATACTATGTATTTGTCCTCTTTCATTAGACTGTCATCCTGCATCAAAGTTGTTTCGGCCTGTGACGTTGAGGACATATCACCACATTTGAAAGAAATATTGCTGCTATCAAGTTCTGATGCGTCAGTGAATACTGCTGCTGGTTCATTCTCTGTCATTTCAACATCTGCTACTTCAACATTGATGGGAGAACACAACAATGTCGACAGCTTTTTTGGTGGCAATTTTTTGGCGGGTGTATATTGTGTAAATTGATCTGCGACTGCTTCAGAGCTATCTTCAATACATCCAGTATCATGTTGTTGCGGTGGTGCGGTCGTACTGTAGCAATGGTCCAATACAACTTTGCTGGATTCTCCGGACACATTCATTTCATTTTCTGTACATTGGACATGAGCATCCCGAGTCTCAACACGCTGCATCTGAATTAATAGTTCCTCCATAGCCTCCATGGTCTGGCAAGCAACATCTCTCATTCGCTTCACTGTCTGTGTATGTATAGTTCGTAGACCCACGGGTAACTAGAAGACAGATTGGAAAAGGGATGTTCAGTTTAAACACAAGATAAAGTATAGTACAATTGACTTTAAAAAAACATAAAATAGTCCCCAGCACAAAAACATTTCTAAAGTTATGAACTGTTTGTAACTAACCTTATTTTTGTTTCTTTTCTTTGCAACTTTTTTGACTCGACCTTCAACATCTGCACGCTGTTGCTCCGATACGTATCCGCATGTCTCCCTTTCCTCTTGCGCTGCAACGACTATATTTTCTGTATCCGCATAGACAGCACGGAATGAGGCTCCATCGACTCCCTGAAACATAGTATTTTCATTACTGTGTATCAAAATATTGTTAGCATAAAACGCACGTGAGGACGAACACACATGTACATCTCAATAGCCAAACACGATTTAAACATTGTGTGGAACAATCAAACGACAAGTATTCGAGCTCTGATGACCTAGTTCGATGGAGCTGTCACTAACCATACCTCTGGTTCTGCATGGACTGCCACGAATGATTGTATTGAAGAGGAGGCATCTGCAACTCCCTGAAACACAGTACTCGCATTAGTATGGTTTTCAATATCGTAAACATAACACACACTTGGGGTCGACGGCACAGGTACATATAAAGAGATAACCACAAATGCTGCATTGTCTAAAAGAATCAAGGAATATTTAAAAATGATCAGATTTAATCGACTTATTTCTCCGATTTCTTTACATCTGCATCATCTAAATGGGATCTTGTAATTGTAGTGGAAGCTCCATCATCTCCCTGAAACACAGTACTTGCGTTAATAGGGAAGAAAGTATAGCAAATAGAATCACGTTATATGATCATGCTCGATGGAGCTGTCAGTATCCATACCTCATGCTGCTGAAGAATATCTAGGGCTGTTGTCAATGTGGTGTGCACTTCCGAAAGCTGTTGCGCCAATTCGTATCCGCATGGTCCCGCTTCCACCGGAATACTTGAATGTCAGGCTCCGCATCAAGTGCGTGGGTTGACAATTCAACATCTGCCTGAAACATAGTATTTGCATTAGTAAGGATTACAATATTGAAAACACAACACATGCTTGGGGTCGACCGCACAGGTACATATCAACAGCTAACCACAAATGAAACATGGTGTAGAACAATCAAACGACAAGTGTTCCAGTCCTGATGATCACGGTCAGTTGAGCTGTCAGTATCCATACCTCGGGCTGCTGAAGAACATCTAGGGCTGTTGTCAATGTGGTGGACGCTTCAGCATCTCCCTGAAAGACAGTACTTGCATTAGTATGGATAACACTAATTATAACTGAAAACAAACACCAGGGGATGACAACTAAGGTGTACATCAATTGGAAAGCACTAACCAAACAATTGGTAAAATAATCACACGATACATACAAACTATTACTTGACATGCATAAAACAAGTCTGTAGCGGAATAGCCAAGTATGATTACCTGATACGCGCTAGAAGTGGTTGATAACTGCGAGCACGTGACGGAAGTAGAATGTTCTTGCTTCAGATTGAAGGGATAGTCAAGAAGTTGTCAAGGTGAATTATTGTTTGATAATGAAATGCCAATATTTAAAATTGCCATGTAAGGAGACAGAATACTTGAGTAATGCGCAATATAGCACAGTTCCCTGTGCCCATATATAGATTTTGTTTGTGGATTATGAAATCTAAAAATAATATATTGATAAATGTCATTATTCAAACACTCATATCAATGTCGAAAGTATTACAAATTGGAAACAACACCTAAAATATCAATGAATCCATTCGGCTACCTACACACTACCGCAAGGCCTAAAGCTAAAAACGGACACTTGACTCACCAGTGGCGGATTGTGGACGAATAGAGTGGGAATAGCGTTTGCGAGCAATTTTCGTGTCGATCGCCGTTTATTCTTCTTTGTTACCCAAGATGTGGTGTACATGTTCGAGGGAAAGTGCCGGCTGCAGATGCGGTATCAATCACCCCTCTTGTCCTCAAAGACTTGTTGGACTCTACTTTCCAGCTCATCCAGTGGATATCCGCAATGTCTTACGATCAACAGTTTTCGGGAACACATGCATTGTAGTGCCTTCAGATTTAGCATGGGTCTCCGAAGGGCAACCGCTAATCGAACAGGCAGGCATTGTTGAAAATTCTGAAAAGTAAATATCAAGATTATTATAAAACCTTGATGAATAAAAATGTCATAAAAAAGTAAATGAACCATACCGTGCTCAATGCAAGGGTTGTTTTGGTCGACGGAACTATACCAGTTCATCATATGCGGCTTAGTATTTGCATAAGTTACAGAAATGTTTTAAATTATGTGACTGAACTCTGAACATGTGACTCGTCCCTTGGATGTTCTGTCTTGCACAAAAAGGAACCATGCTTACATTATGGACTAGACCCCCGAAGGATGCAATTCGATGATAATTGACACAGAGGAAAATAAATAGATCTATTGATAGCATAACAATTGAAACTCAAGTCAATAGCAATGAGACCAATGACCATAGCTCTATTGGGTACTGTAAAAGCAAATAGATTGAAATGTAAAAATGACCGAAATATGACTAGGATACATGGCCTTACCTTGACCAACAAACAGTTGGATTCAGCAGGCCGAGCAGTATGTTGCAGGAGAACAGGTAGATGGCCATAGGTAGCACACTGACGAGTTTGCTCGAATTGTTCACTGATAGCACGGCGACAAGCAGATTAGCATAGATCTCAGTGCTTCTCAGGTAGAAGGTTCAGGAGTTGACTTGCAAAGCACAAAGATGTTCTCATGAGACATATCAAGTGGTTTATAAAGTATTAGAAACAGGGGTGTGTTTGTGAATGAATGACATGTGTATGTCGTGGTATTATGTTTATTGCAGGGGGGCGGCCTGCCTCAGGGGAGGCCTGCCTGGAGACACGGGGTCTGAGGAGGCCATGTGAGCGATGGCCCCTAGGCGTGGGATACCTTTTGAAGTGTACATGCTGTTTGGCACCTTGGCCGTTTGCGCCCGTCACAGCCCCCCATGCCAGCACTCATCCCCAGGTGCGAACCGCCTTTGATAGAGGGGGTGGGATGGATGGGCCTGGGGCGTGAAGATAAGGCACAGGAAGACTGCTGAATGGAGACACACTTATGTGGATTGCAGGGGGGCGACCGGCCTCAGGGGAGGCCTGCCTGGCGACACAGGGTCTGAGGAGGCCATGTGAGCAATGGCCCCTGGGTGTGGGATACCTTTTGAAGTGTACATGCTGTTTGGCACCTTGGCCGTTTGCGCCCGTCACAGCCCCCCATGCCAGCGCTCATCCACGGGTGCGAACCGCCTTTGATAGAGGGGGTGGGATGGATGGGCCTGGGGCGTGCAGATAAGGCACAGGAAGACTGCTGAATGGAGACACACTTATGTGGATTGCAGGCGGGCGGCCTGCCTCAGGGGAGGCCTGCCTGGAGACACAGGGTCTGAGTAGGCCATGTGAGCGATGGCCCCTGGGCATGGGATACCTTTGAAGTGTACATGCTGTTTGGCACCTTGGCCATTTGCGCCCGTCACTGCCCCCCATGCCAGTGCTCATCCCGGGTGCGAACCGCCTTTTGGCGTGCAGGCAAGTGTGTGGGAGCGAGGGGCCATCAGGCCCCTCTCATCCTTTACTTCTCAGTAGAAACTCGTACCAAGTGCCTCCAGTAGTGGGTTCGCCCCCTGCCCTTATGTGATGTTAACTTTGGATGGCACTTGCGTAGATGGGAACACTGAGCAGGTCACGGGGCATCCATTTTTGTACCCCCTTTCCACTCCATTTTGGTGACCAGGCCTCACTGCGATAGTACAGCGTGCAGAGCACATGGCCCACAGCCTCGTTCCCACTCTGACTGGAAAACTCCAGAGGTTATTGGCAACAGCTAATAAATGCATCACATCACTCTCTGAGATCACGGTCCTGCATGTGAACCGGCCTGAACCAAGCACATGGCTCGTTCATCTCCACAAACGTGTCCTTGCCCACGCACCCTCGCCAGTGGAAACTTACTGCCATTATGACCCTGTGTCCCTGCAAGGTATTCTCTTCATGTGCCAAACCACTGACCACGCCATGATGCCCACCTAGCAGATCCCCAACTAACATTAGACCCCTACTGCAGTACATCGTTGCCTATCAATAACAAATGCCACATACCGGAGATTGTTGTGAGCACAGACCGACACTTCAAACAGTGTATTATAGTGGTCAAGAACCTTGACCTAAGGCCTGTATAATCCAATGTTAATTGATAGTATAGATATATGTGTGACTTTTATAGAGACATAACCGACTGAAAGACTTTGAACAAGTGTTATTTAGTGCATGCATTATTGATAATATATTACGTTAGCTTAGATAGTGACCACCCCGCTACACAGCGACCTGAACTTCACCCATTCTGAGCACAGGTGTCTGACGTCCATCCTTGAATGAAGACACACTTGATTGATTTAAAAAATCGAAACAACCGTTGTTAAAATATATGTGTGTTTTATTTTGTAGCTTATTTTGATGACACAAAAATACAAAACTTTACACATTGTACAGTTCAGGTTGCAGCACAGCGAGAGAAAATCCCCTGTACTGACCGCTGTCACTCGGGAACGTTTCTCTTATGGCACGAAAGGCACAGGCGGGTATCACTCTTCGAACGCGGTATCCAAGCCTCCCGTGAAGCCACCATGTAAAGGAACGATAGGCCACCAGCCTGTACCACCTGTGAAAAGGAATGAAACAAACTGTTTTTAAATGACCAAGATAAGTTTAATAAACGTTTGTTGTCAATGACAATTCTTGTAACTAATGGCATTCTGCTCGGACAAATGCTATCTAGACACTGCACACTATTGAATGACTTTCATGCGTTACAATGATATGTATATGTAATTTTGGATATAGTAGAAGACCATGAAATGGGAATGGCATGACAAGCAGAGTATACTTACTCGTTACTCGGATTACGAGGACGAACAGTTGCGCGAAGTTTGTGCATAAGCACCATCATTATCCTCAACACAGACCGTGTGAGGCAGGCTGCCCTGAAGTCTGGCAGCTCGGTGATGCATTGCGGTCGTGGCTCACCTTCCGAAATGTAGGCCACGCATCCCGAGTTTTCAAAGCAGCAGTTCTCGTCCTCGGTTGGCATTAGCTCGCACCGATTGCATGTGCACCAGGTGGAAACACCATCCATGCGACTAGGTCCAGGCCCTTCAGCTGTTGAATCGTCCTCCCAACTGCCGTCCGAAGACCCGTCGTTTTCGCGTCTTTGCCTTTCCAGTAGTTCCTCCTCGGTATACTCGGGCTCGTACATGTAGGGCATTATTGTATCCATTGTGTGTTAAACAAACTAAAATAATTGATAGCGGTGGTACTGGTATCTGTTCACACGGGCTACAAGCAACGAAGGTAGCTGACCAGAGCACAGAAACGAGTCACAGAATACTCAAAGTAACACAGAGAGAGGAATGGAATCGAAAATCTGCTGCTGTGTCTTGTGAAACGGTCTGTTTATACTTATTGAGGAAAGAGGCGTCCTGTCATTTCCATCGCGACACGTCATTAGATGAATCACAGCGATTGTTGACACGAGACGTGCTTTGGCGTTGTGAAATGGGCGGTACGCGTCTACTGATGACAGGCTCAGGGGTGGGGGATATGATTTAGTGCCGCAAAAGCAGGTTAGTCAGGGTGATGGGGTAAATAAAAGGATTATCACAAAATGGCAGCTCCCTGGTGCCTGTTTTTGCGTGCGTTTAATGGACGAAAACTCGGGTAAGGTCCATAGGAAATTTTTCTAAAATCGAGCGACTTAGGCTTAAAAACACATGGCTGACCCTTAGGGGCAATAACATTTTTTGACCGAACCATTCCTTTAAAATAATGCAAGTCTTTGGCACACTAGGCCCTGGACTGAATAACCACATGCGTTTTGCATTACACTACACAACAGGAAGTCTTATTTTCTGAGCGCCGAGCTTCAAGGACGCAAGGTGGTTCATTGTTTGGGGAAAATCGAACAGTGGTGTTCACAGGGGCTCACTGCCTGACTATGCCTTGGTCTCCGAAAGGATTGGTTTTATGGAAAGTTGTTGCCTTTATGGCTTAGGGCAAAGTATATCTTGCACCCTCGATTTGTTGTTAGGGTTCCTGGTTGCGAGACAGTGATGTTTGAAAATGAATAATGTAAAACGTTTAAAGTTGTGCTCATGTTCTATTGTCCATTTTCTTTTGAATCATTCTCCCTGAACATTTTCTTTTTCTACCAACAGAAATCTGAATTAGCCCCTTGAATACCACTCCATCATAGACCCAATAACAACTATTGGAAGGCTAGGGTGATTTTCATCTCATTCTCATCATCTATCATACTTACATTGTTTCAGTTGTTTATCATTATTAAAGTCGTATGCATTTTTGAATTTGAATTTGTTTCTATATTTTTGTCTTTTTCTCACACCTGTATTTAAATGTGTATGGTGTGTCTTGCATCACTCTTGCAGTGTTCAGACTGGAGTTTAGTCAAGATACCAGTAGCAGAACAGTAGTAGATCCATAGGTATATTTGAAAGCTTTTGGTTCACTGCTGCCCATTAATACCTAGGGATTTTGATGAAGGAGAGGTATGGCCCATGAAAGACTTTGGATTCTCTCCTATCTCTTCCTAAAGTTAATGTGAGCCAGATGCACACCCTATATGTAATACTTTAAGGGATGTTTATTCTTGCCTACCAAAGAGGTAAATCTCAGTAAATCATTGCTTACCAAAGGTTGCATAGAATTAATAATAAGAGATGCAGCAGCTTTTGAAGATGTAATACAATGAAGCAAAGAGCTTTGTCACAGCTAGCATTTATCTTGTGGTAATTATTCTCTCTAAAGGTCTTTCGAACAAGAGTCTTTACTAGGTGAGCACCGTGGATGAAGCTCTGAGAACATTACTCAAAAGAGGTGCATTTTTGCTTGGAAGGGACACACACACACACACACACACACACTGTGCTGCAAAAAGATGTTCCTCTTCACATGCTTTCACACAATAAGAGTGGATCCTCGGCAAAATGAACAATTTTAAAACATCCACTTCAAAGGATGTTTACCTATTCAGTTAAACATTGGATGAAATCAGTATTGTTCTTTATTGTGTCCTGTTTTGTTTATTTCTCTGCCAGAGATGAAAGTACTTCACTATCCCCTTTATCCTTTGAAACAAAAATCCTAAATGAGTTTCTAGAGAACATGGGATGAGCTTGAAATGCATGGATAGTGGATCCCTTGATGCCATTGCTCTTCAAACCATTTATCACAAGAAGATCTCAACCCCTTTAGATAATTTAATTTAAATAGCAATTTCTGGTTACAACAAACGATAAGTTTGCATTTCAGAAACAATGCATTTGCAAAAGTGTCACGATTTTAAAATGCATCTGCTGGATCCTGTTAGGTATAAAAAAAGCTTTGGCATGGATTAATGGTAATGGCCAATCAGGTGGAAGACCTGTAACAGAATAGGAAGTGAATACTAGTCCCTCTGCAGTGTTTACCAAGCAGAACATTGTTCAGGCTGCTTTACGTGACAACTCAAAAAGAGCCGAATTAATTTCTAGTCACAACTGAGGTTAGGTTCATTGATTTTATAAAATAAATGTTATTAGGCTCGAGCTGAAACGTATACGATTAACAGGAAATCATTTCTTTCTTACTGTTTGACTCGTGTTAAAAACATAAGCAGAAGTCCAATAATCAGCGTGTAATTGTGCTACAATACAGAGTCAGGGAGCCAGTCAGCCAATTCATGTTTACCAGGTTGTTTTGACTTGTAAATCCTAATCCCACTTTCCCCTGTCTCCCCTCTACATCTCCTACCACCTTACACTACATCAGGGATGTCATGTGGGGATCGCCACTGGTCACAACTATGTTCCCTGGCAATTCCTATGTGACCCCGGCACTGCCTCTGCGACCCCTGGTTATGGGCGGTGGCTCAGAATAAAAAAAAAATATATCTCCTTTTGAAGTCACTCTGACCATAACGAAAATATTTTTTTTTAAAATCAGTCAGAGTTACTGCAAAAGAATGGATTTCTCTTTTTAAATCTGCGTCCCCCTCCAGGATTGCGTGCGTGCTGGAGCATGGGAGACAGAGACCTGCTGGCAGAGGAGGAACAACGGATTCGGTAAAGTAAGGACATGTATTTTTTAATTGTAAGAGTGCATGTGTGTATTTATCATGTGAGCTAGATGAATGTATATTATGTACCTATGTGTATATATTATGTAATGTGTGGGAATGTGTGAGTGTATGATGTATGGGTGGCGGAGTGGGCGTTTGGGATCTTTATTACTCCTATTACTACTCTTCTTCGTCCCAGTGTGTGCCTATAAAGCACCTTGCCTCATACATAAGTACTGGGATTGAGGGTGAAGGACGTGGAGATAATGCTGAGCCGAGGAGCTGATTTTGGGGTTTGGAGGAGAGTGGTGGGGAGAGAGGATGTGTGGAAAGGTTGGGTCAGGAGAGGGGTGCACTAATACATAATGGTCATCAATGATAAAGTAGGCATGACGTGTTATTAGTGGCTAGACTGGCATTGGCTACAGCCAGTCTAGCCCTTTCTTACTGTGTCATGGCATATTTTTCTGGTAATCTATCATAAAATAAGCATGGGAATTGTTATCACATGATTAGATTGGCATTCTGGTGCCACCAGTCTAGGTATTTCTTACTGTGGCATGGCATTTTTTACTGTCAATCATCAAGGCTAAAGCAAACATCATAAGTGTTATTGCATGTCTGGCCTACATTGTGAGGCCAGTTTTGACATGTTTTCTTACTGTGGCAGTGCATTTTTAATAGCAAAGTGGTAAAATAGCTTAGCAGGTTGAGCACTTGCTGCTGCAATCCATGTGTGCTCTGCAGGTCGCAGGTTTTAATCCCTATAAGCCCAACTCAGCCTTTTATTCTCCCAAGGTTGCTTAATTAGTAACTTCGCTTGGGATGATAATTGTATGTAAATATGTGCTATATATAGCACTTTGGCATTGCACTATGTAATAACAAATCATGTTCATGAATTAAAGCATTCATGCTCCTGTGCATTGTTTCTGACTTGCATATGTTGAATTTGTGGATACTGTATTTTCGCAGCAACTGGCTCTACTTATCATACACTGACAATACATCAGCTACAGCTCTAATCGGCATAATATAGAAGTGACTGGCCATACAATCCTGAAGTGGCATATCTATGGAAAGTCCTCGGCCTATGTTGATTCTATTGGTTCTAACACTATTCTATCATGACGTTATTCATGCCATATGAAGGCAGCACTCTTGTTAAAATGTGGTTGGTATCTAAAATATTCCTGCCTGCTTTCTTACCTATTTGATATTTTAAACATTGCATCATGTGACAACAGACATTTTTGTGGTCGGTCTCAGGTAGGTATAATGCACTATACCAAGGTATGCATACCTTTTTAACCCAGCCATATTCACAAAATTCAGACCCCAATCCCACTGATCAAATTTGTGCTCAAAGTCTGCCTTTAGCCGATAATAATCCCAGTCCCAATCCGGGGTCCATACTATGGTCTTGAATATCTTCACAGCACTATTGGAAATTATTTTATGCCCGCAACACACCACCCATTATGTCACCAGGGTTAAAGAGTAACTGATGCCATATGGTTTAAATTTCATGTGACATCAGCTCCTCAGGTGTGTGATGTCATTTCTGCTACCCCTAGCATTTTGGTGAATCAACATCCATGCACTACACACACAATCCCCATAAAGACGGCCACCACAAGACTAGCCGTTAGCACATGAGCACTAACCGAGCCACAACTAAGTTCTCCTCTTTAGCCCTGTCCCACTCACCCAAATCAGCGAATAGCCAGACCCAAAGTGAGTGTAGTCTATCAGATCTTGGGCTCTTCCCTATGGATGACATACTCCCATGTTTCACCGCCAAACCCATAAAAAGCAGATTGGCATTCATGAACCAAGTACTTTGGAACTGCAGCCATCAACACCACAGGTTTCACATCTGCCTTTCCCACTGTCCCACTAATGAACCCAATCCCCCTTTTTTCTTACAGAGCCAAGTGCAGTGAGATCACCAATAGACGCAGACGGGTGGGCTACAAGACCACTTAATTTAATTTGCTTTGAAAACATGATCATACAATAAAAATGAGCAGAAGTGAATACAAAAATGTTGGCATTACACATATAATACTTCACATATAATACAATAATTGTTATTTCATATAATACAAGGCTAACTAGCATTCTAAAATCATGCAATTGTTTTCCCAATTCATCTGCCTGATTTGCACCTGATCCATGCTGTGGTTTCAAAATTATCAACATCAGAAATAGTATTTCTGGTGTCACACAACACTTATCACTATATCAGAACACCCAAATGAAATCTAAAACCATATAGACTCCCGGAATCCTGTAAACAGGTAGTGGTTGAGTAAGTGAATAAAGTGCTATGGGCAAATATCATCAAACCCTCTTCAAGCCCATGGTCCTCCCCTATAGTAATGGTCACAAAACCTTCCCATTCGTGGAGGTTTTGCATAGGCTTCTGCCAAGGTAATGCCATCTCTGGAATCAATGACTATCCCATGCCACGCATCGACAAATTGATTGACAAACAGGGACATGTCACCTTTCTATCAACCCTAGATTTAACTAAGGGGTACTGGCAGGTCCCAGTACATGGACCTGATGAGGAAAAGACAGCTTTCTCAACGCCCCTGGGACTATTCCAGTTCAAAGTCCTCCCTTTTGGCTTACTCAGGGCCCCTGCCATGTTCCAATGACTTATGGACAGAATATTACAGCCCTACTCTGATTTCTGTGGGGCTACATTGACGATATAGTCATGTATAGTAAAACTTGGCAAGACAATTTTTTTCATCTCTTTAATAGGAGAGCCCTCAGAGATGCCGGCTTAACTACCAATCCATCTAAATGCAAGCTGGCTCAATCAGCCCTGAAATATCTTGGCTTCTTTGTAGGGAAGAGTAGTGCCCAACCTCAACGCGAGAAAGTGAAGGCCGTCCTAGATACCCCTACACCTAAAAATAAAAGAGACCTCAGAGCATTCTTATGGCTAATCAGTTATTACCGTAGGTTTATCCCTAACTTCTTGGACAGGACAGCTAGGCAGAAAGACAAATTAAAGAACGCCAAACCCCAGAAAATTAATTGGACTGATGAGGATGATGTATGATACAACAACCTAAAACAAACCCTGTGCCAGACCCGATGTCACTAATATCGGTTATATCTTCTTCTTCGGATGAAATAGCAGATTCTCCCCCTTCCCCCAACTCCTCACCTTCCACTTTTTTCTTGATCTTCCCTTCCTTACGTCTTGGAGGCTTCTCTTTTTTCTTGTGAAGATAAGGACACACTCGATAGGATGCCACCGTGCCACTAAGATAGGGGCAACAGAGGTTATCCCACCGAGAGCGCCTCACAAGGGTAAAAAGCCAGAAGGCACAAAAACCCCTAGAAATAGTATTTCAGGTGGATGATCGAAGAAGGCAAGTGCGCTGATGGAAGAAGAATCCGGTAAGCAGGCACGGGTCTGGTAGGCAGAGGTTCCAAATAGGTACAAGGGCTAGGCACAGGCAGTCCGGTAAGCAGGCACGGGTCTGGTAGGCAGAGGTTCCAAATAGGTACAAGGGATAGGCACAGGCAGTCCGGTAAGCAGGCCCGGGACTGGTAGGCAGAGGTTCCAAATAGGTACAAGGGATAGGCACAGGCAGTCCGGTAAGCAGGCACGGGTCTGGAAGGCAGAGGTTCCAAATAGGTACAAGGGATAGGCACAGGCAGTCCGGTAAGCAGACTTGGGTCTGGTAGACAGAGGTTCCAAATAGGTACAAGGGCTAGAGAAAGGAGGCGGAAGAAACAGGGAAGGGAGGAAAAGGGGAGGAAAAGGAATGAAGCAAGCAAAGGCACAGGGAAAAAGGCGAAAGTAAGGAAAATCAAGGACAAGGCACTGCGCAAGGCAGGGTAACAAAAGGGTGGAACACTGCTGTGTGGGAACAGCGAAAACGAAAAGCAGAAAAGCAGGATATCACCAGTAACGGGAGCGGCAGCAACACAGGAGGGAACCCGGAAACGTTGCAACGCGTATGCGACCCGGAAGTGGAGTGCTTTATACTTCCGGGTCACGCTCGTGTGCAACGACTAGAGCAGTGCGGGGAAAAGATGAGGAGTGAAATGCTACGGAGGACAGAAACACCAGCGATTCCACACACGCCATCCCCGCCGCGGCATGACAGTATGCCCCCTCCTAGGGAGGCCTCCCCCAGGTTTACCTGGATGAAAGTGATAAAACCTGCGAACCAAAAGCGGGGCATGTACATGAGAGGCTGGTTCCCAAGAGTTTTCTGACCAGTGATACCCCTTCCACCGTACCAGGAATTCCAGCCGTCCCCGGCGGTATCGGGAGTCACAGATTTGGGCTACTTCAAATTCCTGCTGGGTCGAAGTAGCAGGCAAGGGGGTTTTCTTTTCTTTACGGGACCAGATGTCTGCATGGAATGGTTTCAGTTGTGAGGCATGAAACACAGGGAGAACTCTCTGAAGGCTCTTGGGTAGTTTTAGATGAAAAGCTACCGGGTTGATAGCTTGGGTGATCTCGTAAGAACCCAGAAACCTAGGGGAGAGTTTGGAAGGGTGTACCCATTGTGGTAGGTATCTTGTGGACAACATGACCTGAGAACCCACACCCCAATCAGGAACTGGCTTACAATGTTTGTCGGCCTGGCCTTTGTATCTCATTTGTGCTTCGCTAAGGTTGTGTTTAGCCTGCAGGTGAACGTCTCTCAACAAGGCGAGAGTGGAATCAACTGTGGGTAAGGCGGTGGTGACATTAGAGACCGGCAGTATGGACCGGGGATGGTAGCCATAACTGCAGAAAAAAAGGGGTGAAACCGAGAGTAGTATGAAAGGAGTTATTGTAGGAGAACTCTGCCAGATGCAGTAGAGAAACCCAGTTATCCTGTTGAAGGTTCACATAACATCGCAGGTACTGCTCTAAGGTGGCATTTAGACGTTCCGTCTGTCCGTTGGACTGAGGGTGGAACCCGGACGTTAGAGCTCTCTCTATACCCAAACGGCTGCAGACATTCTTCCAGAATCGGGAGGTGTATTGGCTACCTCGATCAGAGATGATTTTCTTAGGCACCCCGTGGAGACCGAAGACATCCTTGATAAATGTCTCGGCCATAGCTGCTGCTGTCGGTACACCTGGTAACGGGGAGAAGTGAGCCATTTTAGTGAAGAAATCGATCACCACCATAATACATGTGAACCCTTGGGAAGGAGGCAAGTCCACGATGAAATCGGTAGAAACGACTTCCCAAGGACCGTTTGGAACAGGAATAGGTTCCAAAAGTTCCTAAAAGGAAAAGGTCTAAGACGGGAACTCTTGCTGTGCTTGTGTGTGTGTCACGCAGGATTGAACATAACAGGCCACGTCTTGTCTCATCTCCGGCCAATAGAAGTGCCTCTGCAGATAATCCAAAGTGCCCTTGGTACCTCGATGACCTGCCAACTTGGAGTCGTGACACCAATTCAACGCCAATTTCCGAAATTCAGGAGTGGGTAGATATAGTTTGCCTTCCACAAAGTAGAGTCCTTCCTTGATGTCGTAGACGATGTCTTGTGGGTGTCTCTCGGATTCAAAACCGCCTTTGGAAGCATCTTTCACTTGCCTTAAGAACGTGGACAGTACTCCTATTCGTCTTGGCAAAGGCAACATCAGATTGTGTGTCCTGTCGGATTCGGTCACATAGTCTCCTCTGGGAGACAGAAAGTCTGCGACAAGATTCTGTTGCCCTGGGATGTACGTAATGTCGAAATCGAACTGGGCAAAGAAGTGAGCCCAACGTGCTTGACGTGTGTTGTAGCACTCGAACTGCCGCAGGACTTGCAGGTTCTTGTGATCGGTTCTAATGGAAAATGGTTGTTTACCTCCTTGTAGGAGGTGACGCCACTCCAAACAGGCTGACTTCATGGCCAGTAATTCACGCTCTATGACTGAGTAGTTCCTTTGGCTGACGTTGAGAGTTTTGGAAAAATAGGAGACTGGATGTTCCACTCCTTGATGTTCCTGCAAAAGAACTGCCCCCATAGCTGACGACACAGACAGAGTTGCGTAAGGACTAGGAATGACCCCTCGGGAGTGCGTCCCAACACTCACCGAGGGCGCTCGTTTCCCGAACGCCTCGGAGGGACATCTGGACAGTCCCGTAACAGATGGCTAGAGGCTCCACAGTACATACACATATTGCCATCCCTTCGTCTCTTTCGTTCTTCTGGGGTGAGTGGTGCACGAGCAGTACCGATCTGCATCGGTTCCTCTTTGCCTTGGCGTGGAGGTGGTAGAGAAGAAGGCGACTGGGTTTCTAGGGGAGGGAGACTGTAGAGTTTGTTCTTTTTTCGTTCTGACCGTCGTTTCGAGAGCCGTAAATAAATCCGAAGGGTGGCCGTGATGAGATCAGAAAAGGATGACGGATGGGTGATACGTGCCAGTTCGTCCTTGAGATCCTCTCTCAACACTCAACAGAAAATGGCGTATTGAGCCTGTTCCTGCCAGCCAGCTTCAGCGGCTATCTGTTTGAATGTAGTGATGTAGGAGAGAAGGTCTGTGCTTCCTTGGCGGATGTCTAAGAGGTCCTCAGAGGCCAGAAAAGTGCTTTCAGTGCGTAGAAACGTTTGCTGCAGCAGGGTCTTGAAATCCTCATAGTTCTGCAGCACAGGAGCTGGTTGATTTACCAAAGGGGTGGCCCACGCCAGGGCATTACCCGTCATGTGGGTAATGATGAATCCGACCTTGGCATGATCTGATGCGAACGTCTGCGGGCGGAAGGAAAAGTGGAGATTGCAGGCATCCAAGAACTCCTTGACTCACTTCGGCGATCCATCAAATTTGCCTGAGACCAAAGGGAGCGAAGGTAGGTCTGCAGAGGGCCGCTCCCGTTCAGTCATTCTTAACTGCAATGCTGCGTTGGCTGTCTTAAGGTTCTGGACCTCCAAGTTAAGTTTTTGGACGGCAGCTACAAGTTCCTGTACTTGCTGGGGGGTTGCCATCTTAGTTTCTTGTTGGCGTTGCAAACTGTCACTAATGTCGGTTATATCTTCTTCTTTGGATGAAATAGCAGATTCTCCCCTTTCCCCCAACTCCTCACCTTCCACTTTCTTCTTGATCTTCCCTTCCTTAAGTCTTGGAGGCTTCTCTTTTTTCTTGTGAAGATAAGGACGCCCTCGATAGGATGCCACCGTGCCACTAAGATAGGGGCAACGGTGGTTATCCCACCGAGAGCGCCTCACAGGGGGAAAAAGCCAGAAGGCACAAAAACCCCTAGAAGTAGTATTTCAGGTGGATGATCGAAGAAGGCAAGTGCGCTGATGGAAGAACAATCCGGTAAGCAGGCACGGGTCTGGTAGGCAGAGGTTCCAAATAGATACAAGGGATAGGCACAGGCAGTCCGGTAAGCAGGCACGGGTCTGGTAGGCAGAGGTTCCAAATAGGTACAAGGGATAGGCACAGGCAGTCCGGTAAGCAGGCACGGGACTGGTAGGCAGAGGTTCCAAATAGGTACAAGGGATAGGCGCAGGCAGTCTGGTAAGCAGGCACGGGTCTGGTAGGCAGAGGTTTCAAATAGGTACAAGGGATAGGCACAGGCAGTCCGGTAAGCAGGCACGGGTCTGGTAGGCAAAGGTTCCAAGGAGGCGGAAGAAACAGGGAAGGGAGGAAAAGGGGAGGAAAAGGAACGAAGCAAGCAAAGGCACAGGGAAAAAGGTGAAAGTAAGGAAAATCAAGGACAAGGCACTGTGCAAGGCAAGGTAACAAAAGGGTGGAACACTGCTGTGTGGGAACAGCGAAAACGAAAAGCAGAAAAGTAGGATATCACCAGTAACGGGAGCGGCAGCAACACAGGAGGGAACCCGGAAACGTTGCAACGCGTATGCGACCCGGAAGTGGAGTGCTTTATACTTCCGGGTCACGCTCGCGTGCAACGACTAGAGCGGTGCGGGGAAAAGACGAGGAGTGAAATGCTACGGCGGACAGAAACGCCAGCGATTCCACACACGCCATCCCCGCCGCGGCATGACACCCAAACCTAGAGGAAGTAGATTTCTCAATGGAGTTTGTGCTGCAAACAAACACCTCCCTTACAGGGTTAGGAGCAGTCTTGTCACAAATTTGCAACAGATTGGAACACCCTATCCTTTTAACCAGTTGCAAACTCTTCCCACGTGAACAAAATTACTCTGTGCTGGAATTAGAGGCCCTTGCCATCATGCGGGCCATTATCCACCTTAGATACTACCTCCTAGGAAGGAAGGTCACACTCGTCACAGATCTTTCTCCATTAATTTGGATTAGCCAGCGGAAAGATTATAATTCTCAAGTCATGCAATGGTTCTTAGACCTGCAACCCTACTGTTTCACTGTGGAGCACTGAAAAGGCAAAGACCAAGGAAGCGTGCATTTCCTTTGTCGGTTTCCTTGTGAAACAGATGCGGCTACATCGCATAGGGGAAGGGTTTGTGAGAAACCTGAAGGTGTTGTCACCCTGTAGTCCCTGGGGATCTGTCATCTAGGTCGCCAGGAAACAGCCATCACTTTTGCATCCAGTTCCTGGGTGTGGACCAGTGCGGGAGGATCACCCGGGTGAGGGGCCTTCGGGAGTGGGTGTGGGACACTAGATGGCAAGACTTGGTATCCCCTTCTAGATCACACCTTTAGCCCATCCTACCAGGTAGGATATTTAGGAACACAACCACCCTCCCCCTTTTTCACAACATAAACACTTTTTCACAGACAGATCGCTATGAAAGAAAACGGACTAACACCCGAGCCGTATACCTGACATGTCCCAATACAATAGTCAGGCAGAGCCAGGCAATTACTGACCATCACACACACCTGACTTCCATTACACCTCCCCACACAGATAAAAGGTGGAGCACGGGAGCACACTCTGATCAAGGCAAAGCACACATGCAAGCAGCAGTTCCAAGAGGGCAGTTTAACACAAGGAGAAAAAACGCAAAACAGAAGGGGATCGCAAGAGGGAAGTCCCCTTGGCCTTTTCGACGACGAACCATTACTTTCATGAACCCTCAAGAATAGGAAGCGTAAGACCAGGAAACAAGGCTGAAGAATCCTGTGTTATGTGTCAGCGGTACCTGGGGGGGGTCTCCTGTGTCGATAGTCAAGGCGGGGAAAAACGCTTGCTGCCTTGGTACTGTCCTTGGCTCCTACAACAAAGCAGCACCACTGAAATCAACACAGCAGGTGAGTTGGGAGACTGATACCAAACAGGTCAGTGTTGAAGCCAAGGTTGCAAGCAGCAACATTGTATGGTGAACGCAAATCCGAACAGTGTATGCAATGTATGTGATAACCAACGCAAGTAAAAAGTGAACAACAGATGAGTGATTGAACTTTGAAACTGAGCTACGATGCCCTTGACAGAGTGGTAAGGCACCGCGTGGGTGCTCATTCGAAAGTCTCTGTAGAGTGTCCAACTGAGAGTTAAGAAAGGTGAAAGATTGGCAAAAGGAATGATACATCGAAGTGGTCCTGCAAAGGGTCAAGAAAAATACTATGCACAATCGAAAGTCTTCGAAGTTGATACTACCAAGCAAGTTGATGACAAAATAGATAAAGTCGGCCCGAGCCCGGCAGAGGGAGACTGATAGAACATTGTGTTGAAAGGGATCTGAGTTTGGCAGAGGAAGATCCGGGGTGAATAGAAAATCACTAGAGAAATCGAGGATATTGAATTGAAGTGGATCTGAGCCCGGCAGAGTGGGATGAGTGTACAGGAATACACCTGAAAAGTTGAACATTGTGTCAAAAGGGGATCTGAGCCTGACTGAGGGGGATCTGAGGTGAATTGTGAATCACCTGAGAAATTGAGTATGTGTGAAAACAAGTTATTGTTTGTTTGTCGCCTCAGAACCTCTGAGTGAAGAGATACCACCCGGCTAATAGCGTTACTGCCACCCGGTCTGGCGCTATTAGAGATGGATCAAGGGTTGGGCAGTAATGGGTCTTCCCCATTCGCCATTGGGTCCATTGGGAATTTTTGTCGCTAATAGCGCCTGAAAAGGGGCGTTAAATTGGTGCATTTACCCCCAGGTTAGAGCTTAGAGCTGGGGGTAAATGCTGCCAGACTCGTGATTGGGCAGACCCTAGAATGAAGTGGTAATAGCGTTACCAGCAAATTTAAGGGCTACTGCCCAACTCATGATGAGGCCCTTTGAAAGGCAAATAGATTTGTTTGTTTGTTTTTTTTTCTTATATAGCGCACCAAACCCAAGGGTCACAATAATTATATGCAATACAGTAAAAGTTACATCAGTACTATGCAAAAATATACAATGTGAGTAAAAGATACAGTAATATACGCAGAGGAATATACAGTATTATACCAGTAAATACAAGGTGAGGGGATATACAATATCTACAGGTTCATCACACAACTTGAAGCACGATTGCGGCAGGCCTAGGCGTCCAGTTGGATTGCCAAACCTAAGCTGAGGGCATAGTCGGGAGGATAGCTAGGTCTTAATTTCACAATAGTACAAGGTGGTCATTAGTTTGAATGCGAGAACAGAAAGGTTTTTAATTTGTTCCGGAATGAGAGAAACATAGGGTCAGACCTTAGTGCAGATGGTAGCTTGTTCCAGGTCTTCGCTGCAAGCATTGGAAAACTGCAGCCTCCTACTTTGTTAAGTTTGAATTTCGAATGTTAAAACAGTGGGCATAGTTGGTTCTAGTAGGTCTAGTGGACTCTTTTCTAGAAAATGTGACCATCAGATACTTAGATGCAGAGTTATTTAGGCACTTATGAGTGATCATGAGCGTTCTAAAGGTGATCCTATCTTGGATATGGAACCAATGGGTGTTGCGTCTGATTTGTGAAATCTGGTTGGAGCAAGAAATATTTAGGGCAGTTCTGAGAACATTGTTTTGCAATACTTGTAACTTGTGAAGGTTCCTCTGGCTGACTAACAATAGTCCAGTTTGGACAATATAATGGCTCTTGCAAGGGTCATGGAACTATTGATAGACAAGAATGGTCTGCATGCATTTATTCGTTTTGAAGTGTAGGCCGTTGAGGATGCAGTGGCATTGGTTTGTATTTGAAGAGTTATGGCAGAATCTAGGTAGAAGCCTAGGGTTTTTGATTCTTGTCAACTTTTATGTGGTTACCATCAATGTTGAAGGAGGAATATTTGGGACCTAGCTTGTTGAGTCTTAACTTGGATCCAATGTGTGGGAGCTCAGTTTTGTCATTCTTAAGATAAAGGCCATGTTTGGCCATCCAAGCCTGGATTTTGCTGTAGATTTTGTTTAGGATAATGGAGTGTGATTGGTATTCACCTGATAGAGTGATGGGTATCTGTGTATCATCAGCGTAATTAGTGTATGATATGTCTAGATCGTCGAACAGAATCTTAGTGAATATATTGCAGACGTTAGGGGAGACGCAAGAGCCTTCTGGGACTCCACATCTGATGGGGGATGGATCAGCTGAAGCAATTGGGGAGAAAACCCTCATGGATCCGTCCGTTAGGAAGGAGTTGACCAAGGCTGGAGCTTTATTGGAGAAAGAAGCAACTGAGGAAAGGTGGTTAGTTAAGAAGTTGTGGTCAACTAAATCGAATGCTGCTGACAAATCCAATAGGAGAAGTAAGGCAGGCTTTCCATTGTCCCTTGCCTCATCCATTTGGATTTTTAGATCCAATAGGGCTGTTTCTTTTCCCATGCCTTGGTCTCAATCCGGATTGTCTGAGGCCTAGGAGATTATTGGTCTCGAGATGATTTTGTATCTGGACATAAGCGGCCTTGTCTGAGATTTTTAGGAGGAACGGCACAGTGGTGACTGGCCTGAAATTGGTGGAAATATAAGGATCAAGTTTCGGTTTTTTGATGAGGTGCATAATGTTATGAAGATGCGACGGAGGCAGGTAAGCTTGTAATATAGGTTTATTAAGTATATAAGTAAGAAAAGAAGACCCCACATCTCATGGGCTCCCTTCCCTTCAGCTCTCTCCTCCAACTATCAATCCTCGAACTATAACAAGAAACCTGCACCAACATTCCATGACATCATAATGCATAGCTCTTTCACACTAGAGGTTTCTTGCATTACCTTTCATATAGGAAGAACTCCTCCCCTAAGAAGAAGCAACATAACACATCTTCCCCCTTTTCTCTTTTTTTTTTTTTATATATATCATCAGATTAGTTCACTTTTCATAAAACTGGTTTTAAAACAAACTGCCATGAATGGCTCAGTTACCATCCCCAGGTTCCTCTCCTGGGCATTGCCCACACATGACTCTCACGTGTGGCCTCTCTTCACAGAGGCAACTCTATTTTTATTCCACACTTGTCCACCAGCAACTCGCACTTCCCCTTTCATGACTGCCACCACTCTGACAGGATCCGAATAAAGGGGCTCACCTTTCCTCCTTATCACTCCTCTCTTTATCCTGACCCAGTCACCACACTCCACACGTAACTCCTTCTTTCCTCTCCTCAAATTCTCACGTTTGACCCACTCTGACTTCTTCCTCACTAATGATCTTCTCACTTCGTCCACAACAAGATCGGTCTCCCTACATCTTCCTAGCCATGGCGGACAAGCCATAGAGTATGGCTTCCTTCCCTCATGAGCTCAAACGGGCATAGACCAGTTGTAGAATGTGGTGCCATCCTCAAAGCCCACATCCTATTCTGTATCAAGGCTACCTTATCTAAACCACATTCTTCTCCCATACGCACACTCTCCATCACACACCTATTCATTCTCTCAACTACACCATTTGACTCGGGATGGTACAATGAAGTCCTTTTGTGACCAACTCCACACTTCCTCAAATAGTTAGAGAATCTTTCTCCAATAAACTGGGGACCATTGTCGGTCAATACAGTCTCAGGCAAACCCTCACTTGCAAAAATCTCCTGTAGAACCTTTATCATACACTCACCCGTGATGTCCCTCACTATCTTAAAGTCTACCCATCTGGAAAATAGATCCACCACCAGAACAATATACTTACCACGAGCATAACCAAGTTCCACGGGACCAAGTATGTCCATGGCAATATCACACCATATCCTGGACGGAAGACCGACGTCCACTAATGGTTGTTTTCTGGCCACCACTCCCTTTCCACTCTTAACACAAAACTGGCAATTTGCCAGACAACTTTCCACCTCTTTGTCAAAACACGGCCACCAATAATCTTCTCTTAATACTCCTTTGGTCTTGGTTATCCCTATATGACCGATATGTGCTAGATCAACCACTTTCTTCCTTAATCCTATCGGGACCACTGCCCTACCCCATCTGAACAAAATATTATCACTAACGGACAATTCATCCTTCACCTCCCAATATGGCTTCATTTCTTCCGCCAATTCCACCTTATTGGGCCAAGCTGTAGATTCAACATATGTAATCACCCTCCTTATGATATTGTCTCTTTCCACTTCGTCCAACCACTCCTGCTTGGACACAATACCATCAGTGTTGACAAACACTAACTCCATCTCCTCACTCTCCATACTTTCGGGACCTGCCACCCTTATCCTAGATAAACTGTCCGCCAAAACATTCTCCCTACCGGGTATGACCTCCATCCTAAAACAATGTGTTTGCATCCTGGTAACCCAGCCTGCCACTCTCCGAGAAACTTTGTCAAGGCCTTTATTTTCAAAAATTGCTTTTAAGGGTTTATGATCCGTTCGTATCACAAACTCCACTCCCCACACAAAATTTCTGAATCGTTCCACAGCCCAAAAACATGCCAGTGCCTCCTTTTCTAATACAGAATATCTTAACTCCGCTCCCTTGAGGCCCCTCGAGGCATGGGCAATTACCTCTTCAGAACCATCTTCTTGCTTCTGGGATAACACAGCTCCCAGTCCGCTTTCACTCGCATCTACTGTGATTATGGTTAGCTTCCTCGTGTCAAAGCATCCTAATGGTCTGGCCATGTTTATTTCTTCCTTTATCCTGTTAAACTCCATGTCACACTGGCTATTCCATACAAAATCGGCACCCTTCTTAAGAATCTTTCTCATCTCCTGTACCTTGTCAGCATAGTTTATCACAAATTTGTGGTAAAATTCCGTCATCCCAAGAAAAGAGCGTAGCTCATTCTTGCTTTTCGGTTTCTCAATACTCTTAATAGAATTCACCATGTCTTCCTTGGGCTTAACTCCATCTCCCGACACTTCATGTCCCAGATAATCCACTTTCGTCTCCGCAAACACACACTTCTCACCTCTCAAAGTAATACCTCTCTCCTCAAATATCCTCAAAACCTTCCGTAGGTTCCTGTCATGTTCTTCCATTGTGACACCACTCACCAACACATCATCCTGAAAACAGAACACTCCCTTAAGACCCTTCAACAACCGATCCATGATCTTCTGAAATACAGATGAAGCGGACGCCAGCCCAAACGGCATCCTCCTAAATTGAAAAACACCTTCATGCGTCACAAAAGCAGTAACCTTCCTACATGCCTCCACCAATTCGACCTGATGATAAGCTGATGTCATGTCTAACTTAGAAAAATATCTTCCTCCCCCCACCATGGTCAATAGTTCACCCATGTTCGGTAGCGGGTGTCTGTCTACTAACACACACTTATTCAATTCGCGCATATCAACACACAACCTTATGTCTCCTGAACTTTTCTTCACAATTACCACTGGGGATACCCATTCAACCCCCCAGCTCTCTCAATCACACCTGACTCCAATAGCTTCTGTAATTCCCTTCTCACATTCTCCCTTATAGCAAGAGGCACTGGTCTGAGTTTCGCCACGACAGGTATACTGCCCCTTTTTAATGTTACCTGATGTTGAAACCCTCTTATCCTTCCCAACTTCTCATTGAATACTTTCCCACAATCCGACATATACCTGTTGTGACACACAGACACTTCGGATATTTGCAGTACTTGCTCTGGGTGATTGGGATCGAGTCTGATCCCTAAATTCTTTTGTTCTCTCCATCCTAACAAAGATTGCCCCTTCCTAGTAACATACACTTTGCCATCACAACTGCGTCCCTTAAATTCAAATCTACTCCATACATAACCCAATAAATCAATTCGATCTTGGTTGTACCCTCCTGGTTTTATATCAGGCTCTAACAACTCAGATACTACCCCTTTCATTTCGCACTCAAAGGCAACCCTGGATATTAAAGTTATCTTTGACCCTGAATCAGCCATCATTGATACTTCACGCCCATTCACTGTCACCACAGCATAGGGCCGTTCACAATCATCGGGATCCCCACCATTTGTAACAACATTAACAGTATTCACGATAACATTTTGTAATGGCACCACAACTTCGTCTTCAGATGATCTCCCATCTTCTTCCTCATTCACATATAGGACTGTCCGTTGGCCTGACTGTCCAAATTGGTAGTTCTTGCAGCATGATGCTAAATGCCCTCTCCTTTTGCATTTTGAGCACGTACTCTTTCGCCCTGGACATACAACAGAGGATGCAAAGTGTGTTGCACTAGCACACCGATAACATAGCCTTTCGTCCTTCCTATCTTCTTTTTTCTCATATCTCTGCATCGACTCTTGATTCTTCCTCTCTTAGGGATTACTCCTCCCTGACAATCTGTTCTTTCCTCTCCTTTTGTTCTTCCCCTCGGCCACAGACAATACCTCCGGCTTATTTTCTTTGGGCTCCCCTCCTTCAGATTTGGAGAGTTTGGCCACACATGCCAAGGAATGCTCCACACGTTTTGCCAAATCCAGTACTTCATCTAAACTTGGCTCATCCTTTAGCCACAATTCCTCTCTTATCTTATTCGACCTACAATGTGTCATGAATTGATCACGAATATGTTCATCGAAATTTCCCTGAAACTTGCATGTAAGGGCCAGATGACGCAACGCAGTCACATAATCCTCAACAGATTCACTCTGGGCTTGTGTGCGCATCCGGAAATTGTACCTCTCCAAAATCGTGCTCCTCTTTGGATTAAAATGCTTATCAAGTCTCACCAATGCAGACTCAAACTCATTTAATTCATCCCCACTTCCGTCATTTGCAAGTTGGGGTAGAGTTTCAAAAATTCTCTGGCCCTCGAAGCCCAAAAAATGCAACAGCAATGCTACCTTCCTCTCGCCGGAATAGGCCGTTCCGCCAGCTGCTTTCATGTAGTGCAGAAAACCCTTGCGCCATTGTGGCCATGCGATCCTCGCCGTGCCTGGGGCAGGCATAAAAATGGGGGGACCCGATATCCCTGGTAAAGCTGCCATGTCCGCTGCCAGCCAAAATGTCAATTGAAGTGCGCGTATTCTATTTTCCCTGCACCAGGTACTACTGGGCTCTGTTGACTATGAGCGCTGTAAATGTCCCTTACAGGAGTTTCTCCTTCACACCTCTAGTTACCCCCTTGATGCCTTGGCATAAAACCGCGTTGTGCGGGAAACTGGCACCTTATTGTTAGTATGCTCTTCTATTAAGTAGATTACGGTAATGCCGTTTACTTCTCCCTCTATTACGTGGAATACGGTACTCTGGTTGAGAGTCCGCTCCCAACAGCTTCCTTTAAAATGACGGTGCCCAACAACGACACACCTTGGGCAGAGGCACGGGATCACCTAAAGGAGTTCGGAAGGGTGACCCCAGAGGAGCGCAGTAATAGCCAAGACACACTTACTTCTGTCTCGTTGGCGGAATGCAAAGCACGCCGATCTCCAAACGGCGGCCACTCGACGCTACATGAGAGCGGAGCGGCCAACACACAGGCTTCCACACGGGGCCGCTCTACGCTGCGTGATAGCGGAGCAGCCCTCCCAGTCCTGCTCTTGGTACACCGGAAAAGTTCTGCACGGCGGCCCCTGCGTGGGTGGAAGCGCCCACACGGTGGCCACTCGACGCTTCAGGAGAGCGGAGCGGCCAACACACAGGCTTTCACACGGGGCCGCTCAACACTGCCTGGAAGCGGAACAGCCCTCCCACTCTTCGTACCCTTGAAAAGTCCTGCACGGCGGCCCCTGCGCGGGTGGAGGCGTTCACAGATCCCGCTGGCGTCCACCGCCAAGCACGTCAGCCGGTCACACTGATTCGCACGGAGCATCCAGCGAACAACATAGGCCGGTCTTCTTCGCGCTTGTGGCGTGGACAGCGTTCCCCTCCGGAGCCGCACACAGGAACCAAGAGTGGGTCGGCCTTATGGTGCTGCACCACACACACAGGGCGAACTTGGAAATCAAGAGGGACCAGTTCATAGGAGCTTGCAAAATGCAGGACTCATCGGATCCTGCGTACTTCAGCTGGGGTCTTCTCTTCACCTGCTAGTCCATGGCATTTCATCCCATCCTCGTCGCCATTGTTATGAAGATGCGACGGAGGCAGGTAAGCTTGTAATATAGGTTTATTAAGTATATAAGTAAGAAAAGAAGACCCCACATCTCATGGGCTCCCTTCCCTTCAGCTCTCTCCTCCAACTGTCAATCCTCGAACTATAACAAGAAACCTGCACCAACATTCCATGACATCATAATGCATAGCTCTTTCACACTAGAGGTTTCTTGCATTACCTTTCATATAGGAAGAACTCCTCCCCTAAGAAGAAGCAACATAACACATAACCCAGGCATCTTTGAGATTTTTGGGAACATTGCAGCAGGCAAAGGAAGCGTTTATAAAGGAGGTGATAAAATGGGCACATTCTTTAGCTCCTTCTTTTATGATGGAGGCTGGCCATATGTCTCTTTGGCACTTGGATGGTTTGAGACTTCTGATGATGGATTCAACCTCTAGCGTAGTTACAGGGGTGAATTTGAAGACTTTGTTTAGGTTAGGGTGCAAGGTGAATTGGGAGCTTGGATTAGGCTGTAGTTTGTCTGAGTTGCTCGTTTTGGGAGTGGTCGACAGACTTACAGGCTGATTCATGGAATTAATGTGCGCGGAAAAAACGTCGCACGTGTGCGAAAACATGCGATTCGCAGAGAAATAGCGAAAATCGCAGTGCAAGTGCGATTATCGCACAGAAAACATCGCACATCAATTCATGGAAGTCCGTGCACGCGCGAAATGTGGGATGTGCGCTGAAAAAGTGCGCGGCGCACGCTGGCGCACGCCGGCGCACAGGTCATCGAACGCCGTGCGATAAGGCCACAGCGAATTTTCACGTAGCGCGCAGCACATAACAAAAGTAGGCGTAACACGGGGCGTCACACGCAGAATGAAAATGTGGGCGTCACGGGGGAAGTACAGGAGGCAAGTGCGCAGAACGCCCACACGCTCGCCTACAACACGTATTCATGGAATCGAATAGGGAAAAACAGCGGACGGCCAAAGACGCGCACAGGCCCATACATGTCCGCCACACGAAAGCAGGCGGTAGCGTCCCTGCGCAGGAAAAAAATGTGCGCCAAAGTCCTACACGCGCGAGAAGGCCCACACGCGATCGGGCCTGGGGGAGCGTGTGCGTGTATTTCAGGGGTGCGCGTGAAGTTCCACGCGCGATTGGCCTGGGCGCCTGTATTTCAGGGGTGCGCGAGAAGTTTCTCACACGATTGGCCTGGGGGCGTGTATTTCAGGGGCTCGCGGGTGTTTTCACACGCGATCGGGCCTGGGGGAGCGGGGTACGTGTATTCCAGGGGCTCGCGGGTGTTTCTACACGCGATCGGGCCTGGGGGAGTGGGGTACGTGTATTTCAGGGGCTCGCAGGTGTTTTCACACGCGATCGGGCCTGGGGGAGCGGGGTACGTGTATTTCAGGGGCTCGCGGGTGTTTTCACACGCGATCGGGCCTGGGGGAGCGTGTGCGTGTATTTCAGAGGTGCGCGAGAAGTTCCACACGTGATTGGGCTGCGTGCGGGCATTTCAGGGGTGCGCGTGAAGTTTCACACGCAATTGGGCTGCGTGCGGGTATATCAGAGGAGCGCGCAAAGTTTTTCACGCAATCGGGCCTGGGGGGGGAGCGAGGTACCACTCACCGTCTGCCTTGCGTGTAGAAGAACGCGTAGCCAACATCCGCTGTGAAGTAATAGCGTGTGAACCCCAATGGATGGAAAACACATGCACCGCACGAAAAGCACGTACAGAGCAGTGTAAAGGCACGCGGGATCTCCAAGCCCTGCCAGGGCAATGCCTGTGCACGAAACGTCACAGACGCACTTACGCTGTAAGGGCCTTTGGTCCAATGAAATCACGTACGCGTGCTGACGCGCTTACGCGCTAAGCCCCTTTCCTCGAATTTCACGCTGACGTGCAGGATTTTCACGTGCCAAATCACTCCGTATCAAGCTGGCTACGGCGAAAACACACGGAAGACCACGCTCCTGCCCAGAAGGCCGAATTACTGCCCCGAGTGCCCCGAGCAGCCTCCCACGTGCCATCTGCTGCTGCCTGCCTGCCTGCCTGCTGCCACCGTGCCCTGCCATTTGGTGCCTGCACTTCAGCCCTCTGCAGGGGTCCAGTTGCTGTGTCCACCCCTGCTGAAACAGAAGACTCCCGACTCGGATAACATCGCTCCACAGCCCAGCCCCAGGACCCAGTTGCCCACCCACTCCTGCCCCTGGGGTTGCCATGTCGGGCACATCAACATCTGGCACCAGTGGCAACCCCCGGCCAGAGGGGCAGAGGGGCACCAGCTTCACTGCCACCGAAGTTGGTGTCCTGGTGGAGCAAGTCCTGGGGCAGTATGATGCCCTCTTCGGATCGTCCCGTGCCAACAAGGAAGGACGGGAGAGGATCTGGGCCGACTGTGTGGTTGCCATCAACGCGGAGGGGGTGGCAACCCGCACCATCCAGAAGGTCAAGATGCGCTGGGAGGACTTGAGGTCCAGGACCCTCATAAAGGCCCGGCGCCTCGTGGAGGGGGGCCGGGGCCACATGAGTTCCATCCAGATGAGGGTCCTGGAACGCGTACACCCAGCGCTCCACGCCCAGGTCCTTGAGAGGGAGACCCGTCTGGAGTTGAGCGGTAAGTGGCCAAGCATTGCTGTGTGAGACAGGGCATGTTGCAGTGTGCTGGTTGTCTGATACTTGCCTGTATGTGTGACATAGGCCATGTACGCATGTATGTGTGCAGGGACATCATGGTAATGCATGTGCGACCAGTAATGTGTGAACCGCACGGTTGTTGCATGTGTTTAAATGCAACATGGGGAGCCCTATGCAGATTGTACACATGAGAGCATGGCAGTCTCTGTTCCTGGACATGGGTGGGGGTGAGGGATGGGTGCTGATGCCAGGTACATATATGGTATCCATGTCTGTGTGCCTGACCTGCGTGTCTGTGACTTGTGAATGCCATGGATGCATGACACATGTCTGTGACAATTTACAGATTCACTGATGCAGCCTAGTCATCCTTGTATCCACTGTGATTGGGGTGTACGGGGCCAGATGGATGTGACTGAGGAGAAGTGTGTGCATGTGATAGGCATGACCCATGATGCATGTGAGTTCCATTACATTGTATGTTTCAAGAGTCTGTGTGTGTTTTGCCTGGACTGACACATGTGTTGTGGAGGGACATGATGGAAGTGTACTTTGACAGTGGCACTCATCTGCTATTGCTTCCTGTCTAGGGGACCATTGTACAGTACCCTGATGCTTGTGTTCTATGTCTCCCTCTACGCAGCGGCTAGTGAAGAAGAGGGTGGAGACGGCGCTGTGGAGCAAGGCGGCGGGGATGCCCCCACGGCTGCAGCGGAAGGGGTGGGTGAGCCCCCAAAGGGGCCTGCTATGGCGGAAGACGGTGAGGAGCCATCCAGGTTGGTGGTTTCCACAGAGGAGGAGGAGGCCGCCACTGAGGCGCACATGGGGCCTGGTGGGGGCATCCCTGCTGGTGCAAGTGGTGCAGTCCAGGGGCAGGGGCAGGAGGCAGCACAGGTCACCGTGGAGGGGCCTGTGCATGTCGCTGTCCCTGACCCTGTGGGTGCACCACCATGCACCAGCAGGGATGCCCCGTCCCAGGCCCGTCCGCAGGTAGAGGGGATGTCCATGTCATCTGACTCCCCTCCACCTGCGGACGAGGGGACCCCTGGCCGTATGGAGAAGGTCCTGATTGAGGTCGCAATGCGCACGGCTGTGATTCGTGATGACGTGCGTGCTTCCCAGGAGGAGCACGCACGTCATCACGAAGAGCACCGTGCCGACGTGGCCCAATTGGGATTGTCCATGTTCGGGGGTTTCCTGCATGTGTCGGCCAATCTGGCGGCCCTCTCCTCCTCTGTGGAGACTATACGCCAGTCGTTCTCCTTGCCATCTTCCGGCCCAGATGCCACCAGGGCCCCCTGTGGACCTGCCCTGACCAATGCAGCCAGCTCGGTGGGGATCCCATCCCTGCCACAGTCGGGAGTCAGAGGTCCAGCAGGGGTGGACACCACAGCAACTGTACCCCAGCAGATGGAGGATGTGCCGGCATCATCAGGCAGGGCACGTGCACGACGGCATCGGTGGATTCCATCAGCCTGGATGCTATCGTGCTGGCAGAGGCAGTGGCGTCGGAGGCAGCAGCGGAGTCAACGTGGGAGGCATCATGGCTCGGGGCCATCAACATCGGCGGGCAGGCAACGGCCGGAGGGCAGGAGGACCCAGGACGGGAAGTGTCTTCCGTGTGGCAGCGGTTGGGCCAGCATATAGGTGCGGAGCGGCGGCGGGCGGAAGAGGCGCGGCTCACAATGGTCAGGGCGGAGAACTCCATGCAGAGGGCCCTGAGGCGGGCCAAGTGCCTCGAGGCAATCCGCAGGGGGTTGGAGGAGGAGACAGCGTCGTCCCTGCGGACCCTCGGGGCCATGGAACAGGACCGCCTCCGGGACATCGAACAGGATTTCGATGATGCCCTGGCCCGGAACACCACGGAGTGAGCCGCTGGACTTGCCCGCCGCCTTTGTATATAGTTATATAGTTAGTGTTAGGTTTCCTTTAATATTTTTTTTTTTATTTGGTTGCGATTGAACAATGCCCCACATTTTTGTATATAGTTCAGTTTTTAGTTAGTTGTCATAGTTAGGTTTCATTTGGTTGGGCTCATGGACCCGGGATTATCGTGTAAATAGTTCTTCAATGGATTCTTTTATTTTTGGGATTTTTTTCATCGCCATGGAGCAATGGTTTTTGTTTATCATTTACACTTGGATTACTTTGCTGACTGTGACTTTGGACACCATTAATTTTGATTGTGCTGTGTGTTTTTGTTTTTTTCATGGACATTCATCTTCTTTTGGTTGTTTTGCTTTGTGGTTTTTCTCATTTCATTTCCATTCAAGTTGATTTTCAATACATTTTTATTTTCATCCTTCAATGTGTCGTATCATGTCATTGCTTTCATGCATGTCATGTTGGGTTAACATTCACTTGCAGCCATTGTGTGTGACAGACATGTGTTCATTTGCATTATTTACATTGGGTGTGTAACATGTAATTGCCTTTGATATGTGGGTGGATGTGATAGTTGGTTGGGCCTTTTGGCAGGGGAGGATGGCCATTACGGACATGATTGGGGATTGTTGGGACACAGGTGCAGGGGGGCATGGATGGGACATGGGCGAGGGCCTGGTGGAGGGTGCCCCTGCACTGCTGGGGGGTGTGGGGGTGGGGAACATGAGTTGGACATGGGTGGGGGCCTGCTGGCAGGTGCCCCACAGTGCTGGGGGGTGGGAGACATGAGTTGGACATGGGTGGGGGCCTGCTGGCAGGTGCCCCACAGTGCTGGTGGGTGGGGGGGGTGGGAGACATGAGTTGGACATGGGTGGGGGCCTGCTGGCAGGTGCCCCACAGTGCTGGGGGGTGGGGGGGTGGGAGACATGAGTTGGACATGGGTGGGGGCCTGCTGGCAGGTGCCCCACAGTGCTGGGGGGTGGGGGGGGTGGGAGACATGAGTTGGACATGGGTGGGGGCCTGCTGGCAGGTGCCCCACAGTGCTGGGGGGTGGGGGTGGTGGGGAACATGAGTTGGACATGGGTGGGGGCCTGCTGGCAGGTGCCCCGCAGTGCTGGGGGGTGGGGGGGTGTGAGACATGGGTGGGGGCCTGGTGGAGGGTGCCCCTGGTGGCTGGGGGTGCAGGGGGACATGCGTTGGTGGGCAGTAGTGCAAGTTGACATGTGGGTTGGCTGGGGGGCATGGCCATGGTGGATGGGGTGCCTGCAGGACATGTGCAGGGTAGGCCCCTGTGGTGTGAGCTACCTGCAGGGGCCGTGGAGGGTGTAGACGGAACACCTGGGAGGACCCACACGTGAAATTCACGTGTGGTGCTCCCCACGCACCCCTGTAATACACGTATCCTGATGAAATCGCGTGTGGTGCTCCATGCGCACCCCTGTAATACACATACCCTGATGGAGTCGCGTGTGAAACTTCCCGTGCACCCCTGTAATACATGCGCCCAGGGCAATCGCGTGTGAAACTTCCCGCGCACCCCTGTAATACACGCACGCAGCCCAATCGCGTGTGAAACTTCCCGCGCACCCCTGAAATACCCGCACGCAGCCCAATCGCGTGTGAAACTTCCCGCGCACCCCTGAAATACACGCACGCAGCCCAATCGCTTGTGAAACTTCCCGCGCACCCCTGAAATACACGCACGCAGCCCAATCGCGTGTGAAACTTCCCGCGCACCCCTGAAATACACGCACGCAGCCCAATCGCGTGTGAAACTTCCCGCGCACCCCTGAAATACACGCACGCAGCCCAATCGCGTGTGAAACTTCCCGCGCACCCCTGAAATACACGCACGCAGCCCAATCGCGTGTGAAACTTCCCACGCACCCCTGAAATACACGCACACAGCCCAATCGCGTGTGAAACTTCCCGCGCACCCCTGTAATACACGCGCCCAGGGCAATCGCGTGTGAAACTTCCCGCGCACCCATGTTATACACGCGCCCAGGGCAATCGCGTGTGAAACTTCCCACGCACCCCTGTAATACACGCGCCCAGGGCAATCGCGTGTGAAACTTCCCGCGCACCCCTGTACTACACATGCCCAGGGCAATCGCGTGTGAAACTTCCCGCACACCCCTGTAATACACGCGCCCAGGGCAATCGGGTGTGAAACTTCCCGCGCACCCCTGTAATACACGCACGCAGCCCAATCGCGTGTGAAACTTCCCACGCACCCCTGAAATACACGCACGCAGCCCAATCACGTGTGAAACTTCCCGCGCACCCCTGAAATACACGCACGCAGCCCAACCGCGTGTGAAACTTCCCGCGCACCCCTGAAATACACGCACCCAGGCCATTCGCGTGTAGAACTTCTTGCGCACCCCTGAAATACACGCACACGCTCCCCCTGGCCCGATCGCGTGTGAATCTTCTCGCGCACGCGTGTTCCCGACACCCATAATACGCGTTCCCCGCTTTTGCCAGTCCGGTAAACTGGTACAGTTTTGGCGCAGCCCTTTGCGATGGTTTTGCGATCTTGATGGCTTTTCCTTGCGCGAGGGCGTTCTTGGGGGTGTAACTGGCGCTGCTGCAGGGTCGCTGCGCCACTCTGCGCCATGTCTGCTTTTGGAGGCGAGAATCCATGAATACGCTGTGCGCGGAAATTGATTTTATCGCACGCGGCTGGCGCAGACATTCGCACCGGCACGATGTGCGCCAGCTACGTGCGACACTTTTGAGAGGAATTACATGAATCGGCCTGTAGATCTTGTTGCTTCGATTTTTGATTGAAGTAGTGTGATTTTGTTAAGTAAGGCCTTTTCAATGTTGGTACACCAGAGGGCATCTTTCTTACAGGAGTCAGGAGGGGTGATAAGAGATTCCAATTCATTGAGGATGGTAAAGAGCTCCTTAGTGCTGGAATTGGCATTAGAGATTCTATTATTGTAGATTTCCCTTTTTGTTTCTAGGAGAGCAGTTTAATAAGTGGTGGAGCAATTGCAAATGTATCCTTTTTCTGCACTGATGGGCTTTTTTTTCTAGGATGCTTCTGCATCTCTTTTGGCATTCCGTAGCGTTTTCAACTCAGTGGTGAACCGTTTATTAAGGTGTGCAAGAGCTTTGGCTTTCCTTAATTTAAGTGGGGCTAGCTGGTCAAGTGCCCCAAGTATATTCTGACTGAATATTTCTACCATTGTAGAAGGATCTGAATCAGGGGGCAACTGGTGATGGGTAATAAGTTGCAGCAGAGGTAGTAAGCTTTTTAGAGTGATTAAGCAGTTGTTTCTGGTTCGAGCTGGTAGAGATTGGTGATCTCTTGGGTGGACAGTTGTTTGGAGTCATGAATTTCAAAGGAAATTACATTGTTTTCTGACCTGGCACATGGCGTGTTAGAGAGGATTTTAGTATTGCAATTAAAGTCTGCTACCAAATCTAGAATTCTGCCTTTGCAGTGTGTAGGGTCAGATACCCGCAGAGAGAAGCCTAGTTCTGAGAGTGTTTTGGATGGCTAAGGCATTAGTATCTAGGTTGTCATATAGACCAAGATTCAGGTCGCTAAAAAGCAGGATTTGCGAGCCAGGTTTTGTGTTTTGTGTGAGGAGGCAAGTTATGTCTTCCTCGAACGAGGAAAGTTGGCCTGGCTGTCTATATAAGGTGTGGATAAGGAGTGTCCGCTCTGATGAGAGAGGGAGTTTCACGGAGAGTTCTTCGGAGGGGAAAGAGGTGTTGTCACTTTCTCTAATGGCATGTGTTTTTGGCAATGATAGCTAACCCCCCTCCTCTCTTGGTAGTTCTATCAGATCTAATGATATTCTAATCGTCTGGGACTGCTAAAATGAGTGCAGGGCCTGCAGCTGGGTGGAGCCATGTTTCAGCGATTGCCAGAAAATCCAATTTATTGGCAGTGATTAGGTCAGAGATGTCTAAGGCATGGGCGATTAATGATCTTGCATTAATGAGGGCCCCTTTAACAGTGGCAACTTCTGGTTGTGACAGTGGTGAGAGGGTATTGAGCGTGGGAGTTGGCGGTAATGGGGGTGATATAATAGGTGAGCATTTGGCGGTATTGCTAATGCAGTTGAACATAGAGGTCTTAGGTTGTGCATAGAATGTTGTTGTGGTGCGGGAGCCCAGTCTTTTGGTTCTGCAGGTGGTAGAGGCGTTAGGGGTGTTTTTGTACGCGGGTGCATGCATAATAGGACACTGGAGCAAGGGAGGGAGGCAGATCACCTTATATTGCAAGATGCCTAGATCCTGTTGAGCTATTACAGGCGTACGCGTACAGAGGCTTATTATGTCTATAGTAGAGATGAAATCCAGACACGGAGGACACTCTAATGAGTGTAGAAGGCACTGCATCAGGTCGTCATGGGGGTAAATTATCCCTTATTGGTGGCTGAGAGCTGTGTTAGTGGGTATATCACTGCTCAGCTGGAAACTTACTAATGGAGGTAGTGAGTTGGGAATGAAAGTAGGCACTTGGCGTGGAGTAATAATATCCAGTGGTTAGTGCGCGTCTTGTCAGAGTGGGAGCGTGGCAGTTGGCATCAAAGGGCATGCTAATTCTAAAAGGGTGTTAACTACATATCATCGCTCTGCATATCATGGGGGTAAATGATAATCACTAGAACACAAATAGTGTGGCTGACTAACTGCGGATGAGAAAAGGCCCAAAAGGAGCGGCACAAAACAAGCATAAAACTGGCATATACTGGGTGAGAGAAAATTGGTATAGAAGAGAGGCAGGTTGACTATGGTGAAGTGCAAGCAGCAGGGGCGGCATGGGCAACGTTACATATCAGGTGAATGACACCATGGATATAAGTGAAGGCTGGTTGTCAGTTACAATGGGAAAGCACCAATGGGCATCACACCTCAGAAACCTAAATAAGATAGGCGGCTGACTAAGGGATGGTTAAGTAGCTTAGAACAACACAGGTGAAGTAAATATTAGGTAGATATCAGACGTATAGCATATGACACGTATATTGGGCAACACAGTAGAAGGAAGTGCATGGCTAGATATCAATGACTGTGGGAGGCATTAACACATATATGGAACGGCAACAATGCAGTTGAAAAGGCAGACAGAGTATTGAGAGGCAAGCATAGAGGATGGCTGTTGCAGAGGGTTTTGCAAACTATTTAGAGCAATGAAGAGAGGCAATTAAAGCGACATGTACCAATTGGAGGGTGGTCACTGTATCAGTGATCAGCGTTTGATTGTCAACCGTTTGATAGTCAACGGTAGTAGGCAAAGCAGAGACAAAGATATGAAGGCAGAGAGCTACTGCAATCATATAGCCAAAGGTAGGGCTGCTATAGTCAATGTTCAGGCAATGTCTGCGATGATGGAGTAGTATGGAGGCAGCACGTGGAAATCCGGTGTAGGCTGCTAGGCAGATCGGGGGTGCAGCTAAGCAGCGGCAGCGTCTTTAGCGATTATGCTGCGAGATTGGTCCCAGAGCTCGTTAGAAGCTGCTGTAGTGCATATGGAAGTACAGTGGACACGTGGCAAACGCGGCGCTATAGCAGCAGTGTAGAGAGGCCACAGGTACCATAAGGGTACCATGAGGCACAAAAGGCTTGGATGGCAATGTTTGAACTGCACTCATGTGCTGGAGAAGCCAGAGACTGTGCTAAGCTCAAGTGTACCACCTTGTCCCGTGCTGAAAATGTGGGCAAGGGAGGGCAATGGCCTGAACATCCTGACATATCATTTCTTGAATACTTCTTTCTTTTATTTAACATTGGTTCCCACACTATTTGTATTTAAAGGTGAGGATTTGCAACAGGTTTATTAGTATAGGGCCTTTTTATTTTGATAAGCTACCACTAGGACTACATTATTATTATTATTATTATTATCATTTAATGGTCTTAGCTTGCTCCCATCTATAGATTTAGGATTAGATAGGCGTTTTTCAAACACTTTTTGAAGTTTCAATAAATACCCATGAACTGTGGTCACCTATGTCTGTCTTACTGTTGATACCATGACTTCCTTACACAATACAATGGTCAGGCAAGGTCAGGCAATTACTGACCATCACACACACGTAACTTCCATTAGGTTTCTCCACACAGATAAAAGGCGGAGCACGAAAGCACACTCTGAGCGAGGCAAAGCACACGAGGAAACAGCATTTCCAAGATGGCAGTTTAACATGAGGAGAAAGACGTTGAAACAGAAGGGGATCGCAAGGAGGGAAGTTCCTTTGATCTTTTCTACAATGGACTGTTGCTTTCATGAACCCTCGAGATCGGAAAGCGTAAGACCAGGAAAACAGGCTGTAGAATCCTGCATTGTGTGTCAGAGATACCCAGGGCCTTCCCGCATCAAAAATCAAGGCGGGTAGAATTACCAGACACTGTGATACTGTCCTTGGCTCCAAGGACAGAGCAGTGTCAGTGAAATCAACACAGCTGGTGAGTTGGGGAGACCGATACACGATTGGTCTGTGTTGAAGCCAAGCTTGCAAGTGCCAGCATTGTATGGAGAGTGCTGGAATGAAAATTGTTTGAAATTTGTGTGATAAAAGAGGCAAATAAATTTGAACTGCTGATGAGTGATTGAACTTTGAAACAAAGATACGAAGGTATCTGTAAGGTAGCCAGCAGAAAAGTGAACGAGTAGTAGAAAATTGTGAATCAAAGTGGTCCTGAGACGGGTCAGCCAAAATCCTGTTCACAATCGAAAGTCTTTGATGTTGATACAGTAAAGAAAGTTTGTTGCAAAATTGATAAAGTTGGTCCGAGCCCGGCAGAGAGAGATAAATTGAAAGCTTTGTATTAAAGTAGGTGTGAGCCCGGCAGAGGGGGACTCGGGGTGAACAGAACCTGCACATGTGAAATCCTAAGAAGAAAGGAACTTTGATGTTTGTCGAATTACAACAGGGCCTCTGAAAACGAGGCTTTGAATGGTGAAAAGACTTTGCTACAGAAGGCCACGATTTTGAACTGCAACCTCGTGCTAGAGAAGCCACAGACTTTCCTAAACTAGAGTGTGTTGCCTTGTTCCATGCTAAAAACATGGTGAACGGAGGCCAACAGCTTGAATATCCTGACATATCATTTCTTGGGCAGTTTTAATTTGCATAACACTGTTTCCCACACTTTTTGAAATTAAGATATAAGGATTGGTAATAGATTTATTAGCCTAGGCCCTTTTCTTTTAACAAGACACCACTAGGAGCACATCATTATTATTATTTGATGGTTGTAGCTTCCTCCCATATTTAGATTTAGGTTTAGTTAGGGGTTTTTCAAACCCAAATGAAGTTCAATAAACACCCTTGAACTGTGATAATGTTTGTCTATCTTACTGTTTGATACCATGCCTTACTTACAATGCTCTCATTATGATTCCCAACGGAGGGAGGTTATGTATGTTCAAAAGTAACAGCCTTCGTTGTGCAACTCCCAAGTCACACAACACTTCTGCTGTGAGAACATTTTCTCATTTAACTGATTTACGGCTTTTGTCGCCATCATAGTATTCCTCACACCATTCACCTGTCCACCAAACCACCGTCACATTTTGCCACTCTGAGCCAAATTTGGAAAGATCTGAAAACCATCAATGGAAATGTCATTCGCCAGCAAGCTTTCTTGTAATATAACTATCTGAATTTCCTCAACATATGTAGGGAGCCACCACAGTCCATAAAGTGGGTATTGCCACGAGTGGTCCAAGATAGTATTAAACTCAGTTAATGGACGTACGTCGGGTTTAATAGGTAGGAAACCAGAGAGCCAATTCCATTCTTCCGTTTTATTTCTATTTTCATGAGGTTTCACAACACAACATTCTCCATAGGTCAAGGTAATTTCAAGGTCTTCAAGCCTTCTCAATTGAGCTACTTGACTCCATTTTCGAAATATATTCTGTTAACTGTTAACTGGGTTTTATCCCAATTTAAGATAGTTAGCCTTTTATGCTATAATCATCATTGTGGTTTCCACTGAGCAGCATTGAATCCGAGAGGTGGTTAAACTTAAGCCATTGATCAGTTTGATGAACTCAAAGTCTACAGACTCAAAAATATGTATCAGTTGAATAATTCATCCCAATTTCTGGGGAATAAGCTAAGCATATAAAGAGATTTAGGATCCATCAAAGTAGCAGGGCTCGCAAGGTCTGCGCCCCTATCGGATAAATGAAATGTAACTTTCTTACAAGTTGCGGTTGTTATAGTAGATTGATAGGGCATCTGTCGGCTGGGACCACATGACTGGAATTTAATTCAGATTCATTTTCATCCATTTCACAATCTTCCAATACTGGATCTTTACTTCCTGCATTTTGATGTTTAAATACCCAACTTGTTCAATTGTCAGTGCTTTTGGCGGTTCTCTTTTTCCTTCTGTTGGTCTTCTTTCTTCCTTTTTTGTAGCAGTGACATCAGGAGATCCTCTACCACTATCCACATTTGTTGTTTTTGATCCAACCTCAAGTTGGCCTTTCTTTTTTGACTTTGCAATATTTTGTTGCTTGATCTTCCGCCTCAGTTTTTCTGGTTAATATATCTCAGAGGTGTCCTCCCCCTCACCTGATGCAGCAATAGGAATTATCTCACCCTCACTCCCCTCAAATGTAGGGGGAGATACCCCTATATTATCAGAGTCGAGTACAACAAAAACATTTTCATCGCTCTGCATGTTTGATTGCACTTTCCTAGGGCACTAACCGGCTGCAACCTAGGTATCAATTTGCTGTAACATTTGTCCAGATGTATCTGCTTGTGCATCCTGCCACATATTTTTTTAGAGCATTTTGCAATGTAGATGTAGCAGTTTGTAGTTCCAATGAGCGTTCATTTTTAGCTTTCAAAACGGCAGCCACTTAGCTTTCAGCAAAAAGCTCCAGTAGTACAGTCAAACTTCTACCCAAAACGTGCTTGACTGGATTTGAGTGCTCTATTAATTGAATCTCTGTGGTATCAGGGACTGCCCATTTTTCCTGCAAGGTGTGTGCTACTATTTATAATTGCATAGAATAACACAGGTTAAGTAATTAGTTGTCTATAATTATTCAATTGGAGTTATTCTTCTGGCCACAGCTATCCATTCCATTAGCGGCTTGCCGGCCATTTTCCTTTACAGATGCCCTCAGCTGAAAATATGCCATAATGTCCCCAGTAATGTGCTTTACAGGTTTCTCCACATACTCTGGTAAAAGGGGATCTTGAGGACAGACTGAGGAGCATTCACTGCTGAACACGGCTGTATTTTCCTCTGTAATAGTGTTTAACGCCGGCATGCTGTGATTTCGCAGGTTATAATGCCCTTTTTTTAAATGTACCTTTGGTCAGCATACTCACAGTCTTTTAACCAGGGAGAACAGGCAAAGGACACTGTTTTAAAAGGATACCACAGCTTTACCTCGTCTTCACCTGCGGAGGCACAACCAATGTAACTGCACCTCACAGCTGAACTGCTGACAGCAGACTGTGA